>NC_084757.1:28637039-28652039 GCF_033978785.1 Entelurus aequoreus
AGAAGTCAAACCCTTGTTCCACACGCATACAAACAGCTAAAATGTTCAGTCCAGTTCATTTCAATTTATTTCGAACATGCAAACAATACAATTCCAATTTAATGCATCACAAATTTTCAGTTGTTTCATTACAGCATGTCCGAAAAGGAGTAGGAAGAAGCAGAGCTTATTTAATCCTACCCCCTTTCATATCATAGCAGTCTTATCCCATTTCTTTGTTCTCTGTTTGTAACAGAAGAGTGAATAAATATATAATAAACTTGAACTGTATCATATTGGTGCCTTGTTTGATTTATTTGCTTAATACATTCCATAATTTAATTCCACATACTGATATACTAAAGGTCTTAAAGGCCTACTGAAATGAATTTTTTTAATTTAAACGGGGATAGCAGATCCATTCTATGTGTCATACTTGATAATTTCGCGATATTGCCATATCTTTGCTGAAAGGATTTAGTATAGAACGACGACCATAAAGTTCGCAACTTTTGGTCGCTGATAAAAAAAAGCCTTGCCTATACCGGAAGTAGCGTGACATCACAGGAGGAAGGTTTCCTCACAATTCCCCGTTGTTTACAATGGAGCGAGAGAGATTCGGACCGAGAAAGCGACGATTACCCCATTAATTTGAGCGAGGATGAAAGTTTTGTGGATGAGGAACGTTAGAGTGAAGAACTTGAGAGGCAGTGCAGTGTGTATCTTTTTTTTTCGCTCTTACCGTAACTTAGGTACAAGGTCTCATTGGATTCCACACACTCTCCTTTTTCTATTGTGGATCACGGATTTGTATTTTAAACCACCTCGGATACTATATCCTCTTGAAAATGAGAGTCGAGAACGCGAAATGGACATTCACAGTGACTTTTATCTCCACGACAATACATCAGCAAAGCTTTTTAGCTACTGGCTCCAATGCAGATAGAAACAAAATAAATAAATCCCTGACTGGAAGGATAGACAGAAGATCAACAATACTATTAAACCATGGACATGTAAATACACGGTTAATAATTTCCAGCTTGGCGAAGCTTAACAATGCTGTGTTGCTAACGACGCCATTGAAGCTAACTTCACGCGCATACGTCATATCGAAAGAAGTTTTTCAACCGGAAGTTTAGTGGGAAATTTAAAATTGCACTTTATAAGTTAACCCGGCCGTATTGGCATGTGTTGCAATGTTAAGATTTCATCATTGATATATAAACTATCAGACTGCGTGGTCGGTAGTAGTGGGTTTCAGTAGGCCTTTAAGTGTTGTATGTGCATACAAATGTTTTAAATTAGATTTTCCTCTAAGGTTATATTTCTCCTCTTTTGTTGAGAAGATGTGTTGTACATTCTTAGGTAGCAGGTTATAGTTGGCTTTGTACATCATTTTAGCTGTTTGAAAATGCTCTAGGTCATTAAATTTGTATATATTTGATACAATAAATAAAGGGTTTGTATGTTTTCTATAGCCAACATTATGTATTATAATCACAAAGCCAGGTCACAGTGCTACGCTTATTGACAATATCTTTACTAATGTATTTGATAATAATACAACAAGTGGACTGGTAACAACCGACACCAGCCACCATCTTCCAGTTTTCACTATCTATGATGGGAACTACAGGAAGAAGAACATTGACAAAAATAAATGTCAAAGACTATGCACAGAGGAAGAAATGATTTCTTTTAAGAATGATCTGACACTTTATTAGCACTTTATGATAAACATTGTTCATGAGAAGAATTAATTAAGAAGCAAAAGAAAAACAACCAACCGTGGACTAAAAAAGGACTGAAAAATGCTTGTAACAAAAAAAATACATTATATTGAAAAGTTATAACACAAAGATCTATAGAAGCAGAAAATAACTAAGAAATATAAAACCAAGCTAATTAGCATACTATGAGCATGTAGGAAAGAATACTACAGTCAATTATTAAACAAGAACAGAAACAACATAAAAGCCACATTGGGCTAAATAGCATCATTAAAAATGGTGCTAAGAAAGATTACCCCCATACTTTCTAGATGGAAATACAAAAAATGACAATATGGACCAAATAGTTGAACGGTTTAATGATTACTGTGTGAATATCGTAACAAATCTGGAACAAAAAATGGATAATGTAAATGAGGACTCGAGTGAGACCATAGACAGAACCCCAACTCGATGTTCCTCAAGAATGCGACAAAGAAAGAAATAATACAAATTTTAAAAAAGCATGTAAATCCAAGACCTTAACCGACTGTCACGGAACAGATATGGTAACAACAACAAAAAAGTTATAGAAGAAATTTCAGAACCTCTATCATACAAACGTATATCAGCACCGTATCATTTCAAACAGGCAAATTACCGGACAAAATAAAATAGCAAAAGTTGTACCAATTTATAAGAATGGAGACAAACACCAGTTTAACAACTACAGACCTGTTTGCCTAATGCCACAGTTTTCCAAAATCATGGAAAAACTAATCAATAACAGATTGGACAAATTTATCAACAAAAGTGGAACGCTCGCAGAGAACCAATATGGATTTCGAGAAAAAATCTCAACATTAATGGCATTCATCAAAATAACATAGGAAATTACCAATGCAATAGATGGTAAAGAATGTGCAGCCGCAGTATTCATGGTATAACAAAAGCATTTGACACAATTAATCACCATATTTTAATAAACAAATTAGAACGACATGGTATCAGAGGATTGATTTTGAACTGGGTAAGAAGCTATTTAACCAATAGGAAGCTATACGTAAAGATAGGTGAAAATATGACAACACAGCTAGATATATCTTGTGGTGTACCCCAGGGATCAATACTGGGACCAAAATTGTTTAATCATTATACAAACAACATTTGTAAAGTTACAAAGGATTTAAACTTAGTAATATTTGCAGATGATACAACTGCTTTTTGTTTAGGAGAGAACACACAGAAGCTAATACAAATAATAACAGAAAAAAATTAACAAATTAAAAAGATGGTTTGACAAAAACAGAATATCTTTGAATCTCAGTAAAACTAAAATAATGCTATTTGGTAACGGTGGAAGAGAATGTCAAACACAAATACAAATAGACGGAGTAGACATTGAGAGGGTAAAAGAAACCAGATTTGTGGGTGTAATAATAGATGATAAAATTAACTAGACAACTCATTAAAAATATGCAACATAAAGTGGCAAGAAATATTTAAATAATCAACAAAGCAAAATATGTTCTGGACCAAAAATCACTTAATATTCTCTACTGCTCGCTAGTGTTACATTATCTGAGTTATTGTGTAGAAATATGGGGAAACAACTACAAATGTGCACTTCGTTCACTAACGGTGTAACAAAAAAGATCAGTTAGACTGATACATAATGTTGGATATAGAGAACATAAAAACCCTTTTTTTATTGAATCAAAAATATTGAAATTCAACGATTTGGTAAATTTGCAAACAGCTAAAATTATGCACAAAGCAAAGTATAACCTGCTACCCAAGAATGTACAACAATTTTTTCCAACTAAAGAGGAGAGATATAGTCTAAGGGGAAAAACTAACTTAAAACATTGTATGCACGTACAACACTTTAAGATTTTTAGCATATCAGTATGTGGAATTAAATTATGTAATGGATTAAGAAAAGAAGTTAAACAATGTACTGATATGATCCAGTTTAAGAGGCTGTTCAAATTAAAAGGTCTTACAAAGTGCAAGGAAGAAGAAATGTGAGAAATACCTTCAACCTTATTGAAAATTGGATAATCTCAGTATGTTAATCATGACTGATTATTGCGAGAACTGCTGTATTAATCATTCACTGATGTAATTGTGTTACAAAAAGAAGACAGCAAATGAGCACATGTATTTGTAAACGCTCTGAAGTAGAATTAGGATTGTATAAACTTTGCTTATTCCTACTCCTTTTTGGACATGATGCAAAGAGAAATGATCTGAAATTATGTGTGTTGTATTATACTGTACGTGTATTCATGTTTGAAATAAACCAAACTCAATCAAGAAAAAATAATTATGTAGTATGTTTTTTACATGAGGTTTTCATTATTATACCCCAAAATGTGTTTTATTTTACCCTTTCAATATCTACTCTGTTTATTTGTATTTGTTTGACTTTTTCTTCTATTGTTACCAAACAGCATCATTTTAGTTTTGCTAAGATTCAAAGATAGTCTGTTTTTGTCAAACCATCTTTTTTAATTTGTTCATTTCTTCTGTTAATATTTGAGTTTGAGTTTATTTGGAACATGCACGCATACAACATGATACATCACAATTTCCAGTTTCTATATTCAACATGTTCGAAAAGGAGTAGGAAGAAGCAGAATTTATTTAATCCTACCACTTTTCCTTTACATAGCAGTTGCTAAAACTTTTGTTCACTTCCTGTTCTCAATTTATTCACAACATACTCCATGAGTAATAACAATAAAAATAAATAAATAATAACTAGTGAAGTAAGTTATATTTCGTATGGTGAGATGAGTAAGATTATCTTGAAAATTAATAGATGGATGAAAAAAATTCAGAATGTTTATCATGGTTCTTCTTCTTTGTACTTTGTAAACACTTTAAGTGTGAAGAGTTTCTTGAAGTGGATCATATTAGTACATTGTTTGATTTCTTTGCTTAATCCATTCCATAATTTAATTCCACATACAGATATACTGAAGGTCTTAAGTGTTGTATGTTTTAAATTACATTTTTCTGTAAGATTATATTTCTCCCCGTTTGTTGAGAAGAATTGATGTATATTCTTGGGTAGCAGGTTATAGTTTGCTTTGTGTGTAATTTTAGCTGTTTGCAAATTCACTATGTCGCAGAGGTCTGGACTCAAGTCACATGACTTGGACTCGAGTCAGACTCGAGTCATGAATTTGATGACTTTAGACTCGACTTGACAAAATGTAGAGAGACTTGCAACTCGACTTAGACTTTAACATCAATGAGTTGTGACTTCACTTGGACTTGAGCCTTTTGACTTGACAAGACTTGCTACTTTCTCCTAAACCCAAAGATTAAAAAGTTATTCAGGAGCGCTCCGTATCTTTCATTGTGTACGTGTGTGTCTGTCAGCATGCTGGCGGTCAGTACAACATCCAATCAAAATAGATCCATGTTGTTTTCATCCCACAGCACTCATCCAATCAAATTGCAGGACAACCAACGAAGAAGAGCTGTCAAACAACGCGCCAGTGAAGAAAAATTATGCCAAAGATAGTTTCGTTCGGGTATTAAAACTACGAGTTGGTCAACAAAAAACTAATTTCAGTATGCAAAACATGCGGTTCGAAGATTACAGACGGAGACGCAACAACTTCCAACTTCGTTCGACATTTGAAGTTGCACAAAGAACGGTAAGTTTTGAATGTAAGCTAACGTTTATTGGCTAAGTAACGTAACTTTTATTCGCTGTGTGGTTAAATTAGTGAGGCTGTAAACTCACTGCTAACGTTACAAACATAAACATCTTATAAATTAGGCTGACCATATTCTGAAATCCCAAAAAGAGGACACATATATGCGTGCCAAGGCGGGCAGCACGGGACTAGGTGAAAATTTGCCAATGATACTCGAACTTGCTTTATAAATAATATTTTTTTTTTAAATAAAGCATTTTTTCTCCTCTGTTGACAGCAGTGTTGACGCTAGGAATTTTCAAAATGGGGTCCCACAGTACATTTTTGGGTTCCCACTTTTTTGTAAGCGTTTTGAAAACAAATGACAAATGTATGCATTATCCTGTTATATCTCACATTCTACATTGTGTTTTAGAAAAAGGTTGTCATAAACGTTACTTAATTCATTAAAAAAGATAATACAAAAGAAAACACATGTTTATACATACAGTATGTAAATGTATTTAGTTATAAACATTCATTCACTTTCTTCTTTCCTTCATGGATCTAAACTTTACTGCTGCTGGTAGTTTTTTCTATGTTTTTATTTAATAAGTTGTAGGTGTATTTATTTCAGTATAAAAGTGTAAAAAGTTTTTTGCTTGGGTCATGAAATGATGATAATGGTGTGCCAGGGCATACACTACCGTTCAAAAGTTTGGGGTCACCCAAACAATTTTGTGGAATAGCCTTCATTTCTAAGAACAAGAATAGACTGTCGAGTTTCAGATGAAAGTTCTCTTTTTCTGGCCATTTTGAGCGTTTAATTGACCCCACAAATGTGATGCTCCAGAAACTCAATCTGCTCAAAGGAAGGTCAGTTTTGTAGCTTCTGTAACGAGCTAAACTGTTTTCAGATGTGTGAACATGATTGCACAAGGGTTTTCTAATCATCAATTAGCCTTCTGAGCCAATGAGCAAACACATTGTACCATTAGAACACTGGAGTGATAGTTGCTGGAAATGGGCATCTACACACCTATGTAGATATTGCACCAAAAACCAGACATTTGCAGCTAGAATAGTCATTTACCACATTAGCAATGTATAGAGTGTATTTATTTAAAGTTAAGACTAGTTTAAAGTTATCTTCATTGAAAATAAGGACATTTCAATGTGACCCCAAACTTTTGAACGGTAGTGTACATACATTTTATATTTAACGCTTAAATCTCTAGAGTCTACATCAACTTCGGATCTATTCCTCATTTCAAAATGTTTTCGTTTTTTTTTATGTTGTTTTTTTTGTTTGTTTGTTTTCTGCCCTTTTTTGTCCAACAAAACTATGTTTTTTATGGCAAACACACAAAATATGCCAAATCTTCCACCAAAAATATTTTTCAATGTGGAATATTTGATGTGAAGTAATCGGAACCTTTGATAGGTCAATAATTGATAATAATATTGATTTTGATCCAATATTATGTTTTGAGCAATGACAGTTTGAAAGAAAAAAAAAAAAGCTTTGTTCTATTAGTCAACATTGCAACTTTTTCTAAATTACATTTCACCTTTAAGCTTTTTTATTTCACTTTTGTTATGTTTTTGTTTATTTTAATAGTATTTTTAGAATGTGCCGTGGGCCTTTAAAACATTAGCTGTGGGCCACAAATGGTAAAAAAAATAAAATAAAAAAAAATTATAATCTGCATCCTTTCTGATTTCAATGCTTTAAAAAGACACAAAAAGTGCGTTAACGCCAACACTGCTTGACAGTATAACAAAATAAGTCACACTTATATTCTGTAACATTCACAGTTTTGGAAAAAAAAGTGCAGAAGTAGAAATATTCAAAATAACCTCTTGTATATAATGTAAACATAAATAATGCCTCAAAACAAGTTAATTAAATTTAAACAAAAAACAGCAGACGAGCTCTCGCCCTGCACAGCTGTTTTGTGCTTTGTAGTGTCGATATGGGCTTGTAGCACCTTCAGTTTTTTTTTTTTAACCCCTTCTTAACTTAACTCTGGACGTACATTGAAAATACACGTAACCCTAATTCAAAATGCCGGACATTTGAGGCATTTAAGAAACCCCGGACACCCCCGCAAAAGAGGACATGTCCGGGGAAAAGAGGACGTATGGTCAGCCTATATAAGTAGACGCAGCATCGACCGCTACTGCCTACAAATATTACTAACTTTAAGTCCTTTGTAACTTTACAAATAAACTATGTTGGTCCCAGTATTGATCCTCGGAGTTACGCCACAAGATATTTTCAACTCTGTAGAAGTGTGTTCGCCTAGCTTCACGTAATGCTTCCTGTTGGTTAAGTAGCTTCTTACCCAGTTCAAGACCAACCCTCTGATTCTATAGCGTTCTAATTTGTTTATTAAAATATTATAACTGATTGTGTCATATGCATTTGTTAGATCCATAAACACTGCCGCTGCGCATTGTCTACTATCTATTGCATTGGAGATTTATTCCAATATTTCGATTAATGTATCCGTATTGGTTGTGTATTGTGACGATCTGTCACATCACGTCTTGTTATGCTTCATAAGTTTGTGTTTATTTCCTGTGTAGCACTCTTACTTTTGGTTCCTTTTCCTGCATGTCTCCCTGAGAGCTCTTTCCCCTCACCTGGCGCTGATTGGCAGCCTGGCCACACCTGGTAGTGGTTGTCAATCAGCTGGCTTCTATAAATGCCTGCTTTGCCCTTTTGTCAGGGCTTGAGGATTATTGCAGGGTAAATGTCACATACTGTCTGGCTCTCCTTGGATGCTGTTTTATTGCTTTCGTGCACTCCCCTGCTGCACCTTGTGCCTTTTTGTGGACACTAAAAGACTGTATGTTGTCCTCCTGTCTACCGCAGCCATGCGAGTCTGTGACATCTATGAGTATTTCATTTTACTTTATGAATTTGTCCAATCTGTTGTTAAACAGTTTTTCAATCATTTTAGAAAATTGTTTAAGCAGAGAAACAGGTCTGTAGTTTGTAAACTGGTGTTTGTCTCCAGTCTTATAAGTTGGTACAACTTTTGCTATTTTAATTTTGTCTGTGAACACTTTTCCACTTTGCATCAGTCCATCTTAGATGAGCTCAAGCCCAGCGAAGCCGGCAGCGTTTCTGGGTGTTGTTGATAAATGGCTTTCGCTTTGCATAGTAGAGTTTTAACTTGCACTTACAGGTGTAGCGACGAACTGTAGTTACCGACAGTGGTTTTCTGAAGTGTTCCTGAGCTCATGTGGTGATATCCTTTACATACTGATGTTGCTTTTTGATGCAGTTCCGCCTGCGGGATCGAAGGTCCGTAATATCATCGCTTACGTGGAGTGATTTCACCAACATCCTGAAAAAAGATACTCCTATCTACAAATCCTTCAGTAAGCTCCATAGCCTGAAACAGCGGATCACTCAATTCACACGGGTGTGCCCTGCTGCTCAAACCGTCATTGATTTGATTTTGACATCAGACCGGACCAAAATCTCCAGAAGCGGTGTAATCGAGTGCAGAATAAGTGATCCCTTCATCATTTTCTGCACACGTAAAATTCAGAAATCTGTATCAGATTGTCACAACACAATAAGATTCAGATCGATGGAAAAGTACACCAGCGAAGCTCTAACAGTAGCCCTGGAAAGACTGGAGGTCAAATGTACTAAATTGCTCATCGGTTGAAAAAGCACGGGCATGCTTCAAATCGAACTTCCTGCATGTATCTGACCAGCTAGCACCCATGAAAGCTTCCAGGGTAAAATCCAGAACAGAACCCTGGATCAATGCAGACATTATAGAAGCCATGAAACTTAGAAATGACAAATACGCTAAGTTCACTAAAAACAGGACTGAACAGCTCCTTAAAGAATACAAAAAGCTAAGAAACAAGGTAACAAATATGATCAGGAAGGCCAAATCCAGTTACTTCAACGAAAAAATAGCGGAAAATAAAAATAACCCGCAAAAACTCTGGAAGACGCTGAAACAATTGGGCCACAGCAGTCTCAAAACAATAACTACCAACCTCAATTTGAAAATAAACGGCTCACTCATCACAGACAAACTGAATGTGGCAAATTGCTTTAACAGATTTTACTCAACCATCGCTTCCACATTGGTAAGCAAATTGCCCTCATATTCAGGCCTCTACGGTGAACAGCACATCCAAGACTTTTACAAAAACAAAGGGGTACGCAAGGATGACTTCAAGTTTGTCAAAGTTAAAACTGATGACGTGTTAAAGAAACTCAGCTCGCTGCAGCCAAACAAAGCCACAGGACATGATGATATTCCTACCAGATTTCTCAGAGACGCAGCTGTCACGATTGCCCCAATGGTTGCTCATATCACCAACTTGTCTATCAATCAGTGTCATGTCCCACAAGAATTCAAGCTTGCGAGAATATCACCTCTGTATAAAAAAGGAAACAAATTAGACCCCGGCAACTACCGCCCTGTTTCCATCCTTTGCTCCATCTCAAAGGTTATAGAGACGTTAAAGGCCTACTGAAAGCCACTACTACCGACCACGCAGTCTGATAGTTTATATATCAATGATGAAATCTTAACATTGCAACACATGCCAATACGGCCGGGTTAACTTATAAAGTGACATTTAAAACTTCCCGGGAAATATCTGGCTGAAACATCGCGGTATGATGACGTATGCGCGTGACGAAGTCCGAGTAACGGAAGTTATGGTACCCCGTAGAATCCTATACAAAAAGCTCTGTTTTCATTTCATAATTCCACAGTATTCTGGACATCTTTTGCATTTTTTTTAATGAACAATGAAGGCTGCAAAGAAGACAGTTGTAGGTGGGATCGGTGTATTAGCAGCGGACTACAGCAACACAACCAGGAGGACTTTGTTGGAGCGCTAGCCGCGCTAGCCGCGCTAGCCGCGCTAGCCGCGCTAGCCGGCGACCTCACCTTGACTTCCTACGTCTCCGGGCCGCCAAACGCATCGGGTGAAGTCCTTCGTCCTTCTGCCGATCGCTGGAACGCAGGTGAGCACGGGTGTTGATGAGCAAATGAGGGCTGGCTGGCGTAGGTGGAGAGCTAATGTTTTTAGCATAGCTCTGTGCAGTCCGGTTGCTAAGTTAGCTTCAATGGCGTCGTTAGCACAGCATTGTTAACCTTCGCCAGCCTGGAAAGCATTAACCGTGTATTTACATGTCCACGGTTTAATAGTATTGTTGATTTTCTATCTATCCTTCCAGTCAGGGGTTTATTTCTTTTGTTTCTATATGCAGTTAAAGCAAGATTCTATCACGTTAGCTCGTAGCTAAAGCATTTCGCCGATGTATTGTCGTGGAGATAAAAGGCACTGAATGTCCATTTTGCGTTCTCGACTCTCATTTTCAAGAGGATATAGTATCCGAGGTGGTTTAAAATACAAATCTGTGATCTACAATAGAAAAAGGAGAGTGTGGAATCCAATGAGCCAGCTTGTACCTAAGTTACGGTCAGAGCGAAAAAAGATACGTCCATCGCTGCCTCTCAAGTCCTTCACTGTAACGTTCCTCATCTACGAATCTTTCATCCTCGCTCAAATTAATGGGGTAATCATCACTTTCTCGGTCCGAATCTCTCTCGCTCCATTGTAAACAACGGGGAATTGTGAGGAATACTAGCTCCTGTGACGTCACGCTACTTCCGGTACAGGCAAGGCTTTTTTTTTATCAGCGAGCAAAAGTTGCGAAATTTATCGTCAATTTTCTCTACTAAATCCTTTCAGCAAAAATATGGCAATATCGCGAAATGATCAAGTATGACACATAGAATGGATCTGCTATTCCCGTTTAAATTAAAAAAAAATCATTTCAGTAAGCCTTTAATATATTGTCACACCGCGGTGAGGAGAGTCTTGTCTTGGTTTTTCTGTCTTGTGATTTGCATGTATTATTTTGAAAAAGCATCTCCTCTTGTTTCAGATCACGGGCCCTTCCTCTTGTGTCACGAGTCTGACGTCATCCCTGACCCTTGATTGTTTCCACCTGTTTCCCATTACCCTCATGTTCCATATAAGCCCATCCCTCCCCTTGTTCTGTGCCAGATTGTCTCGATCCTTCGTGCCTGTCTTGCATCCTAGTTCATGTTCTTGTCTTGCCTCGTCCCACGACCACGTATGTTTATCCAGCGTTTTTCAAGCTGTAATTTTGAGTTAACCTTTTCCTCCCTTAGAGCGACCTTTGTTATTTAACCTTTTTCAACCGCAGTGGTGAGTTATGATTTTTCTTTAAATATTTCCTTCCTCAAAGTTTGAGTGATTTTTGTTTATATAAATGTTAGAATAATTGTGAGAGTAGTAAGTTTTGATAGTCCTTTATTTCTTCCTCTGTTTGGAGCGCTTTTTGTTAAAGTTTTTTATAGCAGATTCGTTGTTAGTTATATTTGTCTTATTTTTGTCTATTCCTCCGTTGGAGTGATTTTTGGTTCTTTCCCTTATTGGAAACGTTTTTTGATATAGTAGAACCTCATAGTGATTGTATATTTTCTGCTCTGGAGGTTAAGAGTTATTTTCAAAATAAAAGCCTTATTTAGAATCTCCCCTCTCTGCATCTGAGTCCCTTCATTCGCCCAAGCCTGACATATATGAGCAAATAGATCATTATCTATCAAATCGCGAGCTCCTACTCAAATTTCAAACAGGATTCAGAAAATCACATTCCACCGATACATGCCTACTGTACCTAACTGACTACATCAGGCGAGAGAGACATGGGCAAGTACTGTGGAATTGGTTATGCTGGACCTTTTAAAAGGCATTCGACACAGTTAACCACTCAATACTGTTAAACAAGTTGAGGGCAATCGGTTTTGACACCTTGAGGATAGAGAACAGGTGGTCGAGGTGAACGGATCACTGTCCTCTCCCCTCAAGGTGAGCTGTGGTGTCCCACAGGGGAGCATACTGGCACCATTGTTATTCTTGACATGAAATCAGCATGTAACAGCAATTTGTTCCTGTTAGCGGACGATTCTGCGATCCTGGCCTCGGACAGGGACAAATTGAATGTTGAAAGTGCACTCAGCACCGAACAAAGTAATCTCTGCCTCTGGCTTTCCGATAACAAACTGTCACTACACCTGGGTAAAACAGAGTCCAAGCACAACCTAGGTAAATCCCCGGGCTTTAACGATTAAAGCAGGTGATACCATAATCACCAGCAAAGACAAGGTAATTTACCTAGGTTGTATATTGGACAACACTCTCTCGGGTGAAAAAATGGCATTAAAAGCAATCACCAAGCTCAATAACTAAACTAGATTTTTGGGCAGGATTTCTGCGTTTATCAACAGGGATACACTTAATAATAATAATAATAATAATAATGGATTAGATTTATATAGCGCTTTTCTAGACACTCAAAGCGCTTCACAGAGAAGACCCTTGCCAGTGCCCTCATACAGTGTCATTTTGACTACGCCTGCACCTCATGGTTCACCAGTATCCCCAAGCCATTAAAAACAAAACTGCAAACTTCCCAAAACAAGTTGGTGAGACTCCTGCTCAACCTCCCATACAGGACTCACCTAACTCAAGCCCACTTTACCAAATTGTGATGGCTTAGAGTTGAGGAATGAGTACACCAAATTGCAATGTGCCTGGTATTCAAAATACTCAGAGAAACTGTCCCCAAGTACCTGTCCAAACATTTCACCAGAGTAAGTGATGCTCACAGGTACTACACAAGAGGGAGGTCCTCAGACCTTGTCCCCCCCAAATTCAAAACTCTCACGGGAAAAAATGCATTATACTATTTTGCCACCACACAGTGGAATGCACTACCAACAGACCTTAAAATTCAAACTTCCCTACTAAATTTTAAAACTGCCATAAAATCACAGCTCAGCTCAACCTCTACCTGATCTGAACCAAAATTGATCCCCAGCAACTTTCCGAACAGGTTTATATGTGGTTATAGTGTATAGATATTTTTTCATTCTGTTTTGCACACTCTTGGAGTCAACATGTGCATAGTCATGTGCATAGTGTCATGTACATAGTGTATATGCCCCCCCCCCATTTTTTGTATATATTGTATACTGTGTATATGTACATCATTTATCAATTTTTTTTAATGTAATTTTTTATATACATGTTACAGGTTATATATCTTTTATTATTGAATGTATCAAATGTGATGAATATTTAATGGACCACAATGGAAACAAGCCTTTTGGCTTTTTGTGCCATCCATGTCTTTTTAAAGCATTCCATGGATTAAATTCTTTAACAAGTCAATAAACTTCTCAATCAATCAATCAACCAATCAATCAAAACGTTAAATATCTTGTCTTCGCAGTCTATTCAATTCAATATAAGTTGAAAAGAATTTGCAAACCTTATATTTTGTTTTTATTTACGATTTACACAACGTGCCAAGTTCACTGGTTTTGGGTTTTGTACTTTAGTCTGATAGTCTTTAATCTATAACTAGTTAATCCGACATTAAGTGACATCCCAGAAATTTTAGTTGAGTGTGGGTAAATTTAAACTAGATTATTTTAGGTTTGGCATTATTTATGCCCCTAATGCAAAACCTGGCCTTATTGTTTGTTGAAATTAGGGCTGGGCGATATATCGATACACGCGATATATCGCGGGTTTGTCTCTGTGCGATATAGGCAAGGCAAGGCAACTTTATTTGTATAGCGCTTTTCATACACAAGGCAGACTCAAAGTGCTTCACAGACAACAAAGTGAAATGAAAGAAAATAAAAGCAAAATTAAAATGCAGACAATAAAAATAAAAACAGTGCAGACGTTAAAAGTTAAAAGATTAAAAGATTTAGCTGAAAGCTAAGGTGAACATAAAAGTCTTCAGTCTAGTTTTAAAAGTAGTGAGAGTTGGGGAGAGTCTGACATCTTCAGGAAGTTTATTCCAGCTATGTGTTGCATAGTGACTGAATGATGATCTCCCTTGATTTGAGTTTACTCTTGGAACCGCTAACAGATATAGAAAATGACTATATCGTGATATTCGAGTATACGTTCTCACGCAGTTGCTTTTAGCTACTGGCATTACACTACAGGCTCTCCTCGCTGTTTCCTGTGTCTCCTTCTCACAGACAGACAAGCGCACCTTCTTACATACGTCACATACTGTCACGACATACGTCACATACGTATACGCCCTCGCGCATTACTGCTAATATGTAGCATCATTTGAAAAGTCACCTGCTAGAGAATGAAGAGTGCTTACTCCGCATGTCAACATCTCCGTTCAGTGCCACACGCCCACACCATCAAAATGCCGAGGCAAACATTTCCAGATCAACACCGTATGAAACATTTTTTGATTTTTTTAGTTGTGATTTCCTTCTCTGCATGAAAGTTTTAAAGTAGCATATATTAATGCAGTATGAAGACGAATGTTTTAATGTAGACACATAGAATCATCATACTGCTGTGATTATATGCATCAAGTGTTCATTCAAGGCTAAGGCGAAATATCGAGATATATATCGTGTATCGCGATATGGCCTTAAAATATTGCGATATTAAAAAAAGGCCATATCGCCCAGCCCTAGTTGAAATATATTTATAAAAAATGCAACCACAGAGAATACTCCAAATCAGTGGTGTCTGCGTCTTTTAATTTGGCGTGGGACGTCATGAGTTTAATAAGGAATTTA
>NC_084757.1:29037039-29044539 GCF_033978785.1 Entelurus aequoreus
TATATTCAATTGAATAGACTGCACAGACAAGATACTTAATGTTCAAACTGAGAAACATGTTTTTTTTTGCAAATAATCATTAACTTAGAATTTAATGGCAGCAAGTTGGCACAGGGGCATTTTTACCACTGTGTTACATGGCCTTTCCTTTTAACAACACTCAGTAAACGTTTGGGAACTGGAGACCAATTTTTGAAGCTTTTCAGGTGGAATTCTTTCCCATTCTTGCTTGATGTACAGCTTAAGTTGTTCAACAGTCCGGGGTCTCCGTTGTGGTATTTTAGGCTTCATAATGCGCCACACATTTTCAATGGGAGACAGGTCTGGACTACAGGCAGGCCAGTCTGGTACCCACACTCTTTTACTACAAAGCCACACTGTTGTAACACGTGGCTTGGCATTGTCTTGCTGAAATAAGCAGGGGCGTGCATGATAACGTCGCTTGAATGGCAACATATGTTGCTCCAAAACCTGTATGTACCTTTCAGCATTAATGGTGCCTTCACAGATGTGTAAGTTACCCATGCCCTTGGCACTTATACACCCCCATACCATCACAGATGCTGGCTTTTCAACTTTGCTCTTATAACAATCCGGATGGTTCTTTTCCTCTTTGGTCCAGAAGACACGACATTGCATCAGCCCATCTTAGATGAGATCGGGCCCAGCGAATCCGGCGGCGTTTCTGGGTGTTGTTGATGAATGGCTTTTGCTTTGCATAGTAGAGTTTTAACTTGCACTTACAGATGTAGCAACTAAGTGTAGTTACTGGCAGTGGTATGCTGAAGTGTTCCTGAGCCCACGTGGTGATATCCTTTACACACTGATGTCGCTTTTTGATGCAGTACCGCCTGAGGGATCAAACGTCACGGGCATTCAACGTTGGTTCTGGGCCTTGCCGCTTACGTGCAGTGATTTCTCCAGATTCTCTGAACCTTTTGATGATATTACGGACCGTAGATGGTGAAATCCCTAAATTCCTTGCAATAGCTCGTTGAGAAATGTTGTTCTTAAACTGTTCGACAATTTGCTCACGCATTTGTTCACAAAGTGGTGACCCTCGCCCCATCCTTGTTTGTGAATGACTGAGCATTTCATGGATGCTGCTTTTATATCCAATCATGGCACCCACCTGTTCCCAATTAGCCTGTTCACCTGTGGGATGTTCCAAATAAGTGTTTGATGAGCATTCCTCAACTTTCCCACTTGTGCCAGCTTTTTTGAAACATGTTGCAGGCGTCAAATTCCAAATGAGCTAATATTTGCAAAAATTAAAGTTTTCCAGTTTGAACGTTAAGTATCTTGTCTTTGCAGTCTATTCAATTGAATATAAGTTGAAAAAGGATTTGCAAATCATTGTATTCTCTTTTTATTTACCATTTACACAACGTGCCAACTTCACTGATTTTGGGTTTTGTATTTAACACCTCAATGGAGGTGTTTGGGTGTTTTTTAGGGCTTTGTAGGCTGAGGTGCACGGCTCCCATAGGCTCCATTGTAAGTAAACTTTTGATTGCATGTATTTAATATTTAGAATGCATTTTTTCAAAATCCATCCCAGGGTTTCCCGCAGCGCTTTGCTGTTAAGGCGGCCGACTTAACAAAGAGCCACCGCCTAAACTAACGTCTTCACAAGCTGCTTCGCTTCGTACTGCCTCTGTCAGTACGTCTCTGCAGCACCCAGCATTGTCCCACCCACAGAACCATCTGATTGGTTACACGCAGAACGGTAACAGCCAATCAGCAGTGCGTATTCAGAGCGCATGGAGTCAGTGCTCCGGCGGTGTGGTGAGCAGAAAGGTGTTTAGCAGGTAAGCATAAGGCAGCGGACTCCCCCAAAATTATAATAAACACCTCCCAGTCAACTACTATTAACATCACTATGAGCCCGTTGACGTTCTAGAAACATACGCGGCAGCTCAGCTCGCTCGCAGTCCCTGAGGTGAAGGCTAATTAGCTTTTAGCGTAACGTTAGCTCACTGTGCGGTGTGCGTGTGTGTTACGGACAGCAAAGCCCTGTCTGTCTGAGAGAAAGACAAGCATTATTGACCTACAGTTAACAACTAAGTTATTTCACTTTACCTTTTTCTGTGTTGTTTGAGCTGTGTTGAAGCAGCAAAAACGACATTATGTTAAATGAAGAGTTTCCTGAAGCTGTCTCTGGTAGTTGATATAATGATGTAACTGCATCAAAAAGCCTACATGGACTCCACGGTGTTCAGGGATGAATAGTCTCTCCTATTGCTATTGTACTATTTTTTCAGCTATAGTTAAATTAATCATTAGTAATGTAGCAGCCTAGTTTTGAATGGCAGGGTCCCTGCTATCACATGTTGATAAAAATATAACATTTACATAATAAAAATCAACTGCAGGCTTCCCAAATGCTGTAATAAATTAAGCATGATGAGTTGAGCATATGTCAGCATGTGGCCCCACTTTTAACTCTTTTTTTCAAACCCTTATTGGAAACGCTTATTAATTTGACTTAGTAAGTCAGTATTTTGACTTAGTAAATTACTAAGTCAAAATATTGACTTACTAAGTCATAATAATGACATACTTAGTGTTGTGTGACTATCGGAAACAAACTAGTCATTGAGAGTAGAAAGCAGGGCTCTGTCTGACACGCTGGGTCCAAGGATGTAACACGAAGTCATTACTGCAGTTTTGAGGGTGATTTATTTTCCCTTTGAGCAAAAAACAATACATTACATGCAGATGGATTTGCAGGACTATATGGACCAGACTGTGATGGAAAAAGATATTTCTGTTGACCGCAACAGGCTAACGGCACCCTACCTCACTGTCTCTCTATACAAGACAAAAGGATTCAGAGGCAGGTGCAGGTGTTATTCATTCAGCCCCACACACCCACACTCCGCCCACACACTCACACACGTAGCCACACCTACTATCCCAGGTGACAAGTGAGAAACAAATCCCTGCCTCTACACTCAGTATCTCAGGTAAGTAGGACTGTAGGTAAGTAGGACTGTTTTGAGTTTTGTTTTTACCTTACGGAAAAAATATCGATATATATCGCCATTCAGCAAATGGAGCGGAAAAGACAACCAAAAATTGTAGGCTTCTTCACGCGACGAAGCCGGCCTACTTCCCCACAGTCTGTAGTCTATTGCCCCTCCCAGGCTGTGGTGGCAGCGATGAGGTGGAGACGTGATGGTGATGGCGACAGGCCGAGTTACACTGTTCCTTACACCCACCCCGTCCGTCCGCATGTCCCCTGGAGAGACACCACCTTAAAGGCCTACTGAAAGCCACTACTACCGACCACGCAGTCTGATAGTTTATATATCAATGATGAAATCTTAACATTGCAACACATGCCAATACGGCCGGGTTAACTTATAAAGTGCAATTTTAAATTTCCCGCCACACTTCCGGTTGAAAACGTCTAGATATGATGACGTATGCGCGTGACGTCAACGGTTGATACGGAAGTATTCGGACCCGTTGAATCCAATACAAAAAAGCTCTGTTTTCATCTCAAAATTCCACAGTATTCTGGACATCTGTGTTGGTGAATCTTTTGCAATTTGTTTAATAAACAATGAAGACTGCAAAGAAGAAAGCTGTAGGTGCGATCGGTGTATTAGCGGCGGGCTACAGCAACACAACCAGGAGGACTTTGAGGATAGCAGACGCGCTAGCCGAACGACCTCACCTTGACTTCCTCCGTCTCAGGGCCGCCAACCGCATCGGTGATCGGGTGAAGTCCTTCGTCGTACCGTCGATCGCTGGAACGCAGGTGAGCACGGGTCATGATGAGCAGATGAGAGCTGGCGTAGGTGCAGAGCTAATGTTTTTAGCATAGCTCTGTCGAGGTTCCATAGCTAAGTTAGCTTCAATGGCGTCGTTAGCAACAGCATTGTTAAGCTTCGCCAGGCTGGAAAGCATTAACCGTTTATTTACATGTCCAGAGTTTGGTAGGGGCAGGTCAGAAACCTGAGGGGGAAGGTTTTTTCCTTCATGCTAGCTGGCCATTAGCTTTTCTGGAAAAAAAAAAAAAAAGCAAACAGTGCGTCGTTTAAAACTCTTCTTTTGTTCTCCGCTTTTACCGAATGAAACTAGTTCATGATACTCATCGACATAAGTTCATGTTGTTTTGAGTTCGCCATCTTGACAAGCCGCTAGCTTACAAGCAGATTGCTGTTAGCTTTCTTTCCTAGCTACTAGCCAGTTTAAAGACATGTTCTAATCATTGTCATGATACAGTACAACGTTAGCTTAAAGGCCTACTGAAATGATTTTTTTTTTATTTAAACGGGGATAGCAGATCCATTCTATGTGTCATACTTGATCATTTTGCGTTATTGCCATATTTTTGCTAAAAGGATTTAGTAGAGAACAACAACGATAAAGATCGCAACTTTTGGTATCTGATAAAAAAAAGCCTTGCCTCTACCGGAAGTAGCGTGACATAGTCAGTTGAAAGTCTCCTCACATTTTCCTATTGTTTTCAATGCAGCTAGAGCGATTCGGACCGAGAAAGCGACGATTAACCCATTAATTTGAGCGAGGATGAAAGATTTGTGGATGAGGAACGTTAGAGTGAAGGACTAGAGAGGCAGTGCAAGACATATCTTTTTTCGCTCTGACCGTAACTTAGGTACAAGGGCTCATTGGATTCCACACTCTCTACTTTTTCTATTGTGGATCACGGATTTGTATTTTAAACCACCTCGGATACTATATCCTCTTGAAAATGAGAGTCGAGAACGCGAAATGGACATTCACAGTGACTTTTATCTCCACGACAATACATCGAAGAAACACTTTAGCTACGCAGCTAACGTGATAGCATCATGCTTAACTGCATATAGAAACAAAATGAATAAATCCCTGACTGGAAGGATAGACAGAAGATCAACAATACTATTAAACCATGGACATATAAATACACGGTTAATGCTTTCCAGCCTGGCGAAGGTTAACAATGCTGTTGCTAACGACGCCATTGAAGCTAACTTAGCAACCGGACCTCACAGAGCTATGCTAAAAACATTAGCTATCCACCTACGCCAGCCAGCCCTCATCTGCTCATCAACACCCGTGCTCACCTGCGTTCCAGCGATCGACGGTGCGACGAAGGACTTCATCCGATCACAGATGCGGTTGGCGAGACGGAGGAAGTTAAGGTGAGTTCGGCGGCTAGCGCGTCTGCTATCCATCTCTGTCCTCCTGGCTGTGTTGCTGTAGTCTGCCGCTAATACACCGATCCCACCTACAACTTTCTTCTTTGCAGTCTCCATTGTTCATTAAACAAATTGCAAAAGATTCACAAATACAGATGTCGAGAATACTGTGGAATTTTAAAATGAAAACAGAGCTTTTTTGTATTGTATTCAATGGGTTCCGAATACTTCCGTTTAACTATTGACGTCACGCGCATACGTCATCATATCTAGACGTTTTCAACCGGAAGTGTGGCGGGAAATTTTAAATTGCACTTTATAAGTTAACCCGGCCGTATTGGCATGTGTTGCAATGTTAAGATTTCATCATTGATATATAAACTATCAGACTGCGTGGTCGGTAGTAGTGGGTTTCAGTAGGCCTTTAATGTATGTAAATGATCACATACATTTGATAAGCAGAGAGCGAGGATTGGTTTGTCTATTTTGTGAAGTTAAAAACAACGTTTACTCTTCTATTCTGGCATACATTCCTTTTGTTGGTTTTACATCAATGAAGAGCATTGTCATCAGCACTTTGCAGCGGACAGACCTTAGAGAAAGATTGAAAGGTAAGAAATATATATTATTTTAACATTCAATTTTGTGACACTATTGTTCATATTTATTTTTATTTTTTATTTTTATTTTTATTTTTATTAATGTTTTTAGTGATAATATTAATGAGAGATTTTTAATCACTGCTATTTTGAAATTGTTACTAATATTGATACTGTTGTTGATAACATTAATTTTTGTTTCACTACTTTTATATTGTTCCGTGTCATATTTGTGTGTCCTCAATTGCTCTCAATTGCTCTGTGTATTGCTGTTCTGAATGTTGCTGGGTCGGGTTTGGTTTTGGAATTGGATTGCATTGTTATAGTATTGCTGTGTATTGTTTTGTTGAATTGATTAATAATAAATAACATTAAAAAATAATACAAATAAAAAAACATTCAATTGTAAGTTTTGTTTAACATTCTTTTTGTGATTTTTCAGATCAACAAACATTTTGTCATCAACACTTTACAGCTGACAAATGTAAAAAAGATTCAAAAGGTAAAGGTAAGGTAATATATATACATACATACATACATACATACATACATATATATATATATATGTATATATATATATATATATATATATATATATATATATATATATATATATATATATATATATATATATATATACCCCTCTTTTTTTTACCAAGAGCCAGTTGTAAGTTCCAACTGGTGGACTCTAATGCTGTTACCCTAGCATTCAAAAAAGCGGTTATTCATCCTCTGCTCAAAAGACCTAACCTCGATCCTGACCTCATGGTAAACTACCGGCCGGTGTCCCATCTTCCGTTTATTTCGAAAATCCTCGAAAAAAATTGTCGCACAGCAACTAAATGAACACTTAGCGTCTAACAATCTCTGTGAACCCGTTCAATCCGGTTTCAGGGCAAATCACTCTACGGAGACAGCCCTCACAAAAATGACTAAAGATCTATTGCCAACGATGGATTCTGATGCGTCATCTATGTTGCTGCTTCTTGATCTTAGCGCTGCTTTTGATACCGGATCATAATATTTTATTAGAGCGTATCAAAACACGTATTGGTATGTCAGACTTAGCCTTGTCTTGGTTTAACTCTTGTCTTACTGACAGGATGCAGTGCGTCTCCCATAACAATGTGACCTCGGACTATGTTAAGGTAACGTGTGGAGTTCCCCAGGGTTCGGTTCTTGGCCCTGCACTCTTCAGCATCTACATGCTGCCGCTGGGTGACATAATACGCAAATACGGTGTTAGCTTTCACTGTTATGCTGATAACACTCAACTCTACATGCCCCTAAAGCTGACCAACACGCCGGATTGTAGTCAGCTGGAGGCGTGTCTTAATGAAATTAAACAATGGATGTCCGCTAACTTTTTGCAACTCAACGCTAAGAAAACGGAAATGCTGATTATCGGTCCTGCTAGACACCGACATTTATTTAATAATACCACCTTAACATTTGACAACCAAACAATTAAACAAGGTGACTCGGTAAAGAATCTGGGTATTATCTTCGACCCAACTCTCTCGTTTGAGTCACACATTAAGAGTGTTACTAAAACGGCCTTCTTTCATCTCCGTAATATCGCTAAAATTTGTTCCATATTGTCCACTAGCGACGCTGAGATCATTATTCATGCGTTCATTACGTCTCGTCTCGATTACTGTAACGTATTATTTTTGGGTCTCCCTATGTCTAGCATTAATTAGATTACAGTTGGTACAAAATGCGGCTGCTAGACTTTTGACAAG
>NC_084757.1:29049539-29192039 GCF_033978785.1 Entelurus aequoreus
AAAATTAAAAAGTTAAATGGAAATGTTTTTGCTGTTGATAAGTAATGTTAGGTAGACAGTATGTATACAGTGCATCCGGAAAGTGTTCAAATTGCTTCACTTTTTCCACATGTTGTTATGTTACAGCCTTATTCCCAAATGGAATAAAATATTTGTTGTCCTCCAAATTCCATAGAATTACCCCAAAAACAAAAATCACATGTACGTAATCACAGCCTTTACTCAATACTTTGTTGAATCACCTTTGGCAGCAATTACAGCCTCAAGTATTTTTGAATATGATGCCACAAGCTTGGCACACCTATCTTTGGGCACTTCCGCCCCCTTCCTCTTTGCAGCACCTCTCAAGCTCCATCGGTTTGGATGGGACGTGTTGGTTTTCATCGTGGATGTCTCTGTACATTGCTCCATTCATCTTTCCCTCTATCCTGACGAGTCTTCCTGTTCCTGTCGCTGAATAATATCCCCACACCATGATGCTGCCCCCACATTGCTTCATTGTAGGGATGGTATTGGCCTGGTGCCTGGTGTCCTCCAAACAGGATGCTTGACATTCAGACCAGATCATTTTATTTCTCATGGTCATATATATATATATATATATATATATATATATATATATATATATATATATATATATATATATATGTATATATATATATATATATATATAGATAGCCCAGCCCCGGCCTAATTTTTTTAACCCAATGTGGCCCCACGAGTCAAATAATTTGGGGACCCCTGATCTTATACCATACTTGCCAATCTTGAGACCTCCGAATTCGGGAGATGGAGGGGGGGGGGGGGGGGGGGGGGGGGGGGTTTGAGGTGGGCGGGGTTGGGGGGGTGGGGTTTGGCGGTAACGAGGGTGTATATTGTAGCGTCCCGCAAGAGTTAGTGCTGCAAGGGGTTCTGGGTATTTGTTCTGTTGTGTTTATGTTGTGTTACGGTGCGGATGTTCTCCCGAAATGTGTTTGTCATTCTTGTTTGGTGTGGGTTCACAGTGTGGCGCATATTTGTAACAGTGCTAAAGTGGTTTATACGTCCACCCTCAGTGTGACCTGTATGGCTGTTGATCAAGTATGCCTTGCATTCACTCGTGTGTGTGTAAAAGCCGCATATGTTATGTGACTGGGCCGGCACGCTGTTTGTATGGAGGAAAAGCGGACGTGAAGACAGGTTGTAGAGGACGCTAAAGGCAGTGCCTTTAAGGCACGCCCCCAATATTGTTGTCCGGGTGGAAATCGGGAGAAATTTGGGAGAATGGCTGCCCCGGGAGATTTTCGGGAGGGGCACTGAAATTCGGGAGTCTCCCGGGAAAGTCGGGAGGGTTGGCAAGTATGTCTTATACTGAACAGAAATATAGATGTAACGCTAGCATGGGCTAGGCGGGTTAAGAATGTAAACAGTGTGACAGAAGATGGTTCGTCTATAGGAGCCTGTGGTATGAAAGATGACGACCAATAGTTATTTTGGTTTCGACTGCATTAAATGTATTGAACAAGAATATAAATGCCACAGATGACACAATAGGAAAAAAATAAAAAATGCCCAAAACAAAAATACAAGATGCAGTCCTGCTGCTTTCTCGGAACCAGTTCACTGTTCAGTTCAAAAGTTACGCAAACGCTTTTGCGTCAGTCCAAAAGTTCGGTTCAAAAACAAAAGTAATCCAAAAGGTTCGCCGTGGAGGAGAAAAAAAATGCTTGTCCTACCGCGTAGTTGTTTAGCTCGCCATTTGTTGAGTTGAGTTTGAAAGTGGATAGGGAGCTCAGGTTGTTTGGGTCAACGGGTATTCCTTCCCGGAAAAAAAACCTGACCTGAGTAATCGAGGGCAAAAACAACATACCATGAACGGCCCAATAATTAATCGAACATGGCAGCCCTAATTATGAAGTATACAAAGTGGGAGAATGAGAAGATATCGCAAGTTTCTTCTCTAAGCGTTTCTCACAGCACCGCAGCCACAGCAGATACGGGTGAAGTGAGCAGCACTTCCTTAAAAGGAAGTGAGCGGCAGGAAGTAACCCTCCACAATAAAAGTCTTTGCACTGTATGCATGTTTTCAATGGATAGTTTAAATATGGGTTACATAGATGCAACACTTTTTTCATGACCTGACCTCAAAAGATCTAAAACTTTTACTATATACACTGATGGAACCAGATCTTTACCTATATCCATATTTAAGTGTTACTTCTTTACTTCCATAGTCATATTACAAAATAGCTAGTATTCTTCCTTCTTTCTCTCTCATAGTAATGTGTGTCGGCCTTCTAGCAGTGGAATGCAGGGTGTAGACATAACTCAAAGGGTAGACAAAATAACGAGGTAGAAGAGTACGGGGAGGGGAAGCAAGGGCAGACCGGATAGAGCCAAGCATCGGGATAGATTATGCAAGGCTGGTCTCATTATTGTCAAAGCTTTGAGAATAAACCACAAAATACCAACTACTGCTTTTGGTGATCAATTTAAACTCCAGCTTATTTGCCATTAAAAGAACTTGGGAGTGGACAGCAGCTTAAAATCCCTGGGAGGAAGAGCTGTCTACGCAACAACACAAAAGACCTATTTCTCTCAAATAGTGTTTACAAATGTGTCTAAATCTTTCTTAGTGAGCACTTTTTATTTGCCAAGATAGTCCATCCCACCTCACAGGTGTGGCATATCAAGATGCTGATTAAACAGCATGATAATTGCACAGGTGTGCCTTAGGCTACCCACAATGAAAGGCCGGTCTGAAATGTGCAGTTTTGCTTTTTGGGAGATCTGGTGGGGTCAGAAAAGCAGTCAGTATCTGGCAGTGGCGTGCGGTGAGGTTAATGTCTGGTGAGGCACGACTGCATCATCACAGTCAGATTTACAAACATATGAACCTGCAGTGCGGGTGTACCTAATGTTGTGTCCCTGCGGTCGTTCGCGGCTCCTGCAGCGCGAGCATTGTTGTTTTTGCACTTTTTGGCTTCTTGTTAAGTGACTTTTTTTGGGTGGATTCGGTCTTGCACGTGGAGGGTTTGGGTGTGGGCTTTGGTTGGTGTGGCCGCGGCGCTCCCGTCGGGCGGTGCATTCTGCGGCGGAGGTGCTTGGCACCAGGAGGCGGGGTTATGAGACGAGCCTCACACAGTGCGTCTTTGCAGCAGAGTTTTATGAATGCTCAGCACTAAAAATATGTTACACACATACAGTTGTTGACAAAATACACTGTACATTATATATCTCAGCTAACTAAACTATGGAAATGTATAATATAATTCATATAGCAATACGGTCTCACTGCACAGCAAGCCAGCAGTTAGCCGAGTCATTGTGCACAATCCATGTTGAGGCACAAATCAGTGACGTGCCTCAACTGGCTGCTGATCACCACACCGTCTCTTCTCAGTATTTGAACGGCAAATGTGAAAATAAAAATAAAAATAATCTAAAACTGGTGAAGTTGAATGGAAAATAACTTTAGTATAATCACTGGATACATATAACAATTTAATTATTTTTTTTTCTTTTTACTTTTTTTTTTCTTTCCATGATGGCAGGTGAGGCCGTGCCTCCCCTGCCTCTAGTGACGGCACGCCACTGGTATCTGGTGTGACTACCATTTGCCTCACACAGTCCAACACATCTCCTTTAAATAGAGTTGATCAGGTGGTTGATTGTGGCCTGTGGAATGTTGGTCAACTCCTCTTCAACGGCTGTGCCAAGTTGCTGGAAATTGTCAGGAACTGGAACACACTGTTGTATACGCTGATCCACAGCATCCCAAACATGCTCAATGAGGGACATGTCCGGTGAGTGGGAAGTTTTCAGCTTCCAGGAATTGTGTAGAGATCCTTGCAACATAGGGCCGTGCGTTGTCATGCTGCAACATGAGGTGATGATCTCGGGTGAATAGCACAACAATGGGCCTCAGAATCTTGTCACGGTATCTCTGTGCATTCACAGTGACATCAATAAAATGCAGTTGCGTTCGTTGTCCACAACATACGCCAGCCCATAACAACCCCGCGCTCTATTCACAACGTTGACATCAGCAAAACCCTCTCCCACCCGACGCCTGAACAGTGAAAAACGGGATTCATCCTTAAAGAGAACACCTCCCCAACGTGCCAGACACCATCCAATGTGAGCATTTGTCCACTCAAGTCGGTTACGACGACGAACGGCAGTCAGGTCGAGACCCCGATGAGGACGACGAGCATGCAGATGAGTTCCCTGAGACAGTTTCTCACAGTTTGTGCACATTTTATTTGGCTATGCAAACCAGCATAGTTGTAGCAGCTGTCCGGGTGGCTGGTCTCAGACGATCATCGGGGTGCTGGATGCAGAGGTCCTGGGTTGGTGTAGTTACACATAGTCTGCGGTTGTGATGCCGGTTGGATGTACTGCCAAATTCTCTGAAACGCCTTTGGGACGGCTTAAAGGCCTACTGAAATGAATTTTTTTTATTTAAACGGGGATAGCAGATCTATTCTATGTGTCATACTTGATCATTTCGCGATATTGCCATATTTTTGCTGAAAGGATTTAGTATAGAACAACGACGATAAAGATCGCAACTTTTGGTATCTGATAAAAAAAGGCTTGCCCCTACCGGAAGTAGCGTGACGTAGTCAATTGAACATATACGCAAAGTTCCCTATTGTTTACAATGATGGCCGCATGAAGTGAGAGAGATTCGGACCGAGAAAGCGACGATTTCCCCATTAATTTGAGCAAGGATGAAATATTTTTAAATGAGGAAAGTGCAAGTGAAGGACTAGTGGGGAGTGGAAGATGCTGTGAGGGCCGGGGGTGACCTGATATTCAGCTGGAAATGACTACAACAGTAAATAAACACAAGACATATATATACTCTATTAGCCACAACACAACCAGGCTTATATTTAATATGCCACAAATTAATCCCGCATAAAAACACCTAGGTGTTTGTTATGCTAGCTCCTAGCTACTAGCTCGAGCTAGTTATAGCTCGAGCGGGTAATATGGACGGGATCCTGTATATATAACCCGCCAATACAATTCAAACACCTGCACAACACACACACTCACTCAGCCCAAACAACCGTTCACCTAACCCAAGGTTCATAAAGCTTATATATTTAATCAAAGTTACGTACATGACACGCACGTACTGGCAAGCAATCAAATGTTTGGAAGCGCGCGGGTGGGACCTGATATTCAGCTGGGAATGACTACAACAGTAAATAAACACAAGACATATATATACTCTATTAGCCACAACACAACCAGGCTTATATTTAATATGCCACAAATTAATCCCGCATAAAAACACCTAGGTGTTTGTTATGCTAGCTCCTAGCTACTAGCTACTAGCTCGAGCTAGTTATATCGCAACTGTGTATCCAAATCAAAGTCCTCCTGGTAAGAGTCTCTGTTGTCCGAGTTCTTCCATCTTGACTGCATCTTTCGGGAATGTAAACAAAGAAGCGCCGGCTGTGTACGTGTTGTTGCTGACTTCCCTCGCAAAATAGACACTTCGCACCGACAACTTTCTTCTTTGCTTGCTCAGCTTCTTTCTCCATAATGCAATGAACAAATTGCAACAGATTCACCAACACAGATGTCCAGAATACTGTGGAATAATGAGATGAAAACAGAGCTATTTCGTATTGACTTCAATGGTGTCCGAATACTTCCGTTTCAATGATTGACGTCACGCGCACACGTCAACCCTCAGAGGCGTTTCGAACCGGAAGTTTAGCGGGAAATTTAAAATTGCACTTTATAAGTTAACCCGGCCGTATTGGCATGTGTTGCAATGTTAAGATTTCATCATTGATATATAAACTATCAGACTGCGTGGTCGGTAGTAGTGGCTTTCAGTAGGCCTTTAAGGTAGAGAAATGAACATTCAATTCCCGGGCAACAGCTCTGGGGGACCGTCCTGCAGTCAGCATGCCAACTGCACGCTCCCTCAAAACTTGCGACATCTGTGGCATTGTGTTGTGTGATTACATTGCACATTTTAGGGTGGCCTTTTATTGGGGGTAGCCTAAGGCATTCCTGTGCAATTATCGTGCTGTTTAATCAGCATCTTGATATGCCACACCTGTGAGGTGGGATGGATTATCTTGGCAAAGAAAAAATGCTCACTAACACAGATTTGTAAACGATATTTAAGAGAAACGGGTCTTTTGTGTACAAACCCCGTTTCCATATGAGTTGGGAAATTGTTTTAGATGTAAATATAAAAGGAATACAATGATTTGCAAATCATTTTCAACCCATATTCAATTCAATATGCTACAAAGACAACATATTTGATGTTCAAACTGATAAAAAAAAAAATGTTTGCAAATAATCATTAACTTTAGAATTTGATGCCAGCAACACGTGACAAAGAAGTTGGGAAAGGTGGCGAAATCTTTCATCTTTAAATACTGATAAAGTTGAGGAATGCTCATCAAACACTTATTTGGAACATCCCACAGGTGCGCAGGCTAATTGGGAACAGGTGGGTGCCATGATTAGGTATAAAAACAGTGTAGTGGATTGTCCGACGCTTAAACAGCAACAAAAGTGAATTTAGTACAGAAAGTTTATTTACTCATAGTCAAAAGTGCATAAGTTGGATTGTTTTGTCCTTGCAAACAAACAGACGTCCTCCGGAGGACACACAAAAAAGCAATCTCTCTCGAGTCCTGGGGTTTCTGGCCATTTTTATCTATTTCTTCGTGCGTCAGTCTGTTTTCCTTGTGCGTCACGGTTTTGTGGTTTTCGACATGTTTGTTTTGCAACATCCTTGAATCCCTTAATCATACTTAGACAATCAAAACATTCTGTAGACAGGTTGGCACGACTTCATATTCAACTTTGTCCCACACCCGGTCCATTCAATGGCACAGAATAGAAGAGAAATGAAATGAGCGTACATTCTTGACAGACATGAAATATAGTTCAAAGGTCAGAAATTCTACTACAACAGCTTCCCAAAAAATGCTCAGTCTTTCACAAGAAAGGATGGGGCGAGGTACACTCCTTTGTCCACAACTGCGTGAGCAAATAGTCAAACAGTTTAAGAACAACGTTTCTCAAAGTGCAATTGCAAGAAATTTAGGGATTTCAACATCTACGGTCCATAATATCATCAAAAGGTTCAGAGAATCTGGAGAAATCACTGCACGTAAGCGGCATGGCCAGAAACCAACATTAATTTGCGGTATGGCATAGTGGGTAGAGCGGCCGTGCCAGAAACCTGAGGGTTGCAGGTTCGCTCCCCGCCTCTTACCATCGCTTCCGTTGTGTCCTTGGGCAGGACACTTCACCCTTGCCCCCGGTGCCGCTCACACCGGTGAATGAATGATGAATGAATGAGTTGTAAAAATGAATGATGGGTTCTCACTTCTCTGTGAAGCACTTTGAGTGCCTAGAAAAGTGCTATATAAATCGAAATTGTTTTTTTTTTTTTTTTATTTTTTTTTTTTTTTAAATGACCGCGACCTTCGATCCCTCAGACGGCACTGTATCAAAAAACCGACATCAATCTCTAAAGGATATCACCACATGGGCTCAGGAACACTTCAGAAAACCACTGTCACTAAATACAGTTTGTCGCTACATCTGTAAGTGCAAGTTAAAGCTCTACTATGCAAAGCCAAAGCCATTTATCAACAACACCCAGAAACGCCGCCGGCTTCTCTGGGCCCGAGATCATCTAAGATGGACTGATGCAAAGTGGAAAAGTGTTCTGTGGTCTGACGAGTCCACATTTCAAATTGTTTTTGGAAATATTCGACATAGTGTCATCCGGACCAAAGGGGAAGTGAACCATCCAGACTGTTATCGACGCAAAGTTCAAAAGCCAGCATCTGTGATGGTATGGGGGTGCATAGTGCCCAAGGCATGGGTAACTTACACATCTGTGAAGGCACCATTAATGCTGAAAAGTTCTTACAGGTTTTGGAACAACATATGCTGCCATCTAAGTGCCGTCTTTTTCATGGACGCCCCTGCTTATTTCAGCAAGACAATGCCAAGCCACATTCAGCACGTGTTACAACAGCGTGGCTTCGTAAAAAAAGAGTGTGGGTAATTTCCTGGCCCGCCTGCAGTGCAGACCTGTCTCCCATCGAAAATGTGTGGAGCATTATGAAGCGTAAAATACGACAGCGGAGACCCCGGACTGTTGAACGACTGAAGCTCTACATAAAACAAGAATGGGAAAGAATTCCACTTTCAAAGCTTCAACAATTAGTTTCCTCAGTTCCCAATCGTTTAATGAGTGTTGTTAAAAGAAAAGGTGATGTAACACAGTGGTGAACATGCCCTTTCCCAACTACTTTGGCACGTGTTGCAGCCATGAAATTCTAAGTTAATTATTATTTGCAAAAAAAAAATAAAGTTCATGAGTTTGAACATCAAATATGTTGTCTTTGTAGTGCATTCAATTGAATATGGGTTGAAAAGGATTTGAAAATCATTGTATTCCGTTTATATTTACATCTAACACAATTTCCCAACTCATATGGAAACGGGGTTTGTATATAGTAAAAGCTTTAGATCTTTGAGTTCAACTCATGAAAAATGGGAGCAAAAACAAAAGTCCATCCATCCATCCATTTTCTACCGCTTGTCCCTTTTGTGGTCACGGGGGTTTGTTGGAGCCTATCTCAGCTGCATTCAGGCGGGAGGCGGGGTACACCCGGACAAGTCGCCACCTCATCGCAGGGCCAAAAACAAAAGTGTTGCGTTTATATTTTTATTCAGTCTAGTCCGGGGGTCGGCAACCCGCGGCTCTAGCGCCGCCCTAGTGGCTCTCTGGAGCTTTTTCAAAAATGTGTGAAAAATGGAAAAAGATGACGGGAAAAAAAATATTTTGGGTTTTAATATGGTTTCTGTAGGAGGACAAATATGACACAAACCTCCCTAATTGTTATAAAGCACACTGTTTATATTAAACATGCTTCACTGATTTGAGTATTTGGCGAGCGCCGTTTTGTCCTACTAATTTTGGCGGTCCTTGAACTCACCGTATTTTGTTTACATATATAACTTTCTCCGACTTCCTAGGACGTGTTTTATGCCACTTCTTTTTCTGTCTCATATTGTCCACCAAACTTTTAATGTTGTGCGTGAATGCACAAAAGTGAGTTTTGTTGATGTTATTGACTTGTGTGGAGTGCTAATCAGACATCTTTGGTCACTGCATGACTACAAGCTAATCGATGCTAACATGCTATTTAGGCTAGCTATATGTACATATTGCATCATTATGCCTCATTTGTAGGTATATTTGAGCTCATTTAGTTTCCTTTAAGTCCTCTTAATTCAATTCATATCTCATGACACACTATCTGTATGTAATATGGCTTTTATTTTTTTGCGGCTCCAGACAGATTTGTTTTTTGTATTTTTGCTCCAATATGGCTCTTTCAACATTTTGGGTTGCCGACCCCTGGTCTAGTCGTTCAGACATGTGTTTATACAGGGTTAGACTGGGGTCTGGCGTTTCTTAATGGGGGAAGACGGTAATGTATCTCGTCTTCATGTTAGCATTTGAGCTAATTAGCACGCTAACAATAGTCGCTCCACAAGTTCATCAAAATGTGATAATCACGTTTTTTCAATAATTTTAATGTAATACGGTAATACTAACAGTCGGGAGCTTGACTGCGGTTATCATTATTACCATTTATCGTTACATCTCTAATCGCTAGAGAGTAAGACTAGATATTCATTCTGACAATCGCGACGACAGCTAGCGGGAGGGCTCATAACTCCAATATATGATCGCAATTTAAAGCATAATAATAGGCCGACACACAGCTCTTACCTCAAATTACTTGTAAATTGGGCTAATCTCGAGCATATTCGAGCATAATGGCATTTACTGCTTGCTCACGAGCAACAGGTTGGAGACCCCTGATCGACACTGACACTTTTCCGGAATGCAATCGTAGTCCATTCTGTTGAAAATGGCTTGCTCAGACTTTTTTTTTTTTTTTTTAAATCAATAATATCATAAATCAATCTGTGAAAGTCGCCTTTGTTTTACTGTTCCAGCCACACAGTCCGGGTTGTAGTTTCTGACTGATGAAGTCCATTACTTCTTGGACTTTCAATTTCGCTGCCTTCTAATGGCAAATAATGACAATGTTGCTACTCTGCAATCCAGAAAGAGTAATGAGGCCATAGCAGTGGCGTGCAGTCACTAGAGGCAGGGGAGGCGGGGCCTCACCTGCCATCATGGAAAGAAAAAAAATGTAAAAAGAAAAAAATAATAATTAAATTGTTATATGTATCCAGTGATTATACTAAAGTTATTTTCCATTTAACTTCACCAGTTTTAGATTATTTTTATTTTTATTTTCACATTTGCTGTTCAAATACTGAGAAGAGACGGTGCGGTGATCAGCAGCCAGTTGAGGCACGTCACTGATTTGTGCCTCAACATGGATTGTGCACAATGACTCGGCTAACTGCTGAGCTGCTGTGCAGTGAGACTGTATTGCTATATGAATTATATTATACATTTCCATAGTTTAGTTAGCTGAGGTATATAATGTACAGTGTATTTTGTCAACAACTGTATGTGTGTAACGTATTTCTTGTGCTGAGCATTCATAAATCTGCTGCAAAAGACGTACTGGTTGAGGCTCGCAGTAATCCGGCCTCCTGGTGGTAGAGGGCGGTAGTGATCCCAGAGATAATTCCTCAGCCGCAGAAGAAAGAAAAAAAAAGTTTGCAGCGATTGTTTATTTCCTCTCGCCTGGACTTTTATTAAAAACATGGAGGATTACATATGTAAAATAAAACAGTTTTCTAAACTGGACTTTCAATCGAAGCAGGAGGTAATAATTAAAGGTAGACCAACGCCGGAGCTAAAAGGTTTGCTTTTGACTTCGGGACAGAAGACCCGTTCATTTCAAACGGCGTGGTACACACGCAAAGGTTGGCTGTGTGGATGTCCAGTAAGAAAGGTAAGACCATAATAATGTTTTTTTTTATTAAATGTGCTTTTTTGTGTGCTACGGTTGTGTAAAGAATGCTGGTATGAGCTTTTAAACATAACCCGTTAACTGCTGCCAATCACATGGTGGATAAGATACTATTTAGGGTTCATATGTTTGTAAATCTGACTGTGATGATGCAGTGCCTCACCAGACATTAACCTCACCGCACGCCACTGGGCCATAGGTAGAGTGGCTTTAATTGTAGTGGCTTGACAAAGCTTTCAACAAAAGCACAACACACTGCCAAATACTGCCCTCTTTCTCATGCAAATGACTCCAAAAGGAAATGCAGTAAACAACACTAAACAAAAATGTATTGGCGTGTTTTTATTACCAAGTAGTGGAGAAAACTTTGTCTCAGACATTGATCCGTTGAAGCTATTTTGTAAATTGTGTTTTCAAACTTACTGGGCAGGATTGTGCCAACACAGCTCAACTGACTTAATGTATTAGGATGCTGCACGTCAGACTTGAATCTCATTAAGACCTGAAATACAAAAGCCAAAACCAGTGAAGTTGGCACGTTGTGTAATTCGTAAATAAAAACAGAATACAATGATTTGCAAATCCTTTTCAACCTATATTCAATTGAATAAACTGCAAAGACAAGATACTTAACGCTCGAACTGGAAAACGTTGTTATTGTTTGCAAATATTAGCTCATTTGGAATTTGATGCCTGCAACATGTTTCGAAAAAGCTGGTACAAGTGGCAAAAAAGACTGAGAAGGTTGAGAAATGCTCATCAAACACTTATTTGGAACATCCCACAGATGAACAGGCTAATTGGGAACAGGTGGGTGCCATGATTGGGTACAAAAGCAGCTTCCATGAAATGCTCAGTCATTCACAAACAAGGATGGGGTGAGGGTCACCACTTTGTCAACAAATGCGTGAGCAAAGTGTGGAACAGTTTAAGAACAACATTTCTCAACGAGCTGTTGCAAGGAATTTAGGGATTTCACCATCTATGGTGAAATCTGGAATCTCGACAAATCACTGCACATAAGCGGCAAGCCCGTGACTTTCGATCTCTCAGACGGTACTGCATCAAAAAGCGACATCAGTGTGTAAAGGATATCACCACTGGGGCTCTGGAACACTTCAGAAAACCACTGTCCGTAACTACGGTTTGTCTCTACATCTGTAAGTGCAAGTTAAAACTCTACTATGCAAAGCGAAAGCCATTCATCAACAACACCCAGAAACGCCTCTGGCTTCACTGGGCCCGAGCTCATCTAAGATGGACTGATGCAAAGTGGAAAAGTGTTCTGTGGTCTGACGAGTCCACATTTCAAATTGTTTTTGGAAACTGTGAACGTCGTGTCCTCCGGACCAAAGAGGAAGAGAACCATCCGGACTGTTCGAGGCGCAAAGTTCAAAAGCCAGCATCTGTGATGGTATGGGGGTGTATTAGTGCCCAAGGCATGGGTAACTTACTCATCTGTAGGCGCCATTAATGCTGAAATGTACATACAGGTTTTGGAGCAACATATGTTGCCAGCCAAGCAATGTCTTTTTCATGGACGCCCCTGCTTATTTCAGCAAGACAATGCCAAGCCACGTGTTACAACAGCGTGGCTTCGTAGTAAAAGAGTGCGGGTACTAGACTGGCCTGCCTGTAGTCCAGACCTGTCTCTCATTGAAAATGTGTGGCGCATTATGAAGCCTAAAATACCACAACGGAGACCCCGGACTGTTGAACAACTTAAGCTGTACATCAAGCAAGAATGGGAAAGAATTCCACCTGAAAAGCTTCAAAAATTGGTCTCCTCAGTTCCCAAACGTTTACTGAGTGTTGTTAAAAGGAAAGGCCATGTAACACAGTGGTAAAAATGCCCCTGTGCCAACATTTTTGCAATGTGTTGCTGCCATTAAATTCTAAGTTAATGATTATTTGCAAAAAAATAAAGTTTCTCAGTTCCCACATTAAATATCTTGTCTTTGCAGTCTATTCAATTGAATATAAGTTAAAAATGATTTGCAAATCATTGTATTCTGTTTTTATTTACGAATTACACAATGTGCCAACTTCACTGTTTTGGGGTTTTGTACATCGAGATATGAGTTGTGATCCATATCAACCAGCCCTACACTCGTGTTAGCGATAGTGCAGGCACAGTTTAATGATGTTCTCTGTGTTTAATTGAGTGTTACCATAGGCCTTATGATGACATAGTGTTTACATGTATGAGTGTCGATGTAATACTAATAATAATAATGGATTAGATTTATATAGTGATTTGTATCAACTAGACCAGGGGTGTCAAACTCAAATACAGAGTGGGCCAAAATTTAAAACTGAACAAAGCCGCGGGCCAAGTTTGAACAAATTAACCTTTTAATAGGGACCCAAACATAGTGAACAAGCAAGGCTTATATAACTTTATAGTGACATGCAAAATCGAGTTTCAAATGATAATAATAATAATTAAAAAATATCAATGGCATATCAAATACAATTTAAATAAAAATCGAATGCCTCTTTTCTATTTGCAGCCTTCTGAGGTAAATATCAACATTAACTTTTTTCACAGGCTAATACATTTGAAAATAAAATAACAATGAATAAACCAACCATTCAGGACTTTAAACTGCTCAGTTTGCAACACACTGATCTAATCTCATGTGCCCAAGCCAGATACTTGGCGTCTTTACTTGGATGCTAGATCATTAAAGTCGGGGCTCAGGCTTTGAGCTGAGGCAACCTTCATTATCCAACCAAGGTGTTCATCAGTCATTATATCTCGTATTCCACCCGGACCACAGTCTTGGGGGTGTGCCTTAAAGGCACTGCCTTTAACGTCCTCTACGAGCTGTCGTCACGTCCGCTTTTCATCCATTCTAACAACGTGCCGGCCCAGTCACGAGATATGTGCGTCTGCTGTACGCACACACACGTGAATGCAACGCATACTTGATCAACAGCGATACAGGTTACACTGAGGTTGTCCGTATAAACAACTTTATTACTGTTAGAAATATACGCCACACTGTGAATCCACACCAAACAAGAATGACAAACACATTTCGGGAGAACATCCGCACCGTAACACAACATAAACACAACAGAACAAATACCCAGAATCCTTTGCAGCACTAACTCTTCCGGGACGCTATAAAATACACTCCCGCTACCACCAACAAAAAAAACCCAAACTGCTGCTACTAGTGAAAAAGCTAAGCGTACATCCCTTGGGGGAAGCACGTCGCCTCGTCAGGCTGGGCTCGGCCTTGCCACATGGGAACCGGCCTGGCTCCAGAAGGAATCTGGATCCTTGTTTGTGTCTTTTCACTGGTGTCTTTGAGCTGCTATTTGTCAAGTCCCTTTACCTAAGACCTGTTTGTCTTGGGAGGCATTGAAACCCCCAGACAACATAGCTCCTAGCTCCTCTACCACGCTAGGTGGCAGCTCAGAGAGGAGGATATCTTGTTTAGCATGAGGCTTTGTGTTTCACTAAAGCTGGATCTGTTTAACACACATCTTTTAAAACCTGGAGCAAATCCTCCTTATGTTCAGGCTCAAAAATATAAGGTTCCATTCAAGGTTCGAGATCTGTCTTTGAAAATGTTACGCCGCTTAAAATGAGCAAAATACATAAATATTACATGTTATCATGACTGTGCCTTTTACTACATCACATAAATACTTACAGAGTTGATGGAGGCTTTTGGAAGTTTTCAGAGGGCTTTATAGGCAGTACAGAGCGAAACTGAGAAAGTGAGTCCAAAGGAGAAGAAGCTGACGACCGAAGCGGAGAAACACATCATTAAAAATATGTCCTACCTGTTAGAAGCCTACTCAGTGAGTCAGCCAACATTGTCAGTCCGCAATGTGCCCACAAACATGCCAAACGACAGACTTTTATCCATAAAAATATTTAACAGCTGCAAATTCTGTGTTTGACGTATTTCAGTTTGTTCACTCCTGACTCAACAAACTGGACGGTCTCGCATGACCTTTGTTACACAGACTCAACTCTGACCTTGCCAGTCCGGCACTCAAATATGTCCGTGTGGAACATGAACAGCAATATCCTAATTTCTTATGTTACACGACAGAGAAGCAGCCTGTGGGAGACCCCTACAAAAATGCTTGCCAAGGTAAACTCTAAACAGTATTATTAAAGATTATAACACATGGAGTACCCCAAGGTTCTGTATTGGGGCCAAAATTGTTTTTATTGTACATTAATGATATCTGTAAAATCTTTAAAAAACTCAACTGTATTCTCTTTGCTGATGATACAAGTCTGTACTGTTCTGGGCAAGACCTTGGCCATCTCTTAGGGACTGTAGAGAGTGAACTCCACATACTAAAGCAATGGTTTGATGCCAATAAACTATCAATCAACCTAAATAAAACAAAATATATAATTTTTGGAAATAGGAAAAATAACAAACAGTGTCATATAAGAATTGATGATATGGAGATAGAAAGGGTGTATTCAACAAAATTTTTGGGAATCCATATAGATGATAAATTAAATTGGAAACTGCACATAAATATACTTAAGACAAAGATGGCAAAAAATATTGCTATGTTACATAAAATAAAAAACTCCGTAAATCAAAAGGCTCTTATCATGTTATATAATTCTTTTGTACTCCCTTATCTTAATTATTGTGTCGAAATCTGGGGTAACAATTACAAAACAAACATTAAATCTATATTCTTACTTCAAAAGAAAGCGATTAGAATTGTAAATTATGCAGATTATCATGACCATACCAATGCTCTGTTTATTAAATTAAAAACATTAAAACTGCACGATCTTGTTGACCTCAACACTGCTATTGTGACGTACAAAGCTCATAACCACATGCTGCCTGGATGTCTACAGGAGAGGTTTAAACCCAGAGAGAATCCCTATGACCTCAGAGGTTCAGCTGTCTTCCAGAAAGCTAAGATAAGAACAAGCTTAAAAAGTAGATGTGTTTCTGTCAGGGGGGTTCAACTGTGGAACAGCTTGGATTATTCCTTAAAATGTTCCAGTTCTATTCACACATTTAAAAAACACTTTAAGACCAATGTCTTGAAAAAATATATAACTCTAGAATCAACACAGTAGTTAATACTATGATCAATGTTAATTCAAATACTAAATGTGGGATATAAATAATAATGGAAATACAATTGTTTGTATATAGTATATAAATTGGTACAAAGGTTTAACATGTCTACAAGGATATTTCACATGCCTTTACTGTGTATATACGTAATTGAACTGTGTTTATGTTATGTATAATGTGTATTTATAATATGTTGTACAATGGACATTCAATAATTTTCGGAAGTTTATTTTGTACTTGACATTGTTTATAGGGTTAGGCGCAATAAGTGTTCAACTTCAGCCTAAACCCTTTCGGTCTGCAACATTTTCATTTTCAATTTAAGAATGTACAACTGTTTGTTTATTTTGTTGACGATTGACCGAAGAATAATAAACTTGAAAACTAAACTTGAAAACTTGAAATGTTAGTTTTTCCTTTTAAAAAGCATGTTACAAGTAAAATCAATTAAAAAGCGCTCTTTTGGAAGGGCCAAGCACAGATTAAATACCGTATTTTCCGGACCATAGTGCGCACCGGATTATAAAGCGCACTGCTGATGGGCGGGTCTATTCGGGTCTTTTTTCATACACAAGGGGCCCCGGTTTATAAGGCTCATTAAAGGAGTCATGTTATGTTCTTTTTTCTAAATGGAAAACACTTCCTTGTGGTCTACATAACATGTAATGGTGGTTCTTTGGTCAAAATGTTGCATAGATGATGTTTTACAGATCATCTTCAAGTCGCTTTCTGACCGTCGCTTTAGGATGCGCCGTTTTGTGGGCGGTCTTATTTACGAGGCTCACCTTCGACAGCGTCATCTTTGTTGTAGCGGTGTAGCGTGCAAGGACGGGAGTGGAAGAAGTGTCAAAAGATGGAGCTAACTGTTTTAATGACATTCAGACTTTACTTAAATCTCCTCATCCGTGTCTCACTGGTGCAACAAAGTGTGTCCCGTGAAGAAACGTCCGACCGGAACTCTCTAATAACCAAAGTTCTGTGGGTGAATTATGTAAACCCACTACACTGGTAGTTTTTAGCGCTTCCATAGTGAGATATAAGTTAGAACTTTACGCTACTTTATATTAGAAATGGCAACAGCAGAGGATAAATGATCCATAACAAGAAGATAGTAAAAAAGAAGAAGCTTATCAACTACAGAGTTGGCACGGACTACAGTGCGCAAATTTTCAGGACTTATGCAGATCTCAAATACACATCAGCAGGTACCAGAAGGTAAAAAAAAGTTGGTTTTGCATAATATTGTGAAACAAAACGCCAGATAATATGTCTGCTAATGGGTGCGGTGCGGTGCTTATACACACACCATAGTAGTACTTGTATCTCTGACTACGGTAGCCGTAATGGGCCGACAATCCATCAAGCGGTGCGGCTTCAAAGTCATGCTAAAACATTTTGACAGATTTTTGAGTGCCGTGTGAAATGTTCTTTATTTTCAATAGAACATTTAAAGTTTTGGTGTTATTTACTGGCCTCATATTGCAGTCCATACATATCTCTTATGTGTGACTACCATCTACTGGTCACACTTTTCATTACACCTTTTACCAAATAAAATTGCTTCAAGGTCGGTAAGCACAACCAGAATGATTCCTTACATTAGGCGCACCGAGTTATAAGGCGCACTGTCGAGTTTTGAGAAAATGAAAGGATTTTAAGTGCGCCTTATAGTCGGAAAAATATGGTAGATTTTAGATACTCGTGTTTTTATAAAAGGCCTACTGAAACCCACTACTACCGACCACGCAGTCTGATAGTTTATATATCAATGATGAAATCTTAACATTGCAACACATGCCAATACGGCCGGGTTAGATTAGTAAAGTGCAATTTTAAATTTCCCGCAAAATATCCTGCTGAAAACGTCTCGGTATGATGACGTTTGCGCGTGACGTCACGGATTGTAGCGGACATTTTGGGACAGCATTGTGGCCAGCTATTAAGTCGTCTGTTTTCATCGCAAAATTCCACAGTATTCTGGACATCTGTGTTGGTGAATCTTTTGCAATTTGTTTAATGAACAATGGAGACTGCAAAGAAGAAAGCTGTAAGTGGGAAGCGGTGTATTAGCGGGCGGCTGCAGCAACACAAACACGTAGAGAACTGGGACAACGCACTACCGTGAGTACGCAGCTGCGGCTTCCAAACATTTGATCGCTTGCCCGTACGTGCGTGCCGCTATGTGCATGTCACGTATGTGACTTTGGGGAAATATATGTGCTGTATGAACTTTGCGGAAGTGAACGGTACTTTGGGGTGTGGGATTGAGTGTGTTTTGCGGGTGTTTGATTTGTATTGCCGGGTTATATGGACGGGAGGGGGGAGGTGTTTGTTATGTGGCATATTAAATATAAGCCTGGTTGTGTTGTGGCTAATAGAGTATATATATGTCTTGTGTTTATTTACTGTTGTAGTCATTCCCAGCTGAATATCAGGTCCCACCCGCCTCTCACAGCATCTTCCCTATCTGAATCGCTTCCACTGCCCTCTAATCCTTCACTCTCACTTTCCTCATCCACGAATCTTTCACCCTCGCTCAAATTAATGGGGTAATCGTCGCTTTCTCGGTCCGAATCGTTCTCGCTGCTGGTGGCCATGATTGTAAACAATGTGCAGATGTGAGGAGCTCCACAACCTGTGACGTCACGCTACTTCCGGTACAGGCAAGGCTTTTTTATCAGCGACCAAAAGTTGCGAACTTTACCGTCGATGTTCTCTACTAAATCCTTTCAGCAAAAATATGGCAATATCGCGAAATGATCAAGTATGACACATAGAATGGATCTGCTATCCCCGTTTAAATAAGAAAATCTCATTTCAGTAGGCCTTTAACGAGCTCGGTCATGGAACACAATGTGCTGGTAAGTTGAGGTACCACTGTGCATGCAAACCCCAAGTTTAGTCAGATCTAAACAATGATCTGGAACATAGCAAAAAAACGTCAATATGACAAATTGGTATAGTTTATAAGAAGAATGTTCTGAACTACTGTTTCTATAGCAGATGGAGCAGAATAATGCTGCTGCAACAACTTGCACCATGTTTAAGGGCTGCAAAGATATAAGCTAGGGTTGTCAAAACAGCCCAACAAAATTGGCATAAAAATAAGATATCGGCTCATATCAATCTTAATTTATATGATAATGATATACTGTAGGAAACCAAGAGCTACTTCTTGGGTACTGATTAATGCGAAGGGCTACCAGTTTGATACACACTTAAATAAATTGCCAGAAATAGCTAATTTGCTCAATTTACCTTTAACTCTATGTTATTATTAATAATTAATGATATTTACACTTAATTGAACGGTTTAAAAGAGGAAAAATCCAATCTGCACTTTGTTAGAATATATAACAAATTGGACCAAGCTATATTTCTAACAAAGACAAATCATTATTTCTTCTAGATTTTCCAGAACAAAAATTTTAAAAGAAATTCAAAAGACTTTGAAATAAGATTTAAATTTGATTCTACAGATTTTCTACATTTGCCAGACTAATTTTTTTGAATTGTAATCATAATAAGTTTGAAGAAATATTTCAAAAATATTGTTCGTCGAAAAAACAGAAGCTAAAATGAAGAATTAAATTAAAATGTATTTATTATTCTTTACAATAAAAAAATAAATTTACTTGAACATTGATTTAAATTGTCAGGAAAGAAGAGGAAGGAATTTAAAAGGTAAAAAGGTTTATGTGTTTAAAAATCCTAAAATCATTTTTAAGGTTGTATTTTTTCTCTAAAATTGTCTTTCTGAAAGTTATAAGAAGCAAAGTAAAAAAATTAATGAATTTATTTAAACAAGTGAAGACCAAGTCTTTAAAATATTTTCTTGGATTTTCAAATTCTATTTGAGTTTTGTCTCTCTTAGAATCAAAAATGTCGGGCAAAACGAGACCAGCTTGCTAGTAAATAAATAAAATAGAGGCAGCTCACTGGTAAGTGCTGCTATTTGAGCTATTTTTAGAAGAGGCCAGCGGGCTACTCATCTGGTCCTTACGGGCTACCTGGTGCCCGCGGGCACCGTGTTGGTGACCCCTGCTGTAGGATAAGGTATTTCTGTGTGGGAATGATGACCTTATCAAACTGTGCCATGCTCTGCAGAGTAACAAACTTGCCAGCTGGTATGTTCACGGTCTGTAATTATTTATAAGTTTTGTCTTAAAGGATTGGAAATATGCAATTTGCAATAACTGTGAAGCGCTGATTATGCGGGGGAGTAGAGTGTTTAACTTCAATACTTCCAATCAAATATTACACCATGGGAAGACTCACTCTGAGTCACATGCAATGTTTATGCAGCAAAATAACAATAAGAAGCAACCAGCATGCAGTACTGAAAAACTACCCAGGTATCGCCAGGTTATATTTATTTGATTGTATTCGTCCAAATGTACAGCTTTTCAAATTGTATCATTTTTAGCCTTATTAAATTGGATTCTTATCTGGGAACTTAGTCAAAAAGTAACCGGTCTCACTTGTTGATAGTAGAACCTGGTAATGGTATTTTAGTTGACTATTTGTCATGTTTTTTATGAATATTTTATCAAGACAAAATGGTAAACAGTGTTTATTTGTGAAATGCACAGTAAAATAATGTGTTCATTATTTACAGATGAACATGATGAGACCTGACAGTAGTTTAAAGGCCTACTGAAAGCCACTACTACCGACCACGCAGTCTGATAGTTTATATATCAATGATGAAATCTTAACATTGCAACACATGCCAATACGGCCGGGTTAACTTATAAAGTGCAATTTTAAATTTCCCGCTAAACTTCCGGTTGAAAACGTCTTTGGAAGATGAAGTATGCGCGTGACGTAGCCAGTGAAACAGAAGTATCGGTACCCCATTGAAAACAATACAAAATAGCTCTGTTTTCATCTCATAATTCCACAGTATTCTGGACATCTGTGTTGGTGAATCTTTTGCAATTTGTTTAATGAACAATGGAGACTGCAAATAAGAAAGTTGTAGGTGGGATCGGTGTATTAGCGGCTGGCTGTAGCAACACAACCAGGAGGACTTACTTGGATAGCAGACGCGCTAGCAGACGCTAGCCGCCAACCGCACGGATGATCGGGTGAAGTCCTTCGTCGCGCCGTCGATCGCTGGAACGCAGGTGAGCACGGGTGTTGATGAGCAGATGAGGGCTGGCTGGCGTAGGTGGAGCGCTAATGTTTTTATCATAGCTCTGTGAGGTCCGGTTGCTAAGTTAGCTTCAATGGCGTCGTTAGCAACAACATTGTTAAGCTTTGCCAGGCTGAGAATTATTAACCGCGTAGTTACATGTCCATGGTTTAATAGTATTGTTGATCTTCTGTCTATCCTTCCAGTCAGGGATTTATTTATTTTGTTTCTGTCTGCATTTGAGCCAGATGCTATCACGTTAGCTCAGTAGCTAAAGAGCTTCGCCGATGTATTGTCGTGGAGATAAAAGTCACTGTGAATGTCCATTTCGCGTTCTCGACTCTCATTTTCAAGAGGATATAGTATCCGAGGTGGTTTAAAATACAAATCCGTGATCCACAATAGAAAAAGGAGAGAGTGTGGACTCCAATGAGCCAGCTTGTACCTAAGTTACGGTCAGAGCGAAAAAAGATATGTCTTGCACTGCATTCTAGTCCTTCACTCTAACGTTCCTCATCCGCGAATCTTTCATCCTCGCTCAAATTTTTTAAGATTAAAGATTAAATTAATGGGGTAATCGTCGCTTTCTCGGTCCTAATCGCTCTAGCTGCGTTTAAAACAATAGGAAAATATGAGGAGGCGAACAACTGACGTCACGCTACTTCCGGTAGGGGCAAGGCTTTTTTTTATCAGAGACCAAAAGTTGCGAACTTTATCGTCGTTGTTCTCTACTAAATCCTTTCAGCAAAAATATGGCAATATCGCGAAATGATCAAGTATGACACATAGAATGGATCTGCTATCCCCGTTTAAATAAAAACAATTCATTTCAGTAGGCCTTTAAAGGAAGAGCTGCTGTATATACAGTATCGATTGCATATCAACTGATATCATTATCGGATATGATGTACTGAACTGTAGTAGAAAATCGGATATCTGGAAGAATGTCGATATCAAGTGTATGTAATGTAGGTCTTAGTTGACGTCTTGTTGTTCTTCTTTAAACAAATTGGGCAAGACTGATCCAATGTTAGGATTTAAACTGAGCAGTTTCTGTTCATACCACCACCTGACTGGAAATATGCATGTTATGAATATATACAAAACCCAAAACCAGTGAAGTTGGCACCTTGTAAATAAAAACAGAATACAATGTTTTGCAAATCCTTTTCAACCTAAATTCAATTGAATAAACTGCAAAGACAAGATACTTAACGTTCGAACTGGAAAACGTTGTTATTGTTTGCAAATATTAGCTCATTTGGGATTTGATGCCTGCAACATGTTTCAAAAAAGCTGGCACAAGTGGCAAAAAGGACTGAGAAAGTTGAGGAATGCTCATCAAACACTTATTTGGAACATCCCACAGGTGAACAGGCTAATTGGGAACAGGTGGGTGCCATGATTGGGTATAAAAGCAGCTTCCATGAAACGCTCAGTCACTCACAAACAAGGATGGGGAGAGGATCACCATTTTGTGAACAAATGCATGAGCAAATTGTCAAACAGTTTAAGAACAACATTTCTCAACCAGCTATTGCAAGGAATTTAGGGATTTCACCATCTATGGTCCGTAATATCAGGAACACTTCAGAAAACCACTGTCAGTAACTACAGTGCGTCGCTACATCTGTAAGTGCAAGTCAAAACTCTACTATGCAAAGCGAAAGCCATTTATCAACAACACCCAGAAACGCTGCATGTATCACAGTGGTAAAAATGCCCCTGTGTCAACTTTTTTGCAATGCGTTGCTGCCATTAAATTCAAAGTTAATGATTATTTGCCAAAAAAAAATTAAGTGTCTCAGTTCGAACATTAAGTATCTTGTCTTTGCAGTTTATTCAATTGAATGTACACTACCGTTCAAAAGTTTGGGGTCACATTGAAATGTCCTTACTTTTGAAGGAAAAGCACTGTACTTTTCAATGAAGATAACTTTAAACTAGTCTTAACTTTAAAGAAATACACTCTATACATTGCTAATGTGGTAAATGACTATTCTAGCTGCAAATGTCTGGTTTTTGGTGCAATATCTACATAGGTGTATAGAGGCCCATTTCCAGCAACTATCACTCCAGTGTTCTAATGGTACGATGTGTTTGCTCATTGGCTCAGAAGGCTAATTGATGATTAGAAAACCCTTGTGCAATCATGTTCACACATCTGAAAACAGTTTAGCTCGTTACAGAAGCTACAAAACTGACCTTCCTTTGAGCAGATTGAGTTTCTGGAGCATCACATTTGTGGGGTCAATTAAAAGCTCAAAATGGCCAGAAAAAGAGAACTTTCATCTGAAACTCGACAGTCTATTCTTGTTCTTAGAAATGTAGGCTATTCCACAAAATTGTTTGGGTAACCCCAAACTTTTGAATGGTAATGTAAGTTGAAAAGAATTTGCAAATCATTGTATTTTGTTTATATTTACGATTTACACAACGTGCCAACTTCACTGGTTTTGGGGAGTGTAATCACTGCTTATATGATGTACACTGCTTATATGATGTATATTCAAAAGGGAAGCAGTTACTATAATCATGGCCAAGTGTGATAGTTGGGTGAAAGTAACAAACACAAATTTGGGATGCCTCAACATTTGTTTTAGTCAAGCTCAGTCTATCGCAGCCCAAATTGGAGCCATTACACTATTGGATTGGCAGAACTGTACCCTCACTCCAATGCACACACATTTAGTCCATTGTGATTACATCTTTTTGAACCACAACTACAACACAGGTGGTTTAAAATAATTCTCTCTAAGCTTTTAAAAGGAGCCTGGCTGCTGACTAGCCTTATTTACAGAGCTTTCAGCCTGCCGCACGCCGCAAAAGTCCATCCAAACAGACTCACTGCGGTGTCAAGTTTACAATATGGCCAGAGCCAATTAGTTTCCACGCTCTTGGCTGCATAGCCAGGTGTTTGCATAGTCTCTAATAAGGAGTGATGGAGATTCTCTGACAGGCGAGGGACTTCTGCACACCTGTTGTCCGCAGCAGCGAACACGACAGTTTCGTTTCACCGAAATCAAAGCAAGTCCACGTATTTGTCGACTGCTTTCGTGATTTTATTCAGCAGCCCTATCAAAATGAAATGGAACCTCCGAGTCCAATGCTTGAAAGGAAAAATTTGCCTTAAAATTTGACATTTCACCAAATCTCATGACAGAAAAGTGCGGTGATAGCCACAGAAGTAGAAATAAAACTAATAACATAAGATTGGGTCTGGCTGCTCAATATAAGCATTACAATTAATTAATTAATTGATGAATATCAGAAAGTTTTCAGCGGTATCTAAAAAATTGCCAAAACGTGACCAAAACATTGCTCTTTATTTCCGTTTCCCGTTTCCTCTGCATTCTGTATGTGTCAACCTTAGAAGTAGAGATGTCCGATAAATGCTTTAAAATGTAATATCGTAAATTATCGGTATCGGTTTGTTTTTTATCTGTATCGGTTTTTTTTGTTTTGTTTTTTTAATTTAAAAAAAAATAATGTATTAAATCAACATAAAAAACACAAGATACACTTACAATTAGTACACCAACCCAAAAAACCTCCCTCCCCCATTTACACTCATTCACACAAAAGGGTTGTTTCTTTCTGTTATTAATATTCTGGTTCCTACATTATATATCAATATATATCAATACAGTCTGCAAGGGATACAGTCCGTAAGCATACTAACCTTTAACAGTTAATTTTAGTAATTTTCATTAATTACTAGTTTTAATGTAACTGTTTTTATATTGTTTTACTTTCTTTTTTATTCAATAATTTTTTATTTATTTATCTATCTTATTTTATTTTATTATTTTTTTTAAAGATGACCTTATCTTCACCATACCTGGTTGTCCAAATTAGGCATAATAATGTGTTAATTCCACGACTGTATATATAGCGGTATCGGTTGATATCGGTATCGGTTGATATCGGTATCGGTAATTGAGAGTTGGACAATATCGGAATATCGGATATCGGCAAAAAGCCATTATCGGACATCCCTACTTAGAAGTGTTAGTATTTTTACCTTCTTTTAGTTTAGTGGTTGACTTCACTTCATACTTTTATAACACTGTTTTATGAAGGAGGCAATTTGGGTTCATGGGGATGAATTTATTAAAAATCCATTTAAAAGCATCCAAGAGCATCTATTAGATCAGGGGTGTCAAACTCATTTTAGCTCAGGGGCCGCATGGAGGAAAATCTCTGCGCAGGCGGGCCGGACTATTAAAATCATGGCATTAAAACTAAAAAGTCAAGACAACTTCAGATTGTTTTCTTTGTCTTACTTGGGCCAAAAATAAAACAGACATATTCTGAAAATATTACAATAAAAATATAGAAAAAAATACTGGCAGCGGTAAAGTTTAGATGCATGAAGGAAAGGAGAAAGTGAAGGAATGTTTATAACTGAATACATTTACATATGCATAATTTTAGTTTTTGTTTTTAATGAATTAAAGGCCTACTGAAACCCACTACTAGCGACCATGCAGTCTGATAGTTTATATATCAATGATGAAATCTTAACATTGCAACACATGCCAATACGGCAATAACTTATAAAGTGCAATTTTAAATTTCCCACCACACTTCCGGTTGAAAACGTCTAGATATGATGACGTATGCGCGTGACGTCAACGATTGATACGGAAGTATTGGTACCTCATTGAATCCAATACAAAAAAGCTCTGTTTTCATTTCAAAATTCCACAGTATTCTGAACATCTGTGTTGGTGAATCTTTTGCAATTTGTTTAATGAACAATGGAGACTGCAAAGAAGAAAGTTGTAGGTGGGATCGGTGTATTAGCGGCGGACTACAGCAACACAGCCAGGAGGACAGAGATGGATAGCAGACGCGCTAGCCGCCGAACTCACCTTAACTTCCTCCGTCTCGCCGACCGCATCTGTGATCAGGTGAAGTCCTTCGTCGCACCGTCGATCGCTGGAACGCAGGTGAGCATGGGTGTTGATGAGCAGATGAGGGCTGGCTGGCGTAGGTGGATAGCTAATGTTTTTAGCATAGCTCTGTGAGGTCCGGTTGCTAAGTTAGCTTCAATGGCGTCGTTAGCAACAGCATTGTTAACCTTCGCAAGGCTGGAAAGCATTAACCGTGTATTTATATGTCCATGGTTTAATAGTATTGTTGATCTTCTGTCTATCCTTCCAGTCAGGGATTTATTTATTTTGTTTCTTTATGCAGTTAAGCACGATGCTATCACGTTAGCTCCATAGCTAAAGTGTTTCGTCGATGTATTGTCGTGGAGATAAAAGTCACTGTGAATGTCCATTTCGCGTTCTCGACTCTCATTTTCAAGAGGATATAGTATCCGTAGTGGTTTAAAATACAAAGCCGTGATCCACAATAGAAAAAGGAGAGAGTGTGGAATCCAATGAGCCAGCTTGTACCTAAGTTACGGTCAGAGCGAAAAAAGATATGTCTTGCACTGCATTCTAGTCCTTCACGCTAACGTTCCTCATCCACGAATCTTTAATCCTCGCTCAAATTAATGGGGTAATCGTCGCTTTCTCGGTCTGAATCGCTCTAGCTGCATTGAAAACAATAGGAAAATGTGAGGAGACTTTCAACTGACTACGTCACGCTACTTCCGGTAGGGGCAAGGCTTTTTTTTTATCAGATACCAAAAGTTGCGATCTTTATCGTCGTTGTTCTCTACTAAATCCTTTCAGCAAAAATATGGCAATATCGCGAAATGATCAAGTATGACACATAGAATGGATCTGCTATCCCCGTTTAAATAAAAAAAATTCATTTCAGTAGGCCTTTAAGTAATGTTTATGACAACCTTTTTCCAAAACACAATATAGAATGTGAGATATAACAGGATAATGCATACATTTATCATTTGTTTTCAAAACGGTTACCAAAAAGGTGGGAGCCCAAAAATGTACTCTGGGACCCCATTTCTATAACTTCATGGGGTCCCCGGGACCCCATATTGAAAATTCCAAGCGCCAACACTGATGGAGTATTGGTGCGTGCAAAACTGCAACAGGCGGCTGTGGCCTGCGGGCCGGTTCTAATACTAATCAAATAACATCCCGGGGGGCCATAGATAATTCATTCGCGAGCCTTGACTTTGACACATAGGTATTAGATGTTGTGTCTATTTGTGAGGTCACTATGATAGCCTGACAAGCCATCTCTGTTCAAGTTCCCCCTTAAGGTATTTGTTTGGGTTCTTCCACACTAAACTCATCCAAGCGTGGATATTGCTTTTTGCACCACTAGAACTGTCCAAACAAAATTTGGTGCACAAAATCGTATTGGAACGATTAAGCATAAATCAACCTTTGATTGATATATGTTATATCACAAGGTGTGTCTCGATACTTTTGCCCACATGGTGTGTTTATTGTTATTCCACACTATTCTTTGCGTTTCCTTCCATTTTTCGTTGTTCCATTAACAACAACCAACTGCTGCCGGGGCTTATTAAAGTTTCATGCTGCCGATGCCTGTTGCATTATAAACACTGAACGATTCCAGATGAGATGGATCAATTGATTTGACGCCTGAAGAACAGACACATGATTGCACGCATTCACTGCAACATAATGTCAGCAGGCAGAATTAATAATGTATTGGTTGTCAGTCAGGCCCACAAACAGTGTTTAGGTTATAAGCTACTTTAGCTACAGACGTATTGTCATTAAAATGTGGCGCTCAGTGGATTCCTGTGACACGACCCTGATTTGCTATTACCGCTCACATGATGAAAAGACTTTTCTCAAAGAAACCCTACTGCGGTGTTGACCTTCCAGGAAAAGGAGCCATTACGTGACACCAGGGACACGGCACATTACTAATCATGATTCGTACTAATAGACGATTCACACTGGTGCTGTCCACTAAGTGCAAATACATGTTTTATCATAAAAGAGGAAACAAATAAATGGTCATATTGATCTTCTGATATACCGCATTTTCCAGTTTATAAGGCGCACTTAAAATCTTTTTTTTTTCTAAAAACTCGACAGTGCCCAGTGTTTCCCACACATTCATTTATTTGTGGCGGCCCGCCACAAAAGAATTACGTCCGCCACAAATATTTTTTTATTTTTTTTTATTTATTTTTTTGTCCTGTCCAGCTTTTCAGGCAAATCATATAGTTGATGTAGATGCCCATATAGGCTGTTCAGATTTACTTTACAAAAGAGAAGTGTAGGATACTTCTCTTGTTGCCTTATTTGTATTTGACCACTACTGTTTTCTCTTTATTTGTTACTGACTGTGGCAGGACACCTCTGCCTCTGTTTCACTTTATGTTGCTGGTAAATAATATGGTTGTAGTAGTAGGCTAAAGTTAAATTACTTAGTATGCACTAATTAAAGGGGCAGAGCTTTAAGAGACATTTTAGCTTTTATATTTTATAAGATATATTTTTTGTAAGAACCACAATTAATAAATATATTTCAGTGAATAACTTATTGTTCAAATCTGTATATGAATATGTACATAAAGTCTTGTAATTATATTGTAAAATGGATGGATGGATGGATGTTTAAAACAAAACTGTTATTATTAATTAGTAAGTATACATTTTTTTAGCCTTTTTAGAGAAAATCATATCATTGTAGTAAATTATGCAAATTACTCGATGATGTCATGGTGACCACGCCCATAGCCACGCCCCCACCGCCACAGGTATCTTGGCAGTTTATAGGAAACACTGAGTGCCTAATGTACGTAATAATTCTTGCTTACCGACCTCGACGCAAATTTATTTGGTACATGGTGTAATGATAAGTGTGACCAGTAGATGGGAGTCAAACATAAGAGATAAGTGCAGACTGCACTATGATGGCAATATGACTCAAGTAAACAACACCAACATTTTATATGTTCCACTGAAAATGTAGAACGTTACACACGGCACTCAAAAATCCATCAAAATGTTTTAGTAGGACTTTGTTAAGCTATGAAGCCGCACCCGCTTGATGGATTGTCGGCGCATTAAACATACAAGTATTATTATGGTGTGTGTATAAGTTAAGACATTATCTGGTGTTTTGTATTGCAATATTATGCAAAAGCAGCTTTTTTTACCTCCTGGTACCTGCTGATCTGTATTTGGGATCTGCATAAATCCTGAAAAATTGCGCGCATCCGTCTTTGTAGTCCGTGCAGACACCGTAGTCGATTAAGCCTCTTCTTTTTCTCTATCTTTTTGTTATTCATCCTCCGCTATTGCCATTTCTAATATAAAGTAGTGTAAAGTTCTTCCTTATATCTGTCAGTAAACTCGCCATGAAAGCGTTAAAACATACCGGTGTAGTGAGTTTACATTATTCACCCAAGGAACTTTAGTTATTAGAGTGTTCCAGTCGGACGGTTTTTCACGGGACACATTTCCGGTGTTGTTGTTGTTTCCGGATGAGGAGATGCTGCTCCGTTATTGATTTAAGTAAAGTCTGAATGTCATTAAAACAGTTAGCGCCATCTTTTGACACTTCTTCCACTCCCGTCCTTGCACAATATACAGCTACAACAAAGATGACGGAGAGAAGACGCTGTCGAAGGTGAGCCACGTAAATAAGACCGCCCACAAAACGGCGCATCCTGAAGTGATTGTCAGAAAGCGACTTGAAGATAATCTGTAAAACATAATCTATGCAACATTTTGACCAAAGAACCACCATCACATGTTATGTAGACCTCAAGGAAGTGTTTTACATTTAGAAAAAAAATAATAATAATATGACTCCTTTAATGCGCCCTATAATCCGGTGCGCCTAATATATGAAAAAAGATTGAAAATAGACCATTCATCGGCAGTGCGCCTTATAATCCGGTGCGCTCTATGGTCCGGAAAATACGGTAACTTTGTTGTTATTATAAAAAAAAAACCATGACAACCAAATTGTCAATGCTATGATGAACTAGTGTTGCCAGTGGGGTTGAGGTCATCACGTTTAACCTACAGCAAGACACTTGACATGTCTTGTTGGTGGGGTGTTTAGGCTTGTTGTCATACTGGAAACTGATATGCGGTCAATATCCCAAAGGGAGGGACTTAATCTTTGCTTCAATATGACAGAGAACCTGCTTTTATTCATGTTTCCCCTCAATGAACCGCAGCAGGGATGGTTTTTTGCTATGCCAGTTTTCTAGATCAGGGCCAACCTTTTTTGCACCAGGGACCGTTTTAATGTAGGCATTATTTTTTACGGAAAAATACAACAAAAATAAGTGCATGAAAAATACAACTCTCCATAATGCTGGGCTTGTTTCTTTGCTATGAGATGGCGGATTGATAGTTTATACCAGTGTTTCTTAACCATAGGTGCCATAACCATAGGCGCCCACTAGAAGGCTGCTAAAAAATGTACACTACCGTTCAAAAGTTTGGGGTCACCCAAACAATTTTGTGGAATAGCCATTTTGAGCATTTAATTGACCCCACAAATGTGATGCTCCAGAAACTCAATCTGCTCAAAGGAAGGTCAGTTTTGTAGCTTCTGTAACGAGCTAAACTGTTTCCAGATGTGTGAACATGATTGCACAAGGGTTTTCTAATCATCAATTAGCCTTCTGAGCCAATGAGCAAACACATTGTACCATTAGAACACTGGAGTGATAGTTGCTGGAAATGGGCCTCTATACACCTATGTAGATATTGCACCAAAAACCAGACAATTGCAGCTAGAATTGTCATTTACCACATTAGCAATGTATAGAGTGTATTTCTTTAAAGTTAAGAGTAGTTTAAAGTTATCTTCATTGAAAAGTAAAGTGCTTTTCCTTAAAAAATAAGGACATTTCAATGTGACCCCAAACTTTTGAACGGTAGTGTATGTTCCACAGCGGTGGTCTGTACAGGCACCAGTGGTACTCAGTTGTAATACACTTTTCCACCACTTGTGGCAGTAATGACAATATCCAACAAACAGACGAAGTCTGGAGCGAACATCATAGAGGCATTTCTTAAGCGCAAAAATTATGACCAAAGTGGCAAAGCTATAGATTCATTTGCACATAGTTTATTTAGGAAACATATACACTATTAATAATTATTATTAATTTAATTAGAATGCATTTATTTTAGCCCTGCGTAATTGTATTTACATTTATTTTTCAGCCGTTTTATGGGTCTCTTCTTTTGCAGTATGTTTGATTAGTATTTATTAAAACTAACAAATGGTTTTATATCATTTGACAAGGCTGTAAGTTGTGTAGAAATAATTATTGAATACGATTAAAGTCAAGAGTAAGATTACCCGTTCAGTGTTAATGTTTAGGTGGGCCCCAGGTCAAAAAGGTTAAGAACCCCTGATTTATACTGTATACAAAACCCAAAACCAGTGAAGTTGTCACGTTGTGTAAATCGTAGATAAAAACAGAATACTGTCAGCAACTACAGTTGGTCGCTACATCTGTAAGTGCAAGTTAAAACTCTACTATGCAAAGCAAAAGCCATTTATCAACAACACCCAGAAACGCCGCCGGCTTCGGTGTGCCCCAGCTCATCTAAGATGGACTGATGCAAAGTGGAAAAGTGTTCTGTGGTCTGACGAGTCCACATTTTAAATTGTTTTTGGAAACTGTGGACGTTGTGTCCTCCAGACCAAAGAGGAAAAGAACCATCCGGCTTATTATAGGCGCAAAGTTCAAAAGCCAGCATCTGTGACGGTATGGGGGTGTGTATCAGCGCCCAAGGCATGGGTGACTTACACATCTGTGAAAGCACCATTAATTAATACAGGTTTTGGAGCAACATATGTTGCCATCCAAGCAATGTCTTTTTCATGGACGCCCCTGCTTATTTCAGCAAGACAATGCCAAGCCACATTCTGCACGTGTTACAACAGCGTGGCTTCATAGAGTGCGGGTACTAGACTGGCCTGCCTGTAGTCCAGACCTGTCTCCCATTGAAAATGTGTGGCGCATTATGAGGCGTAAAATACCACAACGGAGACCTCCGACTGTTGAACAACTTAAGCTGTACATCAAGCAAGAATGGGAAAGAATTCCACCTGAAAAGCTTCAAAAATTGGTCTCCTCAGTTCCCAAACGTTTACTGAGTGTTGTTAAAAGGAAAGGCCATGTAACACAGTGGTAAAAATGCCCCTGTGCCAACTTTTTTGCAATGTGTTGTTGCCATTAAATTCTAAGTTAATGATTATTTGCAAAAAAAAAACATGTTTTTTCAGTTCAAACATTAAATATATTGCGTCTTTGCAGTGTATTCAATTGAATATAAGTTGAAAAGGATTTGCAAATCATTGTATTCTGTTTTTATTTACGATTTACACAACGTGCCAACTTCACTGGTTTGGGATTTTTGCATGATTATCTTGCTATCATTTGTGTTGACAATTATTTAGACAATAATGGCTGAGTCAGTCTTGAGTTATTTTCAGTGGAAAGTAAATTTATACTGCCAGCTATAAACTGAGTCCTTTAAAGTATCAAGTTTCATTTATATAGTATCGTGCCTTGAGAAGATATAGTGTAACAAAAATGTCTGCTTAAATGCCAGGGGTGTACTAACTAGTGAGGTCAGAGACACTGTAGAAAACGAGGATGAAAGTGCACTAAAATTGTATTTGACTTGATCAAGCGTTGGGAAAGATAACTTTGAATGAATAAATCCTTACTTTTTTATTTATGTCATATTATTTGGGTTTATAGTTCATTCGCCCTAATTGCTTCAAGAACAAATTAACCAAAAATCAATTCCACACAATCAACCAAATCAGTGGATCAATATTATGACCACAGACTGATGTGTGTTTGGTACGCAGTCAGTCCACTGATTGACACTCTTCACTTCCATGTTCATTTACTAGAATTTAAAACCATTACATTTAAAAGACAAGTTTTCCTTGATACACATACGTCCACCATTTCTTCAACAAGCACCTTTAGGTCTTTAAAGGCCTACTGAAACCCACTACTACCGACCACGCAGTCTGATAGTTTACATAACTATAACGATGAAATCTTAACATTGCAACACATGCCAATACGGCCGGGTTAACTTATAAAGTGCAATTTTAAATTTCCCGCTAAACTTCCGGTTGAAAACGTCTATGTATGATGACGTATGCGCGTGACGTCAATCGTTGAAACGGAAGTATTCGGCCCCATTGAATCCAATACAAAAAGCTCTGTTTTCATCTGAAAATTCCACAGTATTCTGGACATCTGTGTTGGTGAATCTTTTGCAATTTGTTTAATGAACAATGAAGACTGCAAAGAAGAAAGTTGTAGGTGGGATCGGTGTATTAGTGGCAGACTACAGCAACACAACCAGGAGGACTTTGGGATGCATAGCAGACGCGCTAGCCGCCGACCTCACCTTGACTTCCTCCGTCTCAGAGCCGCCGACCGCATCTATGATCGGGTGAAGTCTTTCGTCGCTCCGTCGATCGCTGTAACGCAGGTGAGCACGGGTGTTGATGAGCAGATGAGGGCTGGCTGGCGTAGGTGGATAGCTAATGTGTTTAGCATAGCTCTGTGAGGTCCCGTTGCTAAGTTAGCTTCAATGGCGTCGTTAGCAACAGCATTGTTAAGCTTCCCCAGCCTGGAAAGCATTAACCGTGTATTTACATGTCCATGGTTTAATAGTATTGTTGATGTTCTGTCTATCTTTCCAGTCAGGGGTTTATTTATTTTGTTTCGATCTACATTTAAGCCCGATGCTATCACATTAGCTCCGTAGCTAAAGAGCTTCACCAATGTATTGTCGTGGAGATAAAAGTCACTGTGAATGTCCATTTCGCGTTCTCGACTCTCATTTTCAAGAGGATATAGTATCCGAGGTGGTTTAAAATACAAATCTGTGATCCACAATAGAAAAATGAGAGAGTGTGGAATCCAATGAACACTTGTACCTAAGTTACGGTCAGAGCGAAAAAAGTACGTCCTGCACTGCACGCTAGTCCTTCACTCTCACTTTCCTCATCCACAAATCTTTCATCCTCGCTGAAATTAATGGGGTAATCGTCGCTTTATCGGTCCGAATCTCTCTCGCTGCTGGTGTAAACAATAGGAAAATGTGAGCAGTCCTTCCTCCGGTGTCGTCAAGCTACTTCCGGTAGGGGCAAGCTTTTTTTTATCAGAGACCAAAAGTTGCGAACTTTATCGTCGTTGTTCTATACTAAATCCTTTCAGCAAAAATATGGCAATATCGCGAAATGATCAAGTATGACACATAGAATGGATCTGCTATCCCCGTTTAAATAAATAAAAATTAATTTCAGTAGGCCTTTAATTGTTCTGAATAAGTGCATATTTTTTCCATGGCTAAAATAACACATTTTCTGATAAGGGTGTTAATAAATCAAAATATCGGAACCCTGATAAATATACAAATCGGGGAAAACTAGATTGGACTGGGGGGTACTAGCAAGTGTTGATGTGGTGTAGTCATTAAGCAGCATTGATCCAAGTCTCTCAAATCAAGCACAACAGTTGATCAATACGAAAAAGCTAAAAGCAGAGCTGTTAGTGTTATTGGAAAGCAATTTTGTATTTTGCCATTAAAAAAAAATTAAAAATCAGCAACGAAGGTTTAGTTTAGTTTGTTAAGGATCCCCATTAGTCTACACTGCAGTGGAGACTATTCTTCCTGGGGTCCAGGCAAAAAGACATCACACAATCACAAAACAAAAGATTACAATGCAATAATAAAATGTTGTAATACAAAAATAGCAACAACAAAAAACAACAACACAATAACTTGGCGTTTACATAATAATGTTAATACCAAAGATAAAAAAGAGCAAAATAAAAATAGATATGTGTTTTTTGCAAAAAGGAAACAAAGAACCAATGGCCTACAATATACCCATTAGTGTAATAAAGACAAACAATATTCTAAGTGACGAAAAGGTACCATAATTAATCAAATATGACATTAAGTACATACAAAATGAAGATAATATCAATTAAAAAAAAGATAACCAGAAACAAGAATTAATTTAAGCAAAAAATAAGTCAAAAGAAGATAAATGAACCAGTCATGACATTAGGTACAATCTAGAATAGTCACTTTATGCAATACTTCTTCTCTCAGTCTAATCTTAAAACCCACTCTGCTGGTGATTGACACCAGATATTGTGGAACTTGATTCCAAGTAAGCTCATGCTGGAACCAGGACGAAAACCACACTGTTCCTCCTGAATCCGAGGTTCGACTATCCGGCGTAGCCTCCTCTCCAGCACACCTGAATAGACCTTACCGGGAAGGCTGAGGAGTGTGATCCCACGATAGTTGGAACACACCCTCCGGTTCACCTTTTTAAAGAGAGGAACCACCACCCCGGTCTGCCAATCCAGAGGTACCGCCCCGATGTCCACGCAATGCTGCAGAGTCTTGCCAACCAAGACTGCCCCACAGCATCCAGAGCCTTAAGGAACTCCGGGCGGATCTCATGCCACCGAGGAGCTTTTTAACTACCTCAACAACCTCAGCCCCAGAAATAGGAGAGCCCACCACAGATTCCCCAGGCACTGCTTCCTCATAGGAAGACGTGTTGGTGGGATTGAGGAGGTCTTCGAAGTATTCCCTCCACCGATCCACAACATCCGCAGTCGAGGTCAGCAGAACACCATCCTCACCATACACAGTGTTGATAGTGCACTGCTTCCCCTTCCTGAGGCGGCGGATGGTGGTCCAGAATCGCTTCGAAGCCGTCCGGAAGTCATTTTCCATGGCTTCCCCAAACTCCTCCCATGTCCGAGTTTTTGCCTCCGCGACCGCTGAAGCCGCACACCGCTTGGCCTGTCTGTACCTGTCCGCTGCCTCAGGAGTCCTATGAGCCAAAAGAACCCGATAGGACTCCTTCTTCAGCTTGACACCGCCGGTGTCCACCAACGGGTTCTAGGATTACCGCCACGACAGGCACCAACTACCTTGCGGCCACAGCTCCAATCAGCCGCCTCGACAATAGAGGCACGGAACATGGTCCATTCGGACTCCATGTCCAGTACCTCCCTCGTGACATGTTCAAAGTTCTTCCGGAGGTGGGAATTGAAAATCTCTCTTACAGGAGACTCTGCCAGACGTTCCCAGCAAACCCTCACAATGCGTTTGGGCCTGCCAGGTCTGTCCGGCATCCTCCCCCACCATCGCAGCCAACTCACCACCAGGTGGTGATCGGTAGAAAGCTCCGCCCCTCTCTTCACCCGAGTGACCAAAACATGAGGCCGCAAATCCGACGACACAACTACAAAGTCGATCATGGAACTGCGGCCCAGGGTGTCCTGGTGCCAAGTGCACATATGGACACCCTTATGTTTGAACATGGTGTTCGTTATGGACAATCTGTGACGGGGAACTGGGAACGCCTCCGGATCCCCCGGGAGGAGCTGGACAAAGTGGCTGGGGAGAGGGAAGTCTAGGTTTCCCTGCTTAGGCTGCTGCCCTCGCGACCCGACCTCGGATAAGCGGAAGTAGATGGATGGATGGATGGATGGATTCCAGTAAGTGATTGCCCTATACCAGTGTTTTTCAACCTTTTTTGAGCCAAGGCACATTTTTTGCATTGAAAAAATGCGGAGGCACACCACCAGCAGAAATCATTAAAAAACGAAACTCAGTTGACAGTAAAAAGTCGTTGTCGCAATTGTTGGATATGACTTTAAACCTAACCAAGCACGCATCACTATAGCTCTTGTCTCAAAGTAGGTGTACTGTCACGACCTGTCACATCACGCTGTGACTTATTTGGAGTTTTTTTTGCTATTTTCCTGTGTGTAGTGTTTTAGTTCTGGTCTTGCACTCCCATTTTGGTGGCTTTTTCTCTTTTTTTTTGTATTTTCCTGTAGCAGTTTCATGTCTTCCTTTGAGCGATATTTCCCGCATCTACTTTGTTTTAGCAATCAAGAATATTTCAGTGGTTTTTATCCTTCTTTGTGGGGACATTGTTGATTGTCATGTCATGTTCGGGTGTACATTGTGGACATTAGCTACACTGTCTGTGCTCCACAGTAAGTCTTTGCTGTCGTCCAGCATTCTGTTTTTGTTTACTTTGTAGCCAGTTCAGTTTTAGTTTCGTTCTGCATAGCCTTCCCTAAGCTTCAATGCCTTTTCTTAGAGGCACTCACCGTTTGTTTATTTTTGGTTTAAGCATTAGAGACCTTTTTACCTGCAGGAAGCCTCCTGCTGTTTCCGACATCTACAAAGCAATTAGCTACCTGCTGCCACCTACTGATATGGAAGAGTATTACACGGTTACGCTGCCAAGCTCTGCTCAGCACAGACACTCAACAACAACACACAATTTGCAGACTATAATTACTTGTTTGCAAAAAATATTGTTAACCCAAATAGGTGAAATGAGATAATCTCTCATTTTATAACTTGCTTAGTAGTTGTGTTAGTTAAAAAATAGGCACTTCTTCTTATGATTGAACTGCTTCTGCTCATTTTTGTTACAAAGTTATTAATGTGAGGCCCAATACAGTCTTTCATCTATTGTAACTCCCAGCAATCTGGCCTCTTTAACTTGTTCAATATGAACTCCATTCAAAGAAACACTTAATATTAGAGATGTCCGATATGCCGATATTATCGGCCGATAAATGCTTTAAAATGTAATATCGGAAATTATCGGTTTCGTTATTTTTTTTATTGGTATCTGTTTGTTTTTTTTGTGGTTTTTTTCAATTAAATCAACATAAAAAACACAAGATACACTTACAATTAGTGCACCAACCCAAAAAACCTCCCTCCCCCATTTACACTCATTCACACAAAAGGGTTGTTTCTTTCTGTTATTAATATTCTGGTTCCTACATTATATATCAATATACATCAATACAGTCTGCAAGGGATACAGTCCGTAAGCACACATGATTGTGCGTGCTGCTGGTCCACTAATAGTACTAACCTTTAACAGTTAATTTGACTCATTTTCATTAATTACTAGATTCTATGTAACTGTTTTTATATTGTTTTACTTTCTTTTTTATTCAAGAAAATGCTTTTGATTTATTTATCTTATTTTATAATTTTTTTTAAAAAGGACCTTATCTTCACCATACCATGTTGTCCAAATTAGGCTTATAAATGTGTTAATTCCATGACTGTATATATCGTATCGGTTGATATCCGTATCGGTAATTAAGAGTTGGACAATATCGGATATCGGCAAAAAGCCATTATCGGACATCCCTACTTAATATGCGTTGCTTTCTCTGAGAATTATTTGGTGTTCTAGATCAGTGTTTTTCACCCACTGTGCGTGAGATACAGTCTGGTGTGCCGTGGGAGATTATCTAATTTCACCGATTTGGGTTAAAAATATTTTTTGCAAACCAGTAATTATAGTCTGCAAATTATGTGTTGTTGTTGAGTGTCGGTGCTGTCTAGAGCTCGGCAGAGTAACCGTGTAATACTCTTCCATATCAGTAGGTGGCAGCCGGTAGCTAATTGCTTTGTAGATATCGGAGAGAAAAAAGCGGGAGGCAGCTTGCTGGTAAAAAGGTGTCCAATGCTTAAACCAAAAATAAACAAAAGGTGAGTGCCCCTAAGAAAAGGCATTAAAGCAGTGGTTCTTAACCTGGGTTCGATCGAACTGTAGGGGTTCGGTGAGTCGGCCTCAGGGGTTCGGCGGAGCCTCTGCCGCGGAGGTCAAGACACACCCAACTCATCGTGAGAGTAAAAACTTCTCCCTATCGGCATATTATGGATACCCCCGAACGATGTTCCCTCTAATTTACATCTGATTGCAGGTGTGTAATTTGTTGTGAGTTCATGCACTGTGCTGGTTTTGTTCTTTGAACAAGGTGACGCTCATGCACAGTTCATTTTGTGCACCAGTAAAAAAACATATAACTTTGTCTTGAATTTGAAAAAAATTACATTTTATTTTTCACTAAAGAAGGGTTCGGTGAATGCGCATATGAAACTGGTGGAGTTCCGTACCTCCAACAAGGTTAAGAACCACTGCATTAAAGCTTGGGGAAGACTATGCAGAACGAAACTAAAACTGAACTGCATACAAAGTAAACAAAAAGAGAATTCTGGACGACAGCAAAGACTTACTGTAGAGCAAAGACGGCGTCCACAATGTACATCCGAACATGACATGACAATCAACAATGTCCCCGCAAAGAAGGATAAAAACAACTGAAATATTCTTGATTGCTAAAACAAAATAGATGCGGTAAATATCGCTCAAAGGAAGACATGAAACTGCTACAGGAAAATACCAAAAAAAGAGGAAAAAGACACCAAAATAGGAGCCCAAGACAAGAACTAAAACACTACACACAGGAAAACAGCAAAAAAACTCAAAATAAGTCACAGCGTGATGTGACAGGTCGTGACAGTACACCTACTTTGAGACAAGAGCTATAGTGATGCATGCTTGGTTATGCTTTAAAGTCATATCCAACAATTGCGACAACGACTTTTTACTGTCAACTGAGTTTTGTTTTTTAATGATTTCTGCCGGTGGTGCGCCTCCGGATTTTTTCAACGCAAAATATGTGCCTTGGCTCAAAAAAGGTTGAAAAACACTGTCCTAGACTTACAACTAACTGTTGCCTCCAGCCTGACAACTACAGCACTGGTTATTCAAACTGCTTCTCCGTTTATTGACAAGCTATATAGAGTGTGCACATCATAATTGATTACTCGAGCTGTACAAATACAGAACCATGTATGGAAAAATGAACTACAAGTCTTTAAAGCATATAAGGAAATGTTCAATATTTTAAGTGACACATGCACAACAATGATTTTGTATTTAATGATTAATCCTTGCTTTGAAGTAATGGTTTGTTGATGTCTTCATTCGCCGAACCAACTGATCCATCCATCCATCCATTTCCTACCTCTTGTCCCTCTCAACTGATGCTTTTCGCAGAGTCATTGGGGCGATTTAAATCAAATGAAATCGGTCTCCAACGTAGTTCCTTGGGCTTTTACTTAGAATGCAACCCTAGTTTACGCACCTAAATTAAGGAAAAGCATGTTGTCATTTAAAGTGATTGGATTTAACTAACTTGGTCTTACAGTGACTGAAATTAAGACATTTATATAATGCTTGCGTGTAGTCTCACATTAACAAGTAAAAAGCTGCCCATTGCACTCATTTTCCACTGTTTTGCATAATAATAAAGACAAAGCATTGTCAATAAAGAAAATGCACCTTGCACGCACCCAACCTTCACTGAGCATTTCTGCACGTTTGTCACAATCTGCTCCAAATGTACTACTACAAGCTCCAAACTTGAAAAAAAGACAAAAAAATCAACATGTATTTCTTACCTAAGAGGGTCCAACGTCTGATCTGAGAAGCAGCAAACGCCACATGCAGGCTTTGACCGCGTCTGTCCGCCAGTGGGGGGAAGCGCGCAAGGGAGGTGGGTGAGATGTTGAGGGGGAGCGGGAGGGAAGAAGTCGATTGGAACACCCGGTTTTTTTTTTCAAATGAAGAATGAAAAATTAATATCATACCGACGAGTCCTGATTCACCTTTTGAATCCTGTTTGGTTTCAGGAGTGTTTTTTGAGCAATTCTGGAGTTACCTTTGCACACTATCAGTCAGCAAACTGTAGGACGTTTGTGTGTGTAATACTCAGTTGGACCGCACGATGGCAGTGCATGCGTGTAAAGTGGGATAATCACGACAAGCTGAAAGCTGTCATAGCTGACGAAAGACTGACTAATAACTATTCCCATCATTTTTACGAATAAAATCGATTTTTCTTTACATATATATGTATATGTAATATATACATATATATATGTATATATATATATATATATATATATATATATATATATATATATATATATATATATATATATATATATATATATATATATATATATATATATATATATATATATATATATATATATATATGTATATACACCTACCCCCTGGAGAGTTTTCTTCATCTGGCCAACTGTTGTGAAGGGATTTTTCTTGACAAGGGAAAGGTTTTGTCTGTCATCCACCACACTTGTTTTCCGTGGTCTTCAATGTATTTTGGTGTTGCTGAGCTCAGCAGTGCGTTCTCTCTTTTTAAGAATGTACCAAACAGTTGATTTGGCCACACCTCATGTTTTTGATATCTCTCTCATGGCTTTGTTTTGATTTTTCAGCCTAATGATGGCTTGCTTCACTGATAGTGACAGCTTTTTGGACTTCATATTGAGTGATGACCTCCCCAGATTTCAAATGAATATACCACACTTGAAATGAACTCTAGGCCTTTTATCTGCTCTTTGTAAATTACATAAATGAAAAAAAAAACAAGGGAATAACACACACCTGGCCATAGAACAGCTGAGTAGCCAATTGTCCAATTACTTTTGGTCCCTTAAAAAGTGGAAGGCACATATAAAATGTGTTGTAATTCCTACACCGTTCACCTGATTTGGATGTAAATACCCTCAAATTAAAGCTCAAAGTCTGCACTTAAAGCACATCTAGATTGTTTCATTTCAAATCCACTGTGGTGTTGTACAGAGCTGGAATACTGAAAATTGTGTCAATGTCCAAATATTTATGGACCTAACTGTATATATATATATATATATATATATATATATATATATATATATATATATATATATATATATATATATATATATATATATATATATATATATATATATCCATCCATCCATCCATCCATCCATCCATATATATCCATCCAAGAAAATGGATGGATATATATATATATATATATATATATATATATATATATATATATATATATATATATATATATATATGTCTTAATTAGATTATCCAAAAAATAGTGCTCGATACCGTGGTAGAGCGTAATATGTATGTGTGGGAAAAAAATCACAAGACTATTTCATCTCTACAGGCCTGTTTCATGAGGGGTTTTCCTCAATCCCGAGGAAAACCCCTCATGAAACAGGCCTGTAGAGATGAAATAGTCTTGTGATTTTTTTCCCACACATACATATATATATATATATATATATATATATATATATATATATATATATATATCTCCATCTTCTACCGCTTGCCCCTTTCGGGGTCGTGGGGGTGCTGGAGCCTATCCCAGCGGAATTCGGGTGGAAGGCGGGGTACACCCCGGACAAGTCGCTACGTCATCGCAGGATCAACACAGATAGACAGACAACATTCACACTCACATTCACACACTACTATATATATATATATATATATTTATATGTACATATATATATATATATATATATATATATATATATATATATATATATATATATATATATATATATATATATATATATACATATATGTACATATATATATATATTTATATGTACATATATATATATATATATATATATATATATATATATATATATATGTACATATATATATATATATTTATATGTACATATATGTATATATATATATATATATATATATATATATATATATATATATATTTATATGTATATATATATATATATATATATATATATATATATATATATATATATATATATATATATATATATATATATATATATATATATATATATATATATATATGTGTGTGTGTGTGTGTAAATATACATTCATCCATCCATCCCATCCATCTTCTTCCGCTTATCCTGTATATATATACAGTATATATACATACATATATATGGCAGCACTGTGGCACAGGGGTTAGTGCATGTGCCTCACAATACGAAGGTCCTGAGTAGTCCTGAGTTCAATCCCTGGCTCGGGATCTTTCTGTGTGGAGTTTGCATGTTCTCTCCGTGACTGTGTGGGTTCCCTGCAGGTACTCCGGCTTCCTCCCACCTCCGAAGACATGCACCTAAATTGGCTCTAGTGTGTGAATGTGAGTGTGAATGTTGTCTGTTTATCTGTGTTGGCCCTGCGATGAGGTGGCGACTTGTCCAGGGTGTACCCCGTCTTCCGCCCGAATGCAGCTGAGATAGGCTCCAGCACCCCCCGCAACCCCAAAAAAGGGACAAGCGGTAGAAAATGGATGGATGGATGGATATGTATATATATGTATGTGTGTGTGTGTGTGTGTGTATATAAATATATATATATGTACTACTGTACATATACATAGTACACACAGATTAAGATAGGATCAACTTTTTTTATTCATCCCACATTGGGGAAATTACAGTGCAGGCTTTCACTTACAGTAACAGAAATAAAACGTAAAGAAAAACTAACAATTTTAATAATACTACATATGTACGCACTAATATGTTTAGATAAAAGATCAAATAAAACAAAACAAACTAACATCCTTATTGCATACCACGGAAAAAGATCACAGTAATCACATAAGTGCGTTGTAAAGTCTGATGGCGGTGAATAGAAAGGACATGCGGCAGGCCTCCTTCTTGCACTGTGGATGTAACAGTCCAATGCTGAAAGAGCCACTCAGGGCCTCCACAGTACCGGGGGTGCATGGGGTGAGAGGGATTGGACATTATGGATGTCAACTTTTTCACCATTCTTCTGTCAAACACCTCCTCAATGCTGTCTAGTGAGCAGCCTAGGATGGAGTCTGCGCTCTTAATCAGTTTATTAAGTCTGTAAGTACCACAACAACACAACATAATTTATAAAGAAAGGGGTATGAATAGAGTAGGTTATAAAAAGGAGAGACTAATATCTATATATTACAAATAAATACAAATAGAATAGTGTATATTTATTTAAAATAATATTAGTCTCCAGTCTAGTCTGAATATTGTGTTATTGTTAATCCCACTGTGGATATTAAAATACGACAATCCGTTTTCTTCGTATCATAGCTACATGTGTGAAGTTTGCATAAAAGACGCATAAAAATCCATTTTAAAATTTTAAAAGTTATGATAGATTAAATGTGCTTACACTTCATTACGCCTGTCACAAGATGGCGATGTCGACCGGTTCAAGATGGCGGCCCCACTGCTTGGCCGCATCCCATGATGCGTAATTACATGGCAGACATTACGTCACGTTAGCGAACTCTGCAGTAAGAAGAAGTGTTTAGTGACAGTATGGGAAAAAAATTTGAAAAGGAATTTTACCTTTGCAACCTCATTATACTATTGGCTAAGTTTTATATTCATAAATGTAAGTTTTTTGTGTCTTTAAAAAAGATTTTGAACACGTTACATTACACTACATTAAAACACTCTCTACTTCTAACAACCAAAAAGCTGTGAAAACGACGATGCTGTGTTCCAAATTTAAGTTATTTACTGAGATTGAGTGAGCCTATGGCTTTGCACTTTGTTTATTATGTATTTATATTTTGCATTCTATTTTATTTACTATGAATTTACAACCCCCTGGCGCTGTTTTGTACTGCTTTTATACTTACTTTGATTATTATTTTCAACTGTTTGTAAATGTTGAAATGTATAAATAAAGGTTTATTTAAAAAATAAAAAAGAAGTGTTAAGTGAAAAGTTGAATATTAAAAAAAAAAAAAAAAAGGTTTATAAAGTTAAGACATTTTTAAAATAAAATAAAAATACAAATACAAATCACATGCTCCAAATCTGGACTATTTAGGAACTTGTGTGAGCCTGTGGTTATACACATTGCTACATATATATCTACACATATATATTTTGCATTCTACTGTAGTTGCTTTATTGAGTTTACAAACCCCCTGGCGCTGTATGGTACTGTTTTATACTTGTTTTGGTTGTCCTTGTTCATATGTTTGTTTGTAAATGTTGAATTTCATAAATAAAGATGTATAAAATAAATAAATAAATTTAAAAAAGGCGGTTAGTGTACATTATTACATGTATATATTTTACATTCTACTATAATTACTTTATTGAATTAACAACCCCCTGGCGCTGTATTGCACTGTTTTTGTACTTGCTTGAATTGTCCTTGTTCATATGTTTATGTTTGTAAATGTTGAACTTTATAAATAAAAGGTATATGAAAAAAAAAGGGGGGGTGGGGGGTGGGGGGGGGGGTTTAGTGCTCTATATCAGTGGTCCCCAGCCACCGGTCCGGGGACTGGTACCAGTCCGTGATGCATTTGCTACCGGGCCGCACAGAAACATTAATTAATTTATAAACTACCGCTGTCCCACTAAACACATCAATAAGCTTGTTAATAGATGTATATTACAACTCATTGGTTATAGTACATGGGACAATGCACATTAATGGACATATAAAATGTTAATGTGCCAGATCATGGCCAAATTTTTTCATGCTCATTTTTGTGCTGTTTTTATCTGCCACAAGTAGAAAGCCGGACCGTGAAAATAATGCATACATTAAACCGGTCCCTGGTGGAAAAAAGGTTGGGGAACCCTGCTCTATACAACCAAACAGCATTGTATATTATCATAACTGTCTTTTTTGCATGTAGACTTTGGTTAGTGAATGCTTTTTTCCCTGTATCGACACAGTTTTTTCAGATATGCTAACAGCAGTAAATAATTGTGTGAGCGACAATTGTTCAATGCCATATGTCATAATAAAAACAGAGAGCGTATGACAGAATTGACACTGAGTAATAATTTCAAAATGTCTTCACTAACAGTTGTGTGGGGGGAGATATGTTGCTATAATTGTCATGGGAAAAGTAGAATAAAATTTGAAAATTGTAACAAAATTGTTCAATGTTTTTGTTTTAGTAGGGAAATTATTGTGTCATTCCAGTCATGATTAGTTACAGTTTTTTCCATTTGCTTACACACAATTTTACTAGCTGTGTGTCTTTTTTCAAAAGATATACACACTTTTCCAAACTCCAACATTAAATTTTTTTTAATTCCTAGATTATTTGCAAAATGACACACTTTGGTCAAAACATATGCTCATTCATCAAAATAAAGCAAGCATTTGTAAAAATGCAGTTTTATTATAATCTCACTCACATGGACTTCAAATGATAATGCCTGGTTCACACCAACGGCGCTTGCCGCGCTTTAAAGCGCCGAGCAAAGCGTCGTCATTTTTGTCAATTTTTCCACAAATATCCCGATCTCTGAAGTAATGTTATGCTTTGATACGCTCTGATACGAATTAGTTGACGCTTTGTTACCGTTCCTCACGCTTTGATCCCGCTTTGATACGCTTTAAATCACCTTTGATACGTTTTATTACGCTTTATTGAACTTTATTACGCTTTGATGCGATCTTGATGCTTTAAATCAGGCTCTGACACGATTATCAAGCTCTGTTGTGCATTGTTACAACAAAAATAAGAAACAATTGTGAAAAACTCCGTATACTGTTTTCCACACATTTTTTATATTCATTTATTTTTTCAATTTCTCTTTTTTTTCCGTTATATTATGTTTTATATCTTCATTTCTTTTATTTTTGTCATCTTAATAAATATCTATCTTTCATTTCTTATGCTAGTTGAAAATAATAAAAGGCAATTATCCACACATTTTTTATATTCATTTATTTTTTCATTTTTTCTTTTTTTTCGTTATATTATGTTTTATATCTTCATTTCTTTTATTTTTGTCATCTTAATAAATATCTATCTTTCATTTCTTATGCTAGTTGAAAATAATAAAAGGCAATTATCCACACATTTTTTATATTCATTTATTTTTTCTTTTTTTCTTTTTTTTCGGTATATTATGTTTTATATCTTCATTTCTTTTATTTTTGTCATCTTAATAAATATCTATCTTTTATTTCTTATGCTAGTTGAAAATAATAAAAGGCAATTATCCACACATTTTTTATATTCATTTATTTTTTCAATTTCTCTTTTTTTTCCGTTATATTATGTTTTATATCTTCATTTCTTTTATTTTTGTCATCTTAATAAATATCTATCTTTCATTTCTTATGCTAGTTGAAAATAATAAAAGGCAATTATCCACACATTTTTTATATTCATTTATTTTTTCAATTTCTGTTTTTTTTCCCGTTATATTATGTTTTATATCTTCATTTCTTTTATTTTTGTCATCTTAATAAATATCTATCTTTCATTTCTTATGCTAGTTGAAAATAATAAAAGGCATTTCTTTTATAAAAACGTAACATATTCTCTTTATTATTAACATTTTCATACAGAAAAATTATAGACAGTAATGTCAAACTGCAATATCAAACAGCAAACTCTAACAGAAGTACAGAAACAATGATCATCGTATAAAAAAGGCAATGATGCAAAAGAGAATGGATTTGTAATCCTGTGTTGGTTTTACATAAAAGTTTCAATGTCACTAGTCAATATCACAGTCACTTCCTATTTGTAGGGGTCCGCGCTTTGAACCAAGATCTCTTAAGCTTTCTTATGCTTTTAGTCAAGTTTTGCTGAGCTTTGTCACGCTTTTTCACGCTTTCATACGCTCTCGGCGCTTTATTCCATTCTTGACAGAGCGCAGAATTTTTTTAAACCGTTCAAAAAATGTTGGCGAACTTGCCGCATGTCCCGCTTCACTACAAGCTTTCCCACGATCCATTGGGACCCTCACGCTTTAATCAGGCTTTGTTACGCTATAACGCCGCTTTGCATGCCGCTCTAAAGCGCCGTCAAAGCGCCGTTGATGTGAACCTAGCATAAGACACTATTGGAGTGAGTTACCCACAACACTGATAAATGCAATAAGAAATCACATGTTTGGGGCATTTTGCCCAACCTCTTTAGCATATGTGATGAATGATTACTGTAACTTGACAAAATATATTGGCAAATCCATAGCAATTGTCATTGTTTACTTTGAAGTGGACCTATACGTAAGGGCCTGAAGAGAAGGTAAAAATGTCCTGTAATCTTTTCAAGAACTGCTCAACAATGATGCTGCAAACTGAAAATATGTATTTTTACCACAGTCAGATAGAGTGTCAGCCCTGAGATCGGTAGGTTGTGAGTTCAAACCCCGGCCGAGTCATACTAAAGACTATAAAAATGGGACCAATTACCTCCCTGCTTGGCACTCAGCATCAAAGGGTCCAAAATGATTCCCGGACGAGGCCACCGCTGCTGCCCACTGCTCCCCTCACCTCCCAGGGGGTGATCAAGGGTGATGGGTCAAATGCAGAGAATCATTTTGCCACACCTAGTGGGTGTGTGACAATCATTGGTACTTTTTAACTTTAACTTTAAAGTAACATATCAGTAGTAGTCAACAATGACATGCAGTACAAATTACAATCGGAGACAAACAAAATGGTTTGAAAAAAAAATCTGGAGATAAAAATTACAAATGGAAAAAAACTGTATAGCTGTAGCACCCACTTGAAAGCTGTATTTTCAATGTATCACCTGTGTGTCTTTACACCTGGTGGATGTGTTTATCCAATGTGTTCAATTGTGTGGTCGTTGGCAAGCCAGTCCTTTGGATTGACCAGGGAGTAACTTCACAATCCTTATCTTTGGTGTAAAGTGTAAAGATGTGTGTATCACAATCCTAGTGTGTGTGTAAAGTGTGAAAATGTGTGTATCACAATCGTTATATGCTGCAGCTGTTACATATACTGTAATATTGTACATGGTAATTGTTATATATTGTATATATGACATAAACATATAATATAGTATAATATAATATATCAGTATATATCATATACCAGTGTTTTTCAACCTTTTTTGAGCCAAGGCACATTTTTTGCGTTGAAAAAATACGGAGGCACACCACCAGCAGAAATCATTAAAAAACGAAACTCAGTTGACAGTAAAAAGTCATTGTCGCAATTGTTGGATATGACTTTAAACCTAACCAACCATGCATCACTATAGCTCTTGTCTCAAAGTAGGTGTACTGTCACGACCTGTCACATCACGCTGTGACTTATTTGGAGTTTTTTTTGCTGTTTTCCTGTGTGTAGTGTTTTAGTTCTGGTCTTGCGCTCCTATTTTGGTGGCTTTTTCTCTTTTTTTGGTATTTTCCTGTAGCAGTTTCATGTCTTCCTTTGAGCGATATTTCCCGCATCTACTTTGTTTTAGCAATCAAGAATATTTCAGTGGTTTTTATCCTTCTTTGTGGGGACATTGTTGATTGTCATGTCATGTTCGAGTGTACATTGTGGACACTGTCTGTGCTCCACAGTAAGTCTTTGCTGTCGTCCAGCATTCTGTTTTTGTTTACTTTGTAGCCAGTTCAGTTTTAGTTTCGTTCTGCATAGCCTTCCCTAAGCTTCAATGCCTTTTCTTAGAGGCACTCACCGTTTGTTTATTTTTGGTTTAAGCATTAGAGACCTTTTTACTTGCACGCTGCCTCCTGCTGTTTCCGACATCTACAAAGCAATTACCTACCTGCTGCCACCTACTGATATGGAAGAGTATTACACGGTTACACTGCCAAGCTCTAGCCAGCACAGACACTCAACAACAACACATAATTTGCAGACTATAATTACTGGTTTGCAAAAAATATTGTTAACCCAAATAGGTGAAATTAGATTATCTCTCATTTTATAACTGGCTTAGTAGTTGTGTTAGTTAAAAAATAGGCACTTCTTCTTATGATTGAACTGCTTCTGCTCATTTTTGTTACTATGTTATTAATGTGAGGCCCAATACAGTCTTTCATCTATTGTAACTCCCAGCAATCTGGCCTCTTTAACTTGTTCAGTATGAACTCCATTCATCCATCCATCCATCCATTTTCTACCGCTTATTCCCTTCGGGGTCGCGGGGGGTGCTGGTGCCTATCTCAGCTACAATCAAAGAAACACTTAATATTATTTACTGTCTTCCTTTGGGCTATATTTCCCGCATCTACTTTGTTTTTATCCTTCTTTGTGGGGACATTGTCGATTGTCATGTCATGATCGGATTCCGACATCTACAAAGCAATTAGCTACCTGCTGCCACCTACTGATACGGAAGAGTATTACACAGTTACTCTGCCGAGCTCTAGACAGCACCGACACTCAACAACAACACATCATTTGCAGACTATAATTACTGGTTTGCAAAAAACATTTTTTGCCCAAAATAGGTGAAATTAGATCTTTTCCCAAGGCACAACAGACTGTATCTCACGGCACACTAGTGGTTGAAAAACACTGACATATACTGTACATATATTATGTAAATATTACATATATGTTATATTTTATATTGCTACTATGGTACATTTTTAGTCTATTTTATACCTGCATTGACCTTTCCATCCTTACACTTCCCATCCTTTGTAACTGTAATTTCCCTAGTGGATCATTAAAGTGTGTCTAAGTCTAAGTCAAAAGCAGTTGTTCTTAACCTGGGTTCGATCGAACCCTAGGGGTTCGGTGAGTCCGCCTCAGGGGTTCGGCGGAGCCTCCGCCACAGAGGTAAAGACACATCCGACTTATCGTGTAAATAAAAACTTCTCCCTATCGGCGTATTATGGATACCCCCAAACAATGTTCCCTCTAATTTTCCATCTGATTTGCAGGTTTTTTGATTGATCGATTGAAACTTTTACTAGTAGATTGCAAAGGAAGAGAATACATTATATGAAACAGTACAGTTTACACAGTACAGTACATATTCCGTACAATTGACCACTAAATGGTAACACCCGAATACGTTTTTCAACTTGTTTAAGTCGGGGTCCACGTTAATCAATTCATGGTGTGAGGTGTGTAATTTGTTGTGAGTTCATGCACTGTGTTGGTTTTGTTCTTTGAACAAGGTGATGTTCATGCACGGTTCATTTTGTGCACCAGTAAAAAAACATATTACTTTTTCTTGAATTTGAAAAAAAAAATAAAAAAAGATTTTTCACTAAAAAAGGGTTCGGTGAATGTGCATATGAAACTGGTGGGGTTCAGTACCTCCAACAAGGTTAAGAACCACTGGTCTAAACTTGGTTCTCAACCTTTTTTCAGTGATGTACCCCCTTTGAATTTTTTTTTTATTCAATTACCCCCTAATCAGAGCAAAGCATTTTTGGTTGAAAAAAAAGAGATAAAGAAGTAAAATACAGCACTATATCATCAGTTTCTGATTTATTAAATTGTATAACAGTGCAAAATATTGCTCATTTGTAGTGGTCTTTCTTGAACTATTTGGAAAAAAAGATAGGCTTTTATTTATAGTTATAAAGGATTTTTGAATTGTTGCTATTTTTAGAATATTTTAAAAAAATCTCACGTACCCCTTGGCATACCTTCAAGTACCCCCAGGGGTACGCGTACCCCCATTTGAGAACCACTGGTCTAAAGCAGTGGTCCCCAACCTTTTTGTAGCTGCGGACCGGTCAACGCTTGAAATTTTTATTTATTTTTTTTATTTATGTATTATTTTTTTCATAAAGAAATACATTCATGTGTGCTTACGGACTGTATCCCTGCAGACTGTATTGATCTATATTGATATATAATCTATATATTGTGCTTTTTATGTTGATTTAATTAAAAAAAACTAAACAAAAAAAACATTTTTTATTTTTTTATTTTTTATTTTTTAATTTCTTGTGCGGCCCTGTACCAATCGGTCCACGGACCGGTACCGGGTCGCGGCCCGGTGGTTGGGGACCAATGGTCTAAAGCAGGAGTCACCAACGTGGTGCCCGCGGGCACCAGGTAGCCCGTAAGGACCAGATGAGTAGCCCGCTGGCCTGTTCTAAAAATAGCTCAAATAGCAGCACTTACCAGTGAGCTGCCTCTATTTTTTCAAATTGTATTTATTTACTAGCAAGCTGGTCTCGCTTTGCTCGACATTTTTAATTCTAAGAGAGACAAAACTCAAATAAAATTTGAAAATCCAAGAAAATATTTTAAAGACTTGGTCTTCACTTGTTTAAATAAATTCATTATTTTTTTACTTTGCCTCTTATAACTTTCAGAAAGACAATTTTAGAGAAAAAATACAACCTTAAAAATTATTTTAGGATTTTTAAACACATATACCTTTTTACCTTTTAAATTCCTTCCTCTTCTTTCCTGACAATTTAAATCAATGTTCAAGAAAATTTATTTTTTATTGTAAAGGGCTATATAAATAAACATTGATTGATTGATTGATTGATTGATAAAGAATAATAAATACATTTTAATTTAATTCTTCATTTTAGCTTCTGTTTTTTCGACGAACAATATTTGTGAAATATTTCTTCAAACTTATTATGATTAAAATTTAAAAAAAATTATTCTGGCAAATCTAGAAAATCTGTAGAATGTAATTTAAATCTTATTTCAAAGTCTTTTGAATTTCTTTGAAAAAATTTTGTTCTGGAAAATCTAGAAGAAATAATGATTTGTCTTTGTTAGAAATATAGCTTGGTCCAATTTGTTATATATTCTAACAAAGTGCAGATTGGATTTTAACCTATTTAAAACATGTCATCAAAATTCTAAAATTAATCTTAATCAGGAAAAATTACTAATGATGTTCCATAAAATATTTTTTTAATTTTTTGAAAAAGATTCGAATTAGCTAGTTTTTCTCTTCTTTTTTCGGTTGAATTTTGAATTTTAATGAGTCGAAATTGAAGATAAACTATGTTTTAAAATGTAATTGTCATTTTTTTGTGTTTTCTCCTCTTTTAAACCATTCAATTAAGTGTGAATATCATTAATTATTAATACTAACATAGAGTTAAAGGTAAATTGAGCAAATTGGCTATTTCTGGCAATTTATTTAAGTGTGTATCAAACTGGTAGCCCTTCGCATTAATCAGTACCCAAGAAGTAGCTCTTGGTTTCAAAAAGGTTGGTGACCCCTGGTCTAAAGCATTGTGTGGAATATTTCACAAAAAATGTGAAACAGAGTCTATGCCTAATATTAGGCAAATCTGCACAGTGGTTGTGTTAACTGTGTGAAAATGTAAAATTTAATGTGTAAGCAATTGGAAAAAAATGGAAGTTAAGCTCTCCGTGAATTTTATTTAAAAAAAAATATGTGTAGGTTGCGTCCAAAGTCTCGCGAGATTTCGTTAAGTCGTCCGTCACAAAGCGACCCATCTGGGATAGTCTTGTTTCAGTGTTTCGGAAAGGTTTGCAACATAACCCGGTAAAGACAAACTCAGAGGTCGGTAGCCACCTTTGCGTCTGTGGCGAAAAAAAATGATGTAGTTAACATATGTTCCAACTACACAGGAGAGAGCTGGGACTTATAACAATGGGTGAGCGTCGCTTAAAAAAAAGTTGCTAGTTCGTTAGCACAGGATGACGCTAATGTTAGCAAACACACCGCTGGACTAATCTACAGATTCCTGATGATTCCGCCACAAAAAGGCCTCTAAATGTGTCCGATCCCCGCCGGAAAAAGGTAAGCATCGTGCGTGTGTCGAATCACGTTATTTATGTCTTATACATAATGTTACTCGTAACTTTGTGTCTGTTAGCTTGAACGTGAACTCTGGAGTTTAGCTTCACCGGTGATTTCCTGGGCCAAATAAGTTAAAGTTAAGATTGTATTAACTTGATTTTTTACATTAAATATCTTAAACGTTTATCGTTAATTCACTAATTCTTCCATTTATAGCGCACTTTTAGTTCACGCCCTAAAATAAGATGTTTAGTCCGACAATCTCTCGACAAAGAAGTAAACAATATTACAAGCTGTTGAACGATCATAGGAGTCAATCAGTTATTTTAAATGTGTTAATATTAAAAAAGCCACACTAATGGATCGTTATTTTCTGGTGTATTATGTGTTTGTAGCTAAGCAACCTTATCTAACAAAAAAAAATGGCCGATATACAGTGGTGGTCAAAAGTTTACATACACTTGTAAAGAACATAATGTCATGACTGTCTTGAGTTTCCAATAATTTCTACAACTCCTTTCCAAACAGCACATTTTTTGTTTCATCTGACCACAGAACTCTCCTCCAGAAGGTCTTATCTTTGTCCGTGTGATGTCAGATGAAACAAAAATTGAGCTGTTTGGCCTCAATACCCAGCAATATGTTTGGAGGAGAAAAGGTGAGGCCTTTAATCCCAGGAGCACCATCCCTACCGTCAAGCATGGTGGTGGTAGTATTATGCTCTAGGCCTGTTTTGCTGCCAATGGAACTGGTGCTTTACAGAGAGTAAATGGGACAATGAAAAAGGAGGATTACCTCCAAATTCTTCAGGACAAGCTAAAATCATCAGCCCGGAGGTTGGGTCTTGGGCGCAGTTGGGTGTTCCAACAGGACAATGACCCCCAAACACACGTCAAAAGTGGTAAAGGAACGGCTAAATCAGGCTAGAATTAAGGTTTTAGAATGGCCTACCCAAAGTCCTGACTTAAATGTCTGGACAATGCTGAAGAAACAAGTCCATGTCAGAAAAGCAACACATTTAGCTGAAGTGCACCAATTTTGTCGAGAGGGGTGGTCAAAAATTCAACCAGAAGCTTGCCAGAAGCTAGTGGATGGCTACCAAAAGCACCTTATTGCAGTGAAACTTGCCAAGGGACATGGAACCAAATATTAACATTGCTGTATGTATACTTTTATGTATATATTTTGTATTTTGTATAGTGTTTTGTATATTGTACAGGATTGATTATTATTTTTATTGGATAGTAGTCTGTTTATTTCAATTCTTAATTTTATCTTTATTACCTCTTGTGTAATTTATTTTTATCCCATATTTGTTCCCACTACCATACCTTAAGTTGGAGTCCTTATATATATATATATATATATATATATATATATATATATATATACCGTATTTCCTTGAATTGGCGCCGGGAATATGGTATTCGCATGCCTAGAATTACAGCCGGGTCAAACTCGTTTCGCAAAATAATTAGCGCATGCTTGGCACTTCCGCCGGGTCAAACATGAGTCATTAAATGACTCCCGCCTCCTGGTGGTAGAGGGCGCTAGTGATCCTTCTTGCGACTGCTGGTACTGCAGAAGACCTGTGCTGCAGAAGAAGACAACAGCAGCAATAGTGCGCAGCCATTTATTTTACCATGGAGGATTACATATCTAAAATAAAACAGTTTTCTAAACTGGACTTTCAATCGAAGCAGGAGGTAATACTTAAAAGGAAGATCTCCATCGAGCCAGAGAGACTTTTAAAACTGAAGGAAGACTTCTATATCGATGCTTTTCTTCAAAAGGAGCTGGCATGGACTCATTTATACCTAAAGGTAAGACCATAATAACGTTTTTTTTAATTAAATGTGCTTTTCATGATAAGGTAAGCGCCTGAGTGAGAAGAGGTTTTAAAATAATTACCGCATGCATGGCAATCTCGCCTGCTTTTGGTAAACGCAGGGGTGAGAAGAGGTTTTAAATTAATTAGCGCCCCTGCGGCTATTCAAGGAAATACGGTGTATATATATATATATATATATATATATATATATATATATATATATTTATATATATATAATGACAATAAAGTCCATTCTATTTTATTCTTTTGATCCGGCAGATTTGGTCACATTTTCAGTAGACCCATAATAAATTCATAAAAGAACCAAACTTCATGAATGTTTTTTGCGACCAACAAGTATGTGCTCCAATCACTCTATCACAAAAAAAAAAGAGTTGTAAACATTATTGAAAACTTAACACAGCCAGTTCTTTACAAGTGTATGTAAACTTTTGATCGTGACTGTAGGTATGTATGGCATTGTCTCTGCTACAACTTCCATTACCAAAATAATGTTTTATTTTAGAAAGGGAGGCATGGTTGAAATTACATTTGGTATTTTTGCTTAGAGTTGACATAATCCTCAGCAGCGATGTTCGTCAAACGTAACATAACAATGTTAGACGATTGTGGGTTGCTTAATTATCCCCAAAAGTCCATCCGACATTCATTGTAGGAATGCTGACAATTATTCATTCTCTGTTAAGATTGTCCTTATAAGTGTCACGGGTGAGCTGGGGCCTATCCTTGCTGACGTTGTGTGAAAGGTGTGGAAAACCCTGATTGACTGGTTGTCAGTCAATCACCAGATGCATACAAAACCCAAAACAAGTGAGGTTGGCACGTTGTGTAAATCGTAAATGAAAACAGAATACAATGATTTGCAAATCCTTTTCGAACATATATTAAATTGAATACACTGCAAAGACAAGATATTTAATGTTTGAACTGAGAAACATATATTTTTTTTGCAAATAATCATTAACTTAGAATTTAATGGCAGCAACACATTGCAAACAAGTTGCCACCGGGACATTTTTACCACTGTGTTACATGGCCTTTCCTTTTAACAACACTCAATAAACGTTTGGGAACTGAGGAGACCAATTTTTGAAGCTTTTCAGGTGGAATTCTTTCCCATTCTTGCTTGAATGTACAGCTTTGGTTGTTCAACAGTCTCCGTTGTGATATTTGACGCTTCATAATGCGGCACACATTTTAAATGGGAGACAGGTCTGGACTACAGGCAGGCCAGGCCAGTCTAGTACCTGCACTCTTTTACTTTTTTGTAACAGGTGCAGAGTGTGGCTTGGCATTGTCTTGCTGAAATAAGCAGGGGCGTCCATGAAAAAAACGTTGCTTGGATTCTTTTTTTTTTTCATTTATTTATTTATTTCAGGCAATGACAAAGACGTACAAGTTGACAAAACATAATAATATAAATTAATATAGTGCATTATTGTCCAGTTTTGCCTGAAAGGGAGTGGGAAGAAGATAACTTATTTAATCCCACCCCCAGTTCTCCATTCAGTGATTATTCACATGAGTTTCATTCTCACTTTGTTCAAGGATTATAATACAGATGTTGTATCATAGTGGCATTACCAAAGGAAATAATAATTGTTACACTGTAACAATCATTTGTATCAACAATGTAGGAATAATGAATATACCAACAATGGTAATAGACATCATAGCAATAATGGTAATAGACAACATAGCAATAATGGTAAGGAAACATTGAGCACATGTTAACACTTTGAGACAGAGTATAGCAGCAGGTCAAATTAAAGACCCTCATCTCTATATTTGAACCAGACCCCATGTTTGTATAATAGTTTAGATCGATTAATAGTTTGGCATTGCTTGTGTTGTTAGTCCAGTTTGTTCCATAGTTTTACTCCGCATACAGACACACAAAAACGTTTACGAGTGGTTTGAGCTCTCGACAATAAGAAATATCCAAAGCCTCTCAAGTTATGAGCTTGCACTCGTCTTATAAAAAAACGTTGTAGATTAGGTGGCAATAATTTGTTAAAAGCTTTATATAAGATTATTAATGTATTATATTTAACAAGGTCATCAAATTTGAGCAACTTTGATTGCATAAACAGATTATGAGTATGTTCTAAATAACCAACGTTGTGAATGATCCGTACTGCTCTTTTCTGTAATATGATCAGAGGATGAATTGTGTTTTGGTAAGTATTCCCCCATACTTCAACACAGTATGTAAGGTATGGCAGTACCAAGGTGCAGTATAGAGTACGGAGTGCATTTTCATTGAGGTATAGTTTTGCTTTGTTTATAATTGAGAGGCTTTTGGAGATTTTTGTTTTAATGTGTCTGACATGAGGTTACCATGATAGTTTACTATCAATTATTACTCCCAAAAATGTATTCTCATTTACGATTTCAATTTGGGTACCATCAATACTTATTTTCTGTTCAGACGTTATGTTGCGATTTCCAAACATTACTATCTTAGTTTTATTTATATTCAAAGATAATTTATTTGTGTCCATCCATTTTTTTACTATGTTTAGTTCTGTGTTTACTGTATTTATGAGCTCATTGTAGTCATCACTACTGTAGAATAAATTTGTGTCGTCTGCAAAAAGTATACATTTCAGTATTTTGGATGTATTAAACATATCATTAATATATACATTAAACAGTTTTGGCCCCAACACGGACCCTTGGGGGACACCACAAGCAATGCCAAGAGTATCAGATAAAAATTTACCCATTTTAACAAACTGTACCCTCCCTGTTAAATAACTTTTTAACCAGTCACCAGCCAGTCCCCTAATTCCATATCTTCCCATTTTATCTAGTAGAATTGAATGATTAATGGTATCAAATGCTTTCTTTAGGTCAATAAAAATACCAACTGCATATCTTTTATGCTCCAGTGCATTAGTAATTTCCTCAATAGCTTCAGTTATTGCCATTGAAGTTGTTCTTTTGGACCTAAAGCCATACTGACCATCATTGATTATATGATGCTTCTCAAGAAAAGATTCAAGTCGAGAGTTAAATAGTTTCTCTAAGATTTTTGAGAACTGAGGCAAAAGAGAGATTGGTCGGTAATTGGTGAAAGCGTGTTTGCTGTCACTTTTGAAGAGCGGAGTTACTTTAGCGATTTTCATTTGACTTGGAAAGCAGCCAGTTTGGAATGATAAATTACATATATAAGTTAATGGTTTTACAATATTCAGGATAACCTTTTGAACCAATATCATGTTGATATCATGGCAGTCAGTGGAGCACTTACTTTTACACTTCCGCACAATGTTTGTCACTTCCTGCTCATTTGTAGCTGAGAGGAAGAATGACGAAGAATTCTGTTCAATAGTTGATTTTGTTACTCCATTGTCTGGGATATCAACAGCCAATTTAGGACCAACATTTACAAAAAAACTATTGAACTTGTTTACTACATTACTCATATTATAATCTTCACCGTTTTCATCAATAAAGTAATCAGGATATGTCAACTTGGAATATCCTTGTTTTATTAGACTATTCAAAACATCCCAAGTTCCTTTTATATTATTTTTGTTTTCATATAGTTTTTTTTGATAATATAACCGTTTGCTTGTTCTTATAATATCAGTTAATTTATTTTTGTACTTCTTGTATCGTTGTTCGACTTCTTTTGTTTTTATTTTGATGAAAAGTTTGTAGAGATTGTTTTTCTTTTTACAGGCATTAATTATCCCTTTTGTGATCCAAGGGCTATTTTTATTTTTTCCTTTTATAAAATATTCTTTTACGGGGCAATGTTTATTATGCAGGGAAGTAAAAATGTCTAAAAAATTACAATAAGCACTGTCCACATTAGGTTCTCTGTATACTGAAGTCCAATCCTGAACTGCTAAACTATTGTTTAGGGCACAGATTGTTTCCTCAGTTGTTATTCGTTTACAGATTTTTGCCATAGTGTCTTTGGTTTTCTTGAGACGACAGTCATATAAAGTAAAAACAGGTAAATGATCAGTGATATCACATATAAATAGGCCACTGGTGACTTGATTTCCCATAATGTTTGTAAAAATGTTGTCAATGATTGTGGCAGTATGTGTTGCTATTCTGCTTGGTTTGGTTATGGTTGGATATAGAGACAAGCTGTACATTGTGTCAATGAAGTCATCAAAATGTTTTTGCTTGGTTGAGTTTTAAAAATCAATGTTAAAATCACCACAGATAAATATGTTTTTTTGGTTCACAGAGGAAAATAGTTTACCCATCCACTCATTGAAAGTTTCTATGCTTGAACCAGGTGCCCGGTATACACAGCTCATGAAGATATTTGTCTTTTTGTCATTTAGGATTTCCACTGTTAAACATTCAAATAATCCATCGACTGCTATCGTCATGTTTGTTAAAACTTTAAATGTAACAGATTTATGAATGTACAATGCGACCCCTCCTCCTATTTTATTTATCCTGTTTATGTATGTTAATTCATATTCATTCAGACTAAAATCAATATCTTTATCACTGTTGAACCAGGTTTCAGTGATTGCAACAATGGTAAATGGATGACTAAATTCTTTCAAGTAATCCTTGATAGCCTCAAAGTTAGTGTACATGCTTCGATGTGTTATAGATAGACTATCTTCTGATTTTACACTGTTTTTATATTGTTCGCGGGTAAAATAATTACAGTTTTTAACAATCGCAGAGAAAAAATTATTATCAGGGTCTATGTCCATATCAGTCTCTGTTGTGGTGTGCTCTTGATACTCACACATGTCCAGTTCTTTTTGTTGATGTTGGGGGATCTTCTGTAACATGTCCATATTAATACTTGGTGTGGTCTGTGTTCTTGGTGTAGGTAGCATTGAGATGATGTAAAAGTCACAAGCTACATTGATACCAAGTACTGCATCAATGTCAATACTTATCAAGATCTTCTATTTTCCTTATCACCAAGACTTTTGCTTCCTCCGGCATCCCATTTAGTTTGATGAAGATCTTAGAGTTCGTTACCCAGGTTTGTTGAATCTTGCTTTGCCTTTTAAGTTGTCGTGCGACCCTTGCGATGTCAGCATTTTTCTTGGTCAAGTGTTCATTGATGAAAACATCTGTTCCTTTGAGTTTGCGTCCTTGCCTTAATAGTGCGATCTTCTTCTTTCTGTTTGCGAATCTCATGATGACAGCGGGTGGTCTCTGGTTCCTCATGGGCAGTGGGTGACAAGCCTCGATGTGCTCCAGGTCCATCTCTATCCCCCTGCTTAGGAGATAGGAGGCCACCTGCTGCTCCACCGACTGTGCCTCCTGCACGCTGGGCTCCCCGCTGTCCGCGGCCACCGCACGCGCGTAATTGCGTGGCTTGATCTTGATCCCGGTGATGACCACATCATTCATGCGGGAGTATTGCTCCAGCTCGTCCACTCGCTGCTCCAGGTCCACAATGCGCCGATCTTTTTCCACGTTCTGGAGGCGTAATTGTTTCACCTCCTCCAGTAGACCCAAAAGCTGCTCCTGGTGCTCCCTCACCGCAGTCACATCGCCGCACAGGGAAAGGAGTGTGAGCCTCATCTCCTCGAACTCCTCCGATGTGGGGCTTTTCCTCGGTGCAGGCATCACGATCTATCTGCCGACGCATCCAGCAACAGAAGGAAAAATCCACCTCCGTATCTCAGGCCGGTAATGCTAGCCGGCTCCGGTGTGCTAGCTCGCAGCACCGATCGACACAAGCTACAAAGTGTCACGGCACAGTGACACAGCGAAGCCAAAAAAGCACAAAAGTACAAAAAAGTACAAAAGGTTGTACTAGCTTCGCACAAGGCGATTGCCAAACTCAACAGCCCCACTTCGAAAACAGCCAAACGCGTGCGAACTCCAAACCGGAAGTGACGTTATTTTTTTGTGATATGCATAGAGATGGAAACCAATGTTGCTCCAAAACCTGTATTTACCTTTCAGCATTAATGGTGCCTTCACAGATGTGTAAGTTACCCATGCCTTGGGCACTAATACACCCCCATACCATCACAGATGCTGGCTTTTCAACTTTGTACCTATAACAGTCCGGATTGTTATTTTCCTCTTTGGTCCACAGTTTCCAAAAACAATTTGAAATGTGGACTCGTCAGACCACAGAACACTTTTCCACTTTGCCTCAGTCCATCCTACATGAGCTCGGGCCCAGCGTAGCGTTTCTGTGTGTTGTTGATGAATGGCTTTGACTTTGCATTGTAGAGTTTTAACTCACACTTACAGTTGTAACGACAAACTGTAGTTACTAACAGTGGTTTTCTGAAGTGTTCCTGAGCCCATGTAATGATATCCTTTACACACGGATGTCGCTTTTTGATGCAGTACCACCTGAGGGATCGAAGGTCACGGGCATTGCCGCTTACATGCAGTGATTTCTCAAGATTCTCTGAACCTTTTGATGATATTACGGACCGTAGATGGTGAAATCCCTAAATTCCTTGCAATAGCTCGTTGAGAAATGTTGTTCTTTAACAGTTGGACAATTTGCTCATGCATTTGTTCACAAAGTGATGACCCTCGCTCCATCCTTGTTTGTGAATGACTGAGCATTTCATGGAAGCACCCGCCTGTTCCCAATTAGCCTGTTCACCTGTGGGATGTAAGATGCATTCTTCAACTTTCTAAGTCTTTTTTGCCACTTGTGCCAACTTTTTTGAAAGATGTTGCAGGCATCAAGTTCTAAATGACCTAATGTTTGCAAAAAGTTTACCAGTTCTAATGTTAAGTATCTTGTCTTTGCAGTGTATTCAATTGAATATAGGTTGAAAAGGATTTGCAAATCATTGTATTCTGTTTTTATTTACCATTTACACAACGTGCCAACTTCACTGATTTTGGGTTTTCTACATATAGTAGGGGTGTAACGATGTATCAATAGATCGATTTATATTACTATATTGTATTATTTTTATCGATATAAGTATTGGATTCAAGAACTGCATACTTTATTAAAAAAAATAACTTTTAACGATAAGGACGTTTAAACGTTAAGTCTATCTGCTCATCTGTGGCGTCATCAAAACAAAAATGGCAGATGTCTACAGTGGTCGAAAAAGGTCACAGCAAATGCAAAACATTCAGCTACAGCACGACTGCAAAAGCCACAACAAATACAAAGGAGACAACACAATAATATGAAGCCCATTGGCGTTGTTAGGCCTATTTTAGGGGGGCTCAAGCCCCCCTAAAATGTTCTTAAGCCCCCCCTAAATAATTTGGTGTTAAAAAAAAACAAAAAACATTTTTTTTTTTTTTACAAATACATGCCGACATATTCATTATAAAGTGGCCCGAATATGAGTTTAAATAAATAATCATATAACCTGTCATTTTTCACTCAGTTTCCCTTCACTTCATAGCGTAAGGTAGAGAGCCCCTTTAGTGTGTCAGTATCCAATCCATTCCACTTTTTCATATAGAAAATGCCCACATCACTCAAAATCCAGTCCGCATTTTCTCTGCGACCTTGATTGCGGTCCTTGGACTTGTTCATATAGAAAATTCCCACATCACTCAAAATCCAGTCCGCATTTCTTCTGCGACCTTGATTGCGGTCCTTGGACTTGTTCATATAGAAAATGCCCACATCACTCAAAATCCAGTCCGCATTTTCTCTGCGACCTTGATTGCGGTCCTTGGACTTGTTCATATAGAAAATGCCCACATCTCTCAAAATCCAGTCCTCATTTTCTCTGCGACCTTGCTTGCGGTCCTGCAGGTGTACGAAGCACATTAGCACACAGCACTGCAGAACAAGAACCTTGTTTCTGCAATTGTAAATAATTTAGTTTTTAAGTTTTGTGTTTCTTGTAGAATCTATATAAAGTAATATACATTAGCCTATTGTTAAAATAATGAAAAAAACATTGAATATATTTGTTTTATTGTATTGTTACATTAATAGCTGTTGTATTATTATAAGATGGCTTGTTAAACTTTTCATAGGATTTTCAGAGGGTGGAAAAACCAAGACATTTAATATAAAATGTAAAATGAATAAATACATAAAAAGAAAAAGAAAAAAAATGGTTAAAAGCCATCGTCCCGGGGAGCATTTAATTTCGTCCCGTGCATTTTTTGTAGTAATACAAAATAATACTTCCAGGGCTTGAGATTAATGTAGTCCCGTCGTCCCAGGGACGACGGGACTACATTAATCTCAAGCCCTGGAAGTTACATTTTATTGTTTGCAATATTTGTTTCAGCATCGCACTTTGAAGATGGTCCCTCAGCTCTTTGACAGCTTTGGCTCTTTTTCTGAAAAGCAGACGGACTCTAAGTCTTTCTTATTTACAGTATATATAAAAGTTTCTCATTTCTATTCAGACTTCCATATATATTTAATTTCCTTAACGGCTTGCCATAATATATAAATATATTATATATAAGCCAAATTATCCCGATCCAGATATTACTTTAATTCAAGTAATTAAGTAATATTTCCAGGGCTTGAATTTACAACCATTTTAGTCACATATGTGCCCAAAATGTAATCTGTGCAACTTCAAAATATTTGGGAACAAACAATTATTGTATTGTGAGCGAAAGTGGTGGCATTAGCCTCTATGTTGTGAATGAATAACATAGAGGCTAATGCCATGACTTTCATTGTGTTTCAGTGTATCTTGAAGGATCTCGCAAGTCATTGTTTCTTGTTGATGCTGTAAACAAAATGTCACTGTGCAAACCCAGGTTTGTTGTTGTACTGAACACAGATTGAAAATAAACCGACTGAAATAATAATAATAACAATGATTAATTTCTGAGTCTTTGTTAGCCTTTTGTGAAGTTTTATGCTTGTGCGCTACGTTCGCTCGCTATAATTCATACATACCTAGTCCCCTTACTGTATTTATTTTACAGTCACACTGGTTGAGTAGTTTTTGCCAAAAAGTTACTGAATCGATTTCAACTCTTTCAATCGTTTCAGGTTGTATCTTTCTAAAAATATGGTATCGGCAACCACAAACTCTGAATCCAAAAAAATCGTTGTTAAAACAAATAGATACACCCCTAACAAACAAGCATACACCTATGGACAATTTAGAGTACCCAATTAGCCTGAGATCCATCTTTTTAGGGTTATGGCAGGAAGCTGGGGTACCCGCCCTTAGAAAATCTCACAAGCACAGGGAGAACATACAAACTTGACCAGTAATGTTGATATGCTTTCAATGTAGTGAGTCCCAGGGACACACAGTGAGTGGATCCCTGGAAAATTCAGTAGGTCCCCTATAGGGATGTCATGGTATGGAAATGCAATGTCACATGAATGGTTTTTGAAGTAATAACTTTGTGACATGAAATAACCCAAAAGTAAAAAACATGGTGTTTACTTTTTGATATCAATATACACTACTGTTCAAAAGTTTGGGGTCACCCAAACAATTTTGTGGAACAGCCTTCATTTCTAAGAACAAGAATAGACTGTCGAGTTTCAGATGAAAGTTCTCTTTTTCTGGCCATTTTGAGCGTTTAATTGACCCCACAAATGTGATGCTCCAGAAACTCAATCTGCTCAAAGGAAGGTCCGTTTTGTAGCTTCTGTAACGAGCTAAACTGTTTTCAGATGTGTGAACATGATTGCACAAGGGTTTTCTAATCATCAATTAGCCGTCTGAGCCAATGAGCAAACACATTGTACCATTAGAACTAGGGTTGGGTATCGTTTGAATTCGAACGATTCCGATTCCGATTCTTTGTTGCGATTCCGATTCCTGACTATTCTCGATTCCGATTCTTCTTGTACCATGCCGGGATCAATGTGTTTGACAGGTAGTCCCTGGAAGGTGGTATGTATTTTGGGTTGAGAGTTTTCACCATATCCCTGCAAACATAAACAAACATGTAATGTTGCTGTTACTGTTTAGCCCAGTATCAATTAGCTTAGCTCTAACGTTATTGCTTAACTAACCTAAATGTTGGAGATTCCACCTCTGAAAAGGGGCTGCAGTCTTTTGACTATGTGTGCAGTGACCTTTCTGTGGCACTCTTCAGTCTGTGGCACCGACATCTCCCCCATTGCCGCTACTGGGTATCGAAACTAGGAATCAAAATTTAAACTTTTGAACGATTCCGGGAGAATCGGAAAGTTAGTCCCGGTTCCAATCGATACTCGATATCCAACCCTAATTAGAACACTGGAGTGATAGTTTCTGGAAATGGGCCTCTATACACCTATGTAGATATTGCACCAAAAACCAGACATTTGCAGCTAGAATAGTCATCTACCACATTAGCAATGTATAGAGTGTATTTCTTTAAAGTTAAGACTAGTTTAAAGTTATCTTCGTTGAAAAGTACAGTGCTTTCCCTTCAAAAATAAGGACATTTCAATGTGACCCCAAACTTTTGAACGGTAGTGTATAACACAAAGCAGTTTGGCCAATGAAGATAAAGTCAAATAAACCAGCATAGTTTTTCTCCAACACCACCATGTGATTCAGGGCAACAGTTTGGCCAACAAAAATACACAGAAGTGAACTAACTAGTATTGATTGTTATTGGTACACTGACAATGTTGACAGTTAAATAAAGGACAAGTGACCCTCCCAGTAAACAAACAGCAGGACTTTATAAACAAGTTGTGTCAACGTTCCCTCCACATCGCATGCTGCATAGTGACTCTCAGGCCCCGTTTACACTAAGCCGGATAAGGTTATCCAGGGTAAATCACACCTAACCTTATCCGTGTCCACACACAACAATGGCACCGTTTAAGACCCCCGGCTCCCTCCGTCCGCCGGCGCAACGCGACCTAGTACACATGCGCGGAAAAAACCCAAAAGCGTCCATCTGCTCTCCAGTAGATTACTTTACTTCACTGTGAAGTTATTTAAAAGAGCTATATTGTAAATAGTTTGCTGTGTATTTTACATTTGTTTGCTGTGTTTTGTGTGCTAGTTTTTAAATTAAAATGTATCTCCTTTGAACAATATCCAGTGTTGTGGTATTTCAATGAACTAGGATTCAGTGTGCTGTGGGGCCCTATTGTAGTGAATCACACCTGACATACATGAATCAAATCTTTAATCGACATGGGAAAGTAGACAATGCGATAAAGAACATTTTACAACAATTAATCTAGACAGAGAATACCCAAAGTATTGTTGTTGTGGGTTGACTCCGCCGTTGGGGTATTCTTCCATGAGAGATGGCGTCAGGGGATAAGTTGGGTCACCCAAAAGAAAAACAGGGAGCGGATCTTCATCTTCCAGCAGTTGTTTGTTCCATATTTCAGCTGCACGCTAATGGCGGAGTTAGCGAAGATGCGGGCAACATGCACGCTGCCTGACCATTTCACAGTCACATCCATAAAGCAAGCTCCTTGAATTCCTTCTGAGTCCATAACAAGATCTGATAGCTCAGTACAGCTCTTTTTATTACCAAATATGTGTTATATGTGTTTTATGTTGCACGATTGCACCAAGAAAAATTCGTAGTTCGTGAACCCGTTCTCAAACAATGGCAATAAAACTATTCTGATTCTGATTCTGATTCAATATTTGTAGTCACACACCGGCTGTATCACATTCACGGGAGGAAGGGACAAAGTTTTTCGGTAAATAGACTCACAGCTGACCCGGACATTTGAAGTCTGAGAAGTGTTGTATCCGAAATAGCTGCAATCACCCGTTACCTACTTTTAAGGTATTGATTTGTGATTTCCAAAAGCACCTGTACATGTACAAGAAGAAGAAACACGGGCATGTCTGGATGATCCGCCTCCATCTTTGTTATGGCGCGTTTATTCTGATGTCTCTTCCTGTGTGGTGTCTGATGTCTCCACCTTCTCTGTGGTGGTTCTGTCAGGGAGCCTGGAGTCCAACTCACAACTCAGTTTGTTTCTGGCATCACTTCCTGTGTGGGCGGGGTCTTTCTGGCGTCACTTCCTCTCCCAACTCACTTTGTAAACGCTCAATAAATCCATACAAAGCTAAGTGCCGGAGATTCAAGAAATACCCGGCTGACTTACCCGTGTAAAAATGTGTCCGAGGAGGGGGACCTTAAACGCTGGTTTAGTGTGGCTAAAACGGGGCTTAAGCTAAATAATTATTCGTTAAAGGGGTTAAACGACTTAGTGTAGACATGGCCTCAGTCACAGCAGCTGAGTGAAGGACGCTGTGTCGGGAAAATGAGAGCAACATCAAATATTTTTCTCCTCCGCTGTATACTCTGTGTTTGGAATAAATGCGTTTGTCTCCAATATTGTCCACACCTGTCAATCTAATGACAGCAGTGCGCACACCGAGACTCCATGGAAATGAAACAATTAAAATGAAGTAAAATATAAAGCTTTACACAGGGGGGAATCTATGGAGCAAGGTTCGTGTAGTTGCCGCCCGGTTTTCCAAAGCAAAACGGCTTTAAAAATTTCAAAAGGTATTACCGTATTTTTCGGACTATAAGTCGCTCCGGCCGAAAATGCACAATAAAGAAGGAAAAAAACATATATATGTCGCACTGGAGTATAAGTTGCATTTTGGGGGGAAATGTATTTGATAAAACCCAACACCAAGAATAGACATTTGAAAGGCAATTTAAAATAAATAAAGAATAGTGAACAGGCTGAATAAGTGTACGTTATATGAGGCATAAATAACCAACTGAGAACGTGCCTGGTATGTTAACGCAACACATCATTGCAAGAGTCATTCAAATAACTATAATGATAAATGATAAATGGGTTATACTTGTATAGCGCTTTTCTACCTTCAAGGTACTCAAAGCGCTTTGACAGTATTTCCACATTCACCCATTCACACCCACATTCACCCATTCACACACACATTCACACACTGATGGCGGGAGCTGCCATGCAAGGCGCTAACCAGCAGCCATCAGGGGCAAAGGGTGAAGTGTCTTGCCCAAGGACACAACAGACGTAACTAGGATGGTAGAAGGCGGGGATTGAACCCCAGTAGCCAGCAACCCTCCTGATTGCTGACACAGCCACTCTACCAACTTCGCCACGCTGTCCCTAGAACATGCTATACGTTTACCAAACAATCTGTCACTCCCGATCGCTAAATCCGATGAAATCTTCCTCCCCGGTGTCGCCTCTGGTATGCGCCGTTTCCTTTCTTTCTGCTGCTCGATCGCCGTTTTCTGCTGCATATTTCACTATGTCCGGCTTGTAATCTGCACTATATGATTTCCTTTTCGGTGCCATTTTAGTTCAGCCCTTCTCACTTTTTATGGTGAAATGGTGAAATAATACATTTTAATAGCTACGGATGTAGCAGCAGTTAGCATCCCATGACCCACAATGCACTTCTGCCATGACGCACAATGCACTTCTGCCATGGCCCGCCCCCGCCGAATTCTTATTGGTTGACGTGTGTGACGATTGTTGACGTGTGTGTGACGATTGCGGACATTTGCTTCGTCTCTTACGCGAATGAGATAAGTAATATTATTTGATATTTTACGGTAATGTGTTAATAATTTCCCACATAAGTCGCTCCTGAGTATAAGTCGCACCCCCGGCCAAACTATGAAAAAAAACTGCGACTTATAATCCGAAAAATACGGTATATGTTCTCACACAGTTGCTTTTAGCTGCGTGGAATTAAACTGCATGCGTTTCTCACTCTTTCCTGTCTCTCCTTCTCACAGAGACATAAAAACAAGCGCACCTTCTTCATACGTCACATACTGTCACGTGAGAAACGTCACACGCTCCCGCGGAGCAGACAGATAGCGACATGGTAACGTTAGCTGTGATGCTAACAGCTAGCGATGCGGTGCGAGTGGTAATACGAGAGAAAGACGGTGCGAATTTGGTAACAAATGGAGGAATAATTAATCCCCAAGAAAAACAGTCCGTCTGATGGTGGTTTGGCTTCAAGCGGGAATAGGTCTTTACATGTCAACATCTCCGTTCGGTGCCACACCAACTACTGTATTTTTCGGACTATTATGTCACAGTTTTTTTCATAGTTTGGTGCGATTTATACTCTGAAGCGATTTATGTGTGAAATTAACACATTACCGTAAAATATCAAATAATATTATTTAGCTCATTCACGTAAGAGACTAGACGTATAAGATTTCATCGGATTTAGCGATGAGGAGTGACAGATTGTTTGGTAAACGTATAGCATGTTCTATATGTTATAGTTATTTGAATGACTCTTACCATAATATGTTACGTTAACATACCAGGTACGTTCTCAGTTGGTTATTTATGCGTCATATAACGTACACTTATTCAGCCTGTTGTTCACTATTCTTTATTTATTTTAAATTGCCTTTCAAATGTCTATTCTTGGTGTTGGGTTTTATCAAATAAATTTCCCCCCAAAAATGCGACTTATACTCCAGTGTGACTTATATGTTTTTTTCCTTCTTTATTAGGCATTTTCGGCCGGTGCGACTTATACTCCGGAGCGACTTATACTCCGAAAAATACGGTACTCGAATATCACGATATAGTAATTTTCTATATCGCACAGAGACAAACCCGCGATATATCAATATATCGCCCAGCCCTAGTTAGAACCCATTTCCTCAGCATATTATCATATTGAGAACGAAATAGGCACTGACACTACCCATATCCACATAAGTTCCTGTATTGTTGAGTATTGCAAATGTTGCAGTACATGAAATTGTCATCTTTAAAAGTGTAGCCATTTACAGTATTTGTGGTGATGAGCCACAGCTTGAAAAAAGTAAACTTTTTTTTAAGGGAGGAAGATGCAGAAGGTAGAGACACTTAGGAATGCAATGGTAAACGGTATAATGATAAACCGTGGTAAAATTCCGGACGGTTAGTAATACCGTTTAAAGTTTTGATTACCGAAAATCTCTCATTTATTAATGCTTTGTAAGCAACACTGCTTACTTCCTGGAAATGGTGTCACAGCAGCACCGGCACATGCGCAGTAGCGTCGTTCGGCTTAAAAAAACATGGCGGAACACAACTATCCGGATTTTGTTAGGGAGATTTCCCCTCGGAGTAAAGAGAGCCGATCGCTGGGTTTAACTTAATTTTCTTTTGCTTAATTTTCGTGGAGTCTCAACGTGCGTTTAAGAGCGCACTGCTGTTTTTAGATGGCGACAAATGTGGACAATATTGGAGACGGACGCATTTGTCTCACGCTATAAGTATACAGCAAAGGAAAAAACTTTTTGATGTTACTATTATTTTCTCAATACAGCGTCCATCAGCTGCGGTGACTAAGAGTCAATGGGGTGAGGAAACATTCAGCAGGCGATGTGTCGAGAACGTTGCCACAACATGTTTATAAAGTCTTTAGTTTGTTTACTGGGATGCTCACTTGTTCTTTATTTACGTGCTAACTGTATCAGTGTTCAAATAACATCAATACTAGCTGTGATGTTTTGTTATCTCATCGAATTGAACGCAGGCTGTGAAGATTGTGTATTCGAAGTGTGAGGTATCACTCCTATTTATTTTTGTTAGCCAACAAAACTATGAACGCTATTCTTATCTATATGGACACAAAGTGCAGTTACGACTTATGGCCATCAGGTGCCCCCTTGTAAAATTCTTACATTTGTTTTTATTTGTTTATCTCTTATGTCCATAAAGTGCTATCTTGCAAAATTTTCACATTTATTTTATTTATTTATGTTTTTTCTTCTTCTGCCATATTACTTGTTTATAATGATTGTGTTGCTTTCATATGCACATTCAATTTCTACTTGAGGTCCACGAAACAGTGTTCTTATCTATAATAATGTTTCTTTTACAAAGGAAATCATTTTGAATGTGTTGTGCTTTTTAAAAATAAAACTTGGTTACAATATTTCAGTGTAATCACTTTTTGAAACTTTTGAGCACATTTAAAAATACCCCGATTATAATAACGTGATCATTTTAGTAGGGCTGCAACTAACAACTAATTTGATAATCGATTAATCTGTCGATTATTACTTTGATTAATCGATTAAGAATCGGATAAAAGAGACAAACTACATTTCTATCCTTTCCAGTAGTTTATTGAAAAAACAGCATACTGGCACCATACTTATTTTGATTATTGTTTCTCAGCTGTTTGTAAATGTTGCAGTTTATAAATAAAGATTTATAAAAAAAATTAAAAAAAAGTATAGCATAGATCCAACGAATCGATGACTAAATTAATCAGTAACTATTTTTATAATCGATTTTAATCGATTTAATCGATTAGTTGTTGCAGCCCTAAATTTTAGTCACATAAACCGTGATAAGAAATTTGCATACCGTGACATCCCTATTTACACTGCAGGGCAAAGTGGCCCAAATCAGATTTTTTCGAAATTATTTTTTCCAGCTGACTGTTTAGATTACCTGTAAAATGTGATCTTCATAATACTCCAATATAAACGCGCTCAGGTCCCTATTTGGCCTCGACGTCACTTGCATGCGCAGTTTGATAAAGTGAAAACAAAGGAAGTTGACCGTGTTCCGGAAATGAGCAAAGAAGTCGCTACTACTAGTACAAAAAGATTAACAAGTCGCCACACCTTAATAATTGTTGTTTTTTTACGTGAAAATAAATTATAGATATGTAATATATATATATATATATATATATATATATATATAGATGTGTAATATATATCCACCAGTGTGGATCTATGTTAGCTTTATTTTTTCAACTCAATGTACCGTATTTTCCGCACCATAAGCCGCACCTAAAAACCACAAATTTTCTCAAAAGCTGACAGTGCGGCTTATAACCCGGTGCGCTTTATATATGGATTAATATTAATATTTATTTTCATAAAGTTTAGGTCTAGCAACTACGGTAAACAGCCGCCATCTTTTTTCCCCGTAGAAGAGGAAGCGCTTCTTCTTCTACGGTAAGCAACCGCCCCCATAGAAGAGGAAGCGCTTCTTCTTCTACTGTAAGCAACCGCCAAGGTGAGCACCCGCCCCCGTAGAAGAAGAAGCGCGCGGATATTTCATTTCATTTGTGTGTTTCTGTAAAGACCACAAAATGGCTCCTACTAAGAGACACGCGTACAAGGTTCCACTGACTTTTGATATTCATGTGAACCGCACTGTGGATACAACGGGAACACGTACGGTGAATATTCGCACCACAGGGAATGAGAAGTCGTCCTTCACTGGGTCTAGCTTGCCATGCTAACGGCCAGAAACTTCCACCCATGGTGATATTCAAAAGGAAGACCTTGCCAAAACAGAACTTTCCAGCCGGCGTCATCATAAAAGCTAACTCGAAGGGATGGATGGATGAAGAAAAGATGAGCGAAGAGACCGGGTGACTTTTTTCACGCAGCTCCGTCCCTGTTGATCTACGACTGCATGCGCGTCCACATCACAGATGGTGTCAAAAAACAAGTGAAGCACACTGAAGAAGAAGAAGAATTCGAGGGATTTGTGGATGAGTAATAACTTCAGAACGTGAGCTTTAAATGTTTATTTTGTGTGTTGTGTGACATTAACGTTCGAGCAACGTCGAGTTATTGATGTTGCTATTGCTCTGCACTATTTTGAGTGTTACTATTTTTGTGATTGCACATTTGCACATTACATTTTGGGAGTGAACAGAGTTGTTAGAACGCTGGTTTGTAATATATTATTAAAGTTTGACTGACCTGACTGTTTTTTTGACATTCCCTTTAGCGCAGCGTAGGTGCGGCTAATAACACGGGGCGGCTAATAGGTAAACAAAGTTTTGAAATATGCCATTCATTGAAAGTGCGGCTAATAACACGAGGCGGCTTATGGTGCGGAAAATACGGTACGTAACATGTAAGCAAATACGCCAGAGCGTACACGCCAATTCAGGTCCTTCAACAATCGCTGTTTCTTTGGATTCAATGTATATAATATAAATAAATAAATATATTTGTGTGTATGTATATGTATATCAATGCGTTTTCTTTATTTTCATGACTATTTACATTGTAGATTGTCACTGAAGGCATCAAAACTATGAATGAACACATGTGGAGTTATGTACTTAACAAAAAAAGGTGAAAAACCTAAAAACATGTTTTATGTTCTAGTTTCTTCAAAATAGCCGCCCTTTGCTCTGGTTACTTTTTCGCACACTCTTGGCATTCTCTCGATGAGCTTCAAGAGGTAATCACCTGAAATGGTTTTCACTTCACAGGTGTGCCTATTCAGGGTTGATTAGTGGAATTTCCTGCTTTATCAATGGCGTTGGGACCATCAGTTGTGTTGTGAATGAGAAGGTGTGTCCAAACTTTTGGCCTGTACTGTATGTGTAGGTATATATATATAAAATCTCTTTATATATAGCCAATTATTTGCACACTTTTGACTAGTGATGCACCAAAAATTTGGCTGCCGAAAAAATACTTTGCTCATCGAAACCGAATGTTGTGATGATGTAGCCATTTCCGCTGCCGGTTCGCATCTTTGCCTGCGCACACGAATGACGTAGCTCGCCCTAAGATGACGTAAAATTCGCAATCGGGTCGCATTCAGGTTGTGTTTCCGTTTACACTGCAGGCACATTTCAAAAGATCAAATTCAAATCGCATTCGGACGACCTCCTGATGTGGCCTGAATCTGATGCGGGAAGATCAGATTTGAAGCACTTTGGGGTGTTTAGACTGGCAAAAAATATCTGATCTGTGTCACTTAATGGCAAAAAAATCAGATTTGGTGTGCAATGTAAACGAGGCCTTATTTTGCATCAGGCGCAGTAGCGGTTACAGAAGTGTGTACAGACAATGTTAAGGAACTATCGCTCGGAAGCAGATCAGAGAGCTACAAGAGCAATACGTTTTATCCTAATCTTTAGTGGTATTTTTGTGTTTTCCTTTCCCTGCTTACTATTTAGCCGGAAGTTGCATGCATGTATGCACAGTCCCTGTTTGTGCATAACAAAACAGCGACAGCCATTCAAAGAATTTGTCTTCGCTGCCAACCTGCGGTTATTTACGGGATGTTTTAGGGACTAGCGAAGTTGGCTAAATTAGCCTGTCTGTGAAGCGAGGAAAAATCAAAGAGTGAATGGGCTTTGAACGATTAAAAAAATGTTGAGCTTGGACCACGTTATAGTATAGGTTAGCGAGTAAGGCTGTAAAGAAGATGGGGGGAAAAAGGAGGTATGCTTGTGGCAACACGAGTGCTGTGCAACATGTCCTGTTTAATGAATGTGTTGCTGACGACCAGTAGATATGTCTCATGATTTAAAATATTAAAACCCACTAACTTGTACAATATCTAGTGCTGCATGGCCAACGTTGCCAAAATGCACTATAAAGTATAATCATGAATTCATTAAGATTACATGTTATAAAAATATTAATGTTATAATTAAACAAACAAACAAACTTGCAGTAGATACTATGAATGCAGTCTTAAATCCATGACTTTCCTAAGTGACTCACAAGCTAATCAAAATATTTGAGTATCAAATATAGCCATCATATCTGTTCATGAAATGCCTTATTGTGATGGAGGGAAAATATTTTCTCGAACCAAACAAAACATTGAATTAATGAAATAATCTATGGATATTTTACATTTTAGACTGGCTTGAATTGATACGGTTAAGGTATTTTCTCAACAAAAACAATGAACAAATTAAAGGAACTTTGGATGGTATCATATATTCTTGTAATGTCTACTATTGATATGGTGAAGATATTTTCCCCACAAGAACAAAGGATTATTGATGATGTGGTACAGTCATGAAACAAGTGTGGTTTTAGTTTATAGCATTTAATAGATAGAAACATTAAGGTTGTTTGCATTTTTACAGAATTTATATGTAAGAAACACTTTCTAAAGCATTGCAAAAATGGTAAAATCTCTTCAACCCCTTGACCCCAGCCTGATATTTTTCCAATTCCTCTGTTTTTTTTACCCAATGGGATTCCTGGTACATAGCAACATCATTGCTCTCCACAGAAATGTTCCGACTGATGTTTCCATAAGTTTGTGACCCGCTACTCTACCAAAAACATTAGAAATAAGTTCCACATTCAGGACACGAAATCTAAGGTTCACTTGAATGCAATCATTTGAATTTATCATATAATGTTCTTGATGCTTATGCAAAGTTCTGTTAGTACTTTGTTTGAGGCTTAAGCATACATCATACATGAATTAGCAGGAAATGTAACCAGCATTGTCTGCTTTCTGTTTGCTGTGTCAAGGAGACTGTGTTCACCTCAGGGCAACATCATGTGATTCATATGGGCAAACTGCATGACTTCTGTTGAAGTCTGTTAAAAAACGAAACACAAACACACACATTGTGCAAAGTGCAAACTAAGCATGAATATGAGTCAGCAAGAGGAGAATAGAGGAGGTCTTGAGTTTTTTATTTTTAAAAGTCCAACTTGAAATGTGGTATTACAGGTCTTTTTCAGATAAACATTACATGCATGGCATCTGATAATGTTTAGTTTCACTCTCTTTCATGGAAACCTGTCGCTGAACATGCTGTTAAACCACTTTTAAATGACAAGTTGAATTTGCATTTATGTGTGTGAAACAAAGTGTTGTAACAGATTTTATTTGTATAATCAACCTGTTCAATATGTCTAAGAACTGTATCATTATGTCAGTGTTTTATATCGGTCGATTATAGATAAATATTGATATTTTTTAAGAAAAATATATTAAATGTTAACATTTTTATTTCAACTGTAACCTTGTAACAATTTGTTTTACCTGTTACATGGCTAATCTGTGTACATGTTTTTAGTACTTACCGGTACTAAAATATGTAGCAACCATAAATCATGAATAATTTATTATAATGTCAATAAAGCTTTATATTATATTTAAGGCTGCAGCTAACGATTATTTTTCTATCGATTAATCTATAGAATTTTTTTTTTTTTTTCGATTAATCTATAGATTTTTTTTTTCTTTTACCGATTATTTTTTTTTATTTAAAATGAAGATAAAAAAAATAAATGTAGGCCAGTTTTTTCAAAAGGCACGGCTTTTATTCACAAAAAAAAGTATGGCCACTCAGTCAACATTGACAACAACATGACAAAATATTCTGTAACAATGTAAACATTTAAAACTTTTAACATTTAACAAAATTAAAAGTAGCTTATTTGCTTTTTAATGTGCAAATATAAAAGTAAACATCCAGTGCAAATCTTAATATTCTGCAATAGTATAAGCATTTCAAAAGTAAAAGTTTTGCTTATTTTGCTTTAAAATGTGCAAAAATAAAGATAAACATCCAATACAAAAAAGTGCAAAACGAAATATTCTGTAACAACAGTGTAAACATTTCAACAAAAGTAAAATTATTGCTTATTTTGCTTTAAAATGTGCAAAAATAAAGATAAACATCCAGCACAAAAAAGTGCCAATATTAATATTCTGGAGCACTGTAAACATTTAGTATTGCTTTTAAAATGTGCAAAATAAACATCCAGTCCAACACAGTACACAATAACCAATTCTACTCATTCCAGTGAGTGACTAACAGTTGTAATGAAGAAAGGTTAGCATGTCTACATGCTCTGGGGTGAGGCTGGTTCTTTTCTTGTTTAAAATATTCCCAGCAGCTGAAAAAAGGCGCTCAGAAGGGGTCGATGTGGCTGTAACTGAGAGGTAAGACCGAGCCAGCATTGCCAGATTTGGAAACCTTGCCAACTAATTAACGTTGGCGTTAAAGAGGAGCGCGTCTTTGTAAACACTGAACAGGCACGCCAAACGCGCCTCTCTGAGCGAAACGGTGCTTTAGTTTATGAATTTACAACGCAGATACAAATGACACATTCCTTTTTTTGTGTAATGATGACAACGTATACTCACGCGGACGATTGACTAGTTGATGGTGATGGCAAGAACGCTGTCGGGTGTTTTCTTTTCAAATGTTCGTTCATAGCCGTTGTGCTGCTATGATAGGCCATTTCCGCTCGACACAGTGTGCATACAACAACATTATTAGGCCGTTTATTGAAATACTCCCACACTTTTGATGACTTTTGGCGTGCTTTTTTCCCCTCGCTCGCACCGCTCGCATTGTCTGCTTTGCGCTCCGCCATGACGGTAGTGTGACGTAAATATGCAACGCGTCGACGCACAAAAACGGCGTCGACGTAGTTACGTAACCGTCTACGTCGACGCGTCGTTTCAACCTTAATCATATATTCTAACCTAATCCTTGGTTATGGCAGACTATATGTAAAATGGTTGATTGACTTGGAGAGTTACATTGTGTTGTTTAAGTGTTTATTTTTTAAGCAGTTCTTATATATATATATATATATATATATATATATATATATATATATATATATATATATATATATATATATATATATATATATATATATATATATATATATATATATATATATATATATGCAAACACATTTTATATTGATATCTACTACTATTGTCTTTGGCAATATATTAGGGGTGTAACGGTACGGGGGGTTCGGTCGGTTCGGAGGTGTACCGAACGAGTTTCCACACGAACACATTAAGCTAAGCTAAAGTCTTAACGAGCTGCTCCGCTTCCTTCTGCCTGTCTCTGTCAGTACACAGCACCCAGCATTGTCCCACCCACACAACCATCTGATTGGTTACATACAGAGCGGTAACAGGCAATCAGCAGTGCGTATTCAGAGCGGTAACAGCCAATCAGCAGTGCGTATTCAGAGCACATGTAGTCAGTGCTTAGCGTTTAGCAGGTAAGCATCAGGCAGCGGGCTCTCCCCAAATTATAATAAACACCTCCCAGTCAACTACTAGTAACATCACTATGAGCCCGTTGACCTTTTGAAATATAAACTGCAGCTCAGCTCGCTCGCAGTCCTGGCTTGAGGTGAAGGCTAATTCGCTTTTACGTAACGTTAGCTATGTGTGCGTGTGTGTGTGTGCGTGTGTTACGGACAGCAAAGCCCTGTCTGTCTGTTATTTCACTTTACCTTTTTCTGTGTTGATTGAGCTGTGTTGAAGCAGCAAAAAAGGACATTATGTTAAATGAACACTTTCTGTCTCTGATAGTTGATATAATAATGTAACTGCATCATAAAGCCTACATGAACTCCATGGTGTTCAGGGATGAATAGTCTCTCCTATTGCTATTGTACTATTTTTTTCAGCTATAGTTACATTAATCATTAGTAATGGAGCAGCCTAGTTTTGAATGGCAGTGTCCCTGCTATCACATGTTGATAAAAATATAATATTTACATAATAAAAATCAACTACAGGCTTCCCAAATGCTGTAATAAATTAAGCATTGTGAGTTGACTTGAAACTGTTTAAAGGCCTACTGAAATGAAATTTTCTTATTTAAACGGGGATAGCAGATCCATTCTATGTGTCATACTTGATCATTTCGCGATATTGCCATATTTTTGCTGAAAGGATTTAGTAGAGAACATTGACGATAAAGTTCGCAACTTTTGGTCGCTGATAAAAAAGCCTTGCCTGTACCGGAAGTAGCGTGACGTCACAGGTTGTGGAGCACCTCACATCTGCACATTGTTTACAATCATGGCCACCAGCAGCGAGAGCGATTTAGACCGAGAAAGCGACAATTACCCCATTAATTTGAGCGAGGATGAAAGATTCGTGGATGAGGGAAGTGAGAGTGAAGGATTAGAGGGCAGTGGAAGCGATTCAGATAGGGAAGATGCTGTGAGAGGCGGGTGGGACCTGATATTCAGCTGGGAATTACTAAAACAGTAAATAAACACAAGACATATATATACTCTATTAGCCACAACACAACCAGGCTTATATTTAATATGCCACAAATTAATCCGCATAACAAACACCTCCCCCCTCCCGTCCATATAACTCACCGATACAACTCAAACACCCGCACAACACACTCAATCCCACAGCCCGAAGTACCGTTCACCTCCGTAAAGTTCATACAGCACATATATTTCCCCAAAGTTACGTACGTGACATGCACATAGCAGCACGCACGTACAGGCAAGCGATCAAATGTTTGGACGCCAAAGCTGCGTACTCACGGTAGCGCGTCTGCTATCCAACTCAAAGTCCTGGTTGTGTTGCTGCAGCCAGCCGCTAATACACCGATCCCACCTACAGCTTTCTTCTTTGCTGTCTTCATTGTTCATTAAACAAATTGCAAAAGATTCACCAACACAGAAGTCCAGAATACTGTGGAATTTAGTGATGAAAACAGACGACTTAATAGCTGGCCACAATGGTGTCCCAATATGTCCGCACAATCCGTGACGTCACGCGCAAACGTCATCATACCGAGACGTTTTCAGCAGAATATTTTGCGGGAAATTTAAAATTGCACTTTACTAATCTAACCCGGCCGTATTGGCATGTGTTGCAATGTTAAGATTTCATCATTGATATATAAACTATCAGACTGCGTGGTCGGTAGTAGTGGCTTTCAGTAGGTCTTTAATGTTGCACTTTTTATATGTAGAAGAAAAGTTTTGTCATTTTATTTAATATGAGCAACAACTTGAGGCAGTTTAATGTGTATTAACGTGGGCAGAATTATTATAGTGTTCCCAATGTTAAAAGGATAAAGCCATTGTTTACAAATTTGGTAAATAAATAACCAAAAAATTTATATTTTGTTGTTTTCTTACTGTACCGAAAATGAACCGAACCGTAACCTCTAAACCGAGGTACGTACCGAAATGTTGTGTATCGTTACACCCCTACCATATATATTGATATTGTTTTGTCAGTTCAGCTGTATATACTTGATTGCCTGTTTTTACTTAATGTCATCTCTGACCTTTTTTTCTATAATTGTCTAAAGCAGACCTGGGCATTGTACGGCCCGCGGGCCGCATCCGGCCCTTTGCGCATCCCTGTCCGGCCCGCGTGAGGCCAATCATAAATTACAAAATAAATTTCAAAAAGTATCTATGTCGAGTGTGCAATACAACGGTGCTGCTTTTGTTTTGAAAAGCGTTATTTGTATTACTTCCGTGTGGACGTATGCGCGTGTGCGATTGTGAGTTAATTGAACGGCGCAATCACAAATTACAAAATAAAGTTTAAAAAACATCTATGTCGTGCGCGCAATACAACTGTGCTGCTTTTATTTTGAAATGTGTTATTTATGCCGTATGTCCGGGGGGAACCTGTGAGTGAAGGTGCATAGAGACAAGTGATGAGACGCTAAAAAAAGAAAAGTTGATGACGAATGGCGTGTTTTCAACAAGACATGGACTGGCAAGTATTTCTTTACATAAATTAATGGTAAAGCCGTGTGCTTAATTTGTGGTAGAATATCATTTTAATCGCCACTACACGAAGAAACACGAGGGAAAATACCGGAATGTGTCTGATGAAGCGCGCACAAGGGAGGCCGAAGCGTTGATGGTAAAACTGCAAACCCAACAAGGAATTTTTGCCATATTTCACACCCCCAGAGATGCAGCCGTCAGGACAAGTTTCGTCATTTCTCACAAAAGCGCCAGATAAAGTAAGGCGTTTTCTGACGGAGAGTTTATTAAGGAGTGCTTATTGGACTCTGTTGCGCTGATATGCCCGGAGACATGGACTGTTTTTCGCTAACTTTGGATGAGAGCTGTGAATGATGTACGTGACACCGCCCAGCTGCTCTTCTTCTTACGTGGGATAACTGCAGACTTTCAAATCACGGAGTAGCTGGCAGCCATGCAGTCAATTAAAGCGACAACCACAGGTAATGACTTGTTCACATAGGTAAATGCGTGTTTGGACATGTTAGGACTGAAATGGGACAAGCTGGCAGGTGTGACAATCCAATCCACTTTATTTATACAGCACATTTAAACAACAAAATGTTTCCAAAGTGCTGCACAACAATATTAAAAACAATATTCAAATATTATCCTTAGCTCCACCAATGACTGAATAAAAAGAAAAAAAAATTACATATAAAACCAATATAAAAAACAATATAAAATAAATATGATTAAAAACTATTTTTAACAACAGATGGTTGTCCAAATCTGATGGGGAAAAATGTTGGATAATGCAGGATAAAGTGACCATCAAAAGCAATCTGCTTTTGTATAAAGTTAAGTTAGGTTAAATTAAATTATTATTATTATTATTAATTATTATTATTATTATCATCATTATTATTTATCTTACGGTATATCAAAAATAATATTGAGCAAAATTTAATTGAAATATTGTCGTGTGGCCCTCCAGCAGTGCTCGGGTTGCTTATGCGGCCCCCGGTGAAAATTAATTGCCCACCCCTGGTCTAAAGCATTTCCTCTTTTAAAATAGCTGACTTTCCCCCCCCCCCTCTTTTGTGTTATTTGTGTTTTGGTTTTCATTTGACTTTTTAGTCTTGGCAAGCCCATTGTTTTGGTCCTAACAATAACTTGTCCAGAGTTGGAGCATGCCTTTTGGGCTGTAATTATGTGCACAATGACAACATTTCAATCTTCGCAGGCTTTAACTGTAGCTTAAGCCAAATTTGACCAATTTCAACGGTAACAGAAGATTCAACAGCTACATTTTACAAAGAGCACTGCAACGTGTGACATTATTCTAACTATATGCAAATGTAATTGTCGTAGAATTTCTGACCTTTTGACCTATATTTCTTGTCTATTAAGAATGTCCGCTCATTTTCAATTCTCTTCTATTTTGTGCCATTGAATGGACCAGTTGTGGGAAGAAGGTGAATATGGAGTTATGCCAACCTGTCTACAGAATGTTTAGATTTTCCAAATATGACTAAGAGATACGAGGTTGTTTTGGAACAGACAAACCAAAACAAAACAATCATGACGCACGAGATAAAAAACAGTGACGCACAAAAGACATATAAAAAATGGCAGAAGACCGGGACTAGAGAGAGATTTTGGCTTGTGTGTGTCTTGTTTGCTCCGGAGTACATGTGGTCTGTCTGCACGGCCAACTCAATTCAACCTGCACGTCTGATAATGGGTAATAAAATTTGTTGTACTAAACTACTTTTGTTGCCTGCTTAAGCTTCAGACAATCCACTACACAAATTGGCGTCACGAACATGATGGCCCAGAAGCTACAGGTCGACAGCCGCTCCCGCTCTCTCTGTCAGGCAGACAGTGTGTTGTACGCGCGCATCACAAGGTAAGCAGTTTGCTTAAAGTGTAAACATTTTCTGCCTGGAGAGAGCCGGATCGATAAGACTAATTGCTGAACCTGTTTTTGATAAAAGATAGGTTTAGTCAGGTTCTCCAAAAACAACCTGGAATGGGGTAAATTATGGTTGCATTGAGTTGTTTTATATGTGATCATTTGTCTGTGTGTTTGTTGAAAACTTGTGATTTCTTGTTTTTAGCTAAAAGGGGATTGTTAATAGAATTTTGGTGGTTTGGAGTGTTTTTGAAGCGTAGACTGTGAGACGAAAATTTTATTTTAACCTCTTCATCCTCTGTCGTTGCTGGCAGAGGATGCTTCTTTCTGCAAGTGCATCAGAATTAGCCAGAGTTGGATGCACCTGGGGATAGGTTGATTGGCAACACTAAATTGGCCCTAGTGTGCGAATGTGAGTGTGAATGTTGTCTGTCTATCTGTGTTGGCCCTGCGATGAGGTGGCGACTTGTCCAGGGTGTACCCCGCCTTCCGCCCGATTGCAGCTGAGCAAGGCTCCAGCGCCACCCGCGACCCCGAAGGGAATAAGCGGTAGAAAATGGATGGATGGATGGATACAGCTAAATTTAAGGCAGGGTTTTCTAACTGGTGTGACATTTGGCCCATACAAATGTATGAAGTCTATGAATGTGCGACATATCTCTCTATGTGGAAACTGCAGCGGTGGAAAAGCCTCATATTGGGTGACCGTTTGGTGACTCCGGTAAAGGAGATCAACTGAGCTGTATTTGTCTAGGGCTGCAACTAACGATTAATTTGATAATCGATTAATCTGTCGATTATTACTTCGATTAATCGATTAATAATCGGATAAAAGAGACAAACTACATTTCTATCCTTTCCAGTATTTTATTGAAAAAAAAAACAGCATACTGGCACCATACTTATTTTGATTATTGTTTCTCAGCTGTTTGTACATGTTGCAGTTTATAAATAAAGGTTTATTTAAAAAAAAAAAATATATATATATATTTTTTTTTAAAAAGCTTCTGCGCATGCGCATAGCATAGATCCAACGAATCGATGACTAAATTAATCGGCAACTATTTTTATAATCGATTTTAATCGATTTAATCGATTAGTTGTTGCAGCCCTATATTTGTCACGACGTTCTGTTTAATTGGCTGCAGTATAGATGGATAGAGATCGCGCTCCATATGGTAGAGCTTTGGTGAAGCTTTGGTGAAACTGTATGGAACTGACCAAAACATGATGACTGTAGAGCATTGGGTGATTATCAGTGACTCTATGGTGCTTTTATGCTGTTGCCGTGTATTGGTCAGGGAGTAAAACCAGGGGCTGCTCCGCTGAACGGGTTAATCGCCGTTGTATGAGTAATGAAGGGACCTGTGTTTGTTAATGAGACGGCCTATTCCACAAAAGCACGCGTGCATTAGTTGTTTATATTTGTCCGGACATGGGGTGGTATTGTAATTTATAAATGTGTGTGTATAATGATGAATGCTGAAATGTGTGTGTATTGAGTGAGTCAGTTTATGTTGGTACATTTAGATATATGCGTAATTTAATAACTTTTGTGTAGCACCTGGTTTCTTATCTGTTTTAATTCCCCTCTTATGAAAGGCAAACATTATACCTCTCGGTATTCTCCCTCACGCAACCCCCCCCCCCCCTCCTTTCACGCTTTTTCTCACAGCCCCGCTATCTGTAAAAGTTGGAAAATTGTCTAAAATGTGTGTGCTTGTGAGAAAGTAGACAAAGTTTATGTACAGAAAACATATGAGTGAATGATCTATCCATTTAATTATCTTATTCCGCTCTCGGAGGTTGGATCGCGGGGGCAGCAGCCTAAGCAGGGAAGTCCAGAATTCCCTCCCCCCTTTGCTATTTGTCCATCTAAGAGTGAATGATAAATGTTGTTTCTTATTATTAAGGTTCTGATATGATACAGCTGTGCTTCTGGATGAGAAAAATAGTTGACTGTTGCATTTATTTTTAACTGTGCTGGTGATTGTAACTGTGACACTGTGGTTTGCAAGAAGGCTCTCGCTTTTTTGGGGAAAGATGTGTGTGCATGTGACTCAGTAAGAAAAAAAAAAAAAAAGGAGGCCCTGCTGGAAGACATTTTAAGATAAGGGATGTGTGCGTGTGACGAGGCTGTGTGAGACAGCTGCACGTGAGAAGTGGGCCGAAGAGGTGTGACACTGTTAGCATAGCATTGAACTAGGGTAGCATTGGATTAGATGAGCATTGAGCTAGTTTAAAAAAAAAAATATATATATATATATATATATATATATAGTGGACAGCTGTACTCAGTCTGAGGAGAGTGCTGACAGGTTGGTTTTGATAATAGGAAAAATAAAATATACTGTATATGAATAAATAAACATTTAAATATCAATACATACATTTGGACTGGGACATTTAAGCATTGTTAAATTCATTAGTCATTAATTATGTGTGTAATATACTGTATTGAACAGCTCTGTTGCTTATCTGATCCATCCAGTTCCTGTGTGGAAGTTGAGACAAACACACACGCACGCACATCATAGATTAGAACACATTGTAGCTTTGAATTAATAATGATATAGCAAACACATTAAATACAATTGAATTAAATTTAATAAAGGTAAAATGATTATTTAATTATATTGACATTTTAATTATTTCAAGAATAATCACGATGAAGTAAAATTTTAATTTATATTCTAAAACTTCTAAAAAACATCTGTGCAAACTGTGAAACATGTAGTCTGAAGAAGTACAGATAAGAGTCGCCAACACTCAGCGCCTTAGTCAAAACAAAACGTAGAGAAGCGATAAACAAATTCCAATCAGAAGACAGACAAAGAATGAGAACGAATGTAGAATTACATGTAAAGAATAAAACTAAATGGAAACAACTGTCTGCAAGATAAGCATGACGTCATGAATTGTGCTCGGGTTGACAATAGATAGATAGATAGACAGATAACACGTTATTGATTCCTTCAGGAGAGTTCCCTCAGGAAGAAGAAGAAAAAAGTGAACACTAACTATTAAGGGTATAAATGGAAACAAAATAGAAAAATATCACAATGACAATAAAAATAGAACAGTAAAATAAGAGAAACTAGGCATTAACGACCATGATATAAAAAAGTATTGCACTGTTATTGTTTTGCATTCCCTGTTATCCTAGCCCCCCCCCCAAAGAGGAGTTGTACAGTCTAATGATGTGTGGGACAAAGGATTTTTTATAGGCTAAAGCAGTAGTTCTCAAAGGAGGGTATAGTGTTTCCGCCCGGATAAAAAGGGGGGGTACCTGAGATTTTAAATATTCTAAAATAGCGACAATTCAAAATCCTTTATAAATATAATTATAGAATAATACTTCAACAAAATAAATATTTAGAATTAAGTTCACGAGCCCAGATGGATCTCTATTACAATATCCAAAGAAGGTTGATGATTGATTATATGTATAGAAATCTTTATTAAAATGTAATCACTTGTTTAATTTTTAAAACGTTTTAGTTTTTCTTATATTTTTTTGTTGTCCAAATAGTTCAAGTAAGACCACAACAAATGAGCAATATGTTGCACTGTTGTACAATTTAATAAATCAGAAATTGATGACATTATGCTGTATTTTATTTCTTTATTTTCCTGGGAAAAAAGGTTGAAAACCACTGCCCTAAATCATATTAAAGCCAAAATTATAAAATGCAGGTTATGAAGGAGGAAAAATGGTTAAGAGATAAATAATGATACAGGTTTAGATTGCTGCTGACCCTGTTGTATTTTATAAGACTGATTATTTTGGATTATTGTGTTTGTATTGTGAGAGAGTGAGAGAGAGAGGAAGAGAGAGCAGGTGAAGGAAAATTGTGGGTGCAGAGGATGGTTTGAGAAAATATGGGAAAAGGATGTTTATAACCTTACGTTACGTGAATGGTTTCTAGAAGAACAGAAAATAGAAACATTGTGTGAAGTGTAAGGAAGAGATGGATACAGGATGTTGTTTGTAAAGGAAAACGAAAGTGAAGAAAAGATGAGAAAGTGACAAATGAAGGTATTCGTAAATGGTATGCTGTTGATTGTGGTTAGCTGCAAGTTTGTTTATTTGTTTGAGTGAAATGGGAAGAAATCAATAGGAATAATTACATGCAAAATGGAATAAAACTATGAGTGCGATAGATAATGAATGAATAAATGAAATAAGTTTATTTTGGTCATATAATCAACCATCAACCAATTTGTGTGAGCAGTTTAACAGTACAGATTAGACATATTAACAATCATACACATTTACACACAGAAAGAAAGAAAAGAAAAAGAATGACCGAAAAAGGAATAGGCGGAAGCCGAAGCTTATATTGACCTATCCTATACATTCACTGGACATTAAATTACCTGGAACATCAACGTTAAAAGATGAAAGTATTTGTTACTATATTTTATAATGTTCAAAAAACTTTACTTTTCAAGGGTCTCTTAAACCATAACAAAAAACTACATGTGTTCAGCTCATCACTGAGGATGGTCCATCATTTAACTCCTAGAACTGAATTACATTTGTATTTTTATTTTTATTTTACTTGACCTATTTCAAAAATCAATATCCCCCGTAAATGATAGTTTTCTCCTCATAATGTAAATAAGCTAAGAATACAAACCGGAAGGCTGTTGTTCTTTACTCGGAAACATAATTGCCATTGTTTTAAAATTAAATTATCTGAACATTTAACACATTATGACTTATAAAAAATGGATTGGTATGATCATAATAATAATGCTTTGTGTATTATTGAAATTAGCCTTTTAAGTTTAAGTATTGGGTCTATATTTCTTCTATAAACATTTCCCCAAACTTCAAAACAATATTACATATGGAAAAATAAATGTATAATATAACATGTGCAGACATTTCTTATTCAGCATGTGTTTTACTTTATACCGAATAGCAATGGATTTGGATATTTTTCTTTAATATGTTCAATATGCGGCTTCCAACATATTAATGATCAATTACTATTCTCAAGAATGTAGTTCATATACTCTGTCAATTTCCACTTGATTCAACTTTAATTTTTGTTTCACAATTTGACTTTGCACCCTGGACAGGTCGTCACCTCATCACAGGGCCAACACAGATAGATAGACATACAACATTCAAACACTAGGGCAAATTTAGTCTTATTAAATTCCCCATATTGAGATCTATTACTTAAAATAACTACTAAACCACTATTGTGAAACACCTTTCTAATTTATGGGAGTATTGGGATAGGATTGAGGAAGATGTCTGCTGTGGTGGTGGTTAGTTTGGAAATTAATTTAATAAAAGTAAGTTTAAGTTGGGTAACTTTAAAGTGTAGTCTGACATTTTTAATTTGGAGTAATTTATTTTTATTTAGACATTGCAGTACACCATACTTCTGGGTGTTGAGCTAAAAGAGGATAATGGCATGACGTAATAAAGTTAAAGTACCAATGATTGTCACACACACACTAGGTGTGGTGAAATTTGTCCTCTGCATTTGACCCATCCCCTTGGTCACCCCCTGGGAGGTGGGGGGAGCAGTGGGCAGCAGCGGTGCCGCGCCCGGGAATCATTTTTGGTGATTTGGCCCCCAATTCCAACCCGTGATGCTGAGTGCCAAGCAGGGAGGTAATGGCTCCCAAATTTTTTGTAGTCTTTGGTGTGACTCGGCCGGGGTTTTGAACTTGCGACCTACCGATCTCAGGGCGGACACTCTAACCACTAGGCCACTGAGATGAAGGAGGCAAACCAAATCTCAACAGCTTTCAGTTAGCTATAGATTTTGAGAGTATAATGCGAATAACTATAACTTTACAACTGTTTGCTGTGAATAGTGTTGAATAATAATTACAAATAACAGCCTACATTAATAATTAGAATAAGAGCCGATATGTAAAGTGTTAAAAAGAGGAGAAGTGTGATTAGGCCTGGCGCTTATAGCATGGCCTTGTGTGTTTGTTGTGACTAGGTTGGATAACCAGTCGAAGACAGGCAAGGCAAGGTGGGGCAGCTTTGTTTGTGTGGCGTTTTTCATGCACAGGGCAGACTCAAAGTGCTTCACAGACAACAAAGTGAAATGAAAGAAAATAAAAGCAAAATTAAAATGCAGACAACAAAAATAAAAACAGTGCGGACGATTAAAAGTTAAAAGATTAAAAGATTTAGCTGAAAGATAAGGAGAAACGTGAATAAAAACATTCTTTTGTTTTGGAGAATATCACGCACAGCGGGAGGTCAGAGTGCAAGTATGACAGCTTGCTCGCGCCTACTGATAGACAAATGATAGTTTAAATTAACTTATACATAATCTTAAAGTGAATTAAAAGGGTACTTAAATACACATGAAGTAGTACGTATAATCTTTGAATTAGGGTTATTGATTAACATTTAATGGGATAGTTAAGACTGTGATTTTAAAACGTGATATGCAAAATTGAACTAACCGAGAGGATATGAAAACGATGGGTGTACATGTTTTGAGTTCCAAATTCTGGAGGGAAAAAACCTCAACAAAACGTAAAACCATACAGACGGACTTGGGTGGTAGTCACGGTTGTCCTAGGTCAAGCTAGGGTGGAGTTAAGCAGCCGGGGGACTGCCAACTTCTCTGAACAAGACAAGCTCCAGAGTTGTAGCCAGAACATGCTCACAAAAAAATACAGGTGTGACAGAGGACGCCCACAGCAGGACGAACAGCAGGATACAAACAGACCCCTGCTGGACATAAGTGTCAACGGACAATGTTCAACACAATCTTTGGAGCATTCCTTTGTGGTCAACCTGCACACACCTTGTAATGACCTGCTTACGAACTGTGCCCTGACAATTCAATACCGCACAGAAGGAACGTCCTGATGTTGCCTGACAGCACGACATCAGCTGACAACTACTGGGGACGCCTCCCAGGAACGAATAGAGGACGGGGACTGCTCCAACTGTCCGAGCACTGGCTGACTGAGGTGCGTCCGTGTGCCCTGCCACCCAAACCGCCAAAGTGTATGATCACCAATTAGACGACTCATAATAGGAGCCTTTTGACTCTTATATATCAATCAATCAATCAATGTTTATTTATATAGCCCTAAATCACAAGTGTCTCAAAGGGATATATGGTGGGACTCAAGGTATGGCCGCTCATGTGAACTATCCTTACAACAATTAGCATGGTATAAGATGGACAACTAATGACCCACATTGTTCCTTTGCTCTCTGTCCTGCCTATCAAGTGATAAAACAGGGCGTAGCTGCCGCTGATTGGACCGATACGCAAATACCACATTTTTAATTATTTCGGTTGTCTGTTAAAAACATAGCTATTGGCTGCAATTTGGACATTCCTGCTGTAGGCTACAAGGAGCTAGCAGCTACACAACAGATGAGCTAAAATAACCAAATTAAGCATATCAAATATTTATAGTTTCTTATTACATACACAAAGTCGCAGAGAAACAGAAGTCTGTAGAAAGTATTCAGTAACAAACGTGTCCGCATTATTAAACTTTCTACCAAAGGAAACATACTGAACAAATACAGCAGTTAATGTCAGACTCTAATCCGGATTACCTTGTCCATCAGAGACATGGTTAAAACCCACAACACCTTTTGTTCTAATTAATGTCCCGGGGGACAAGATTACAGAAAAGACAGATCGAGTGACAAAGGGGGGAGGAATTATGACTTATGAAAGGGAAAACATTAAAAGTAGATCAAGTTGAGTATGTTAAAATTTAATTTAATTTAATTTTCCTTAGAAATGTATTTCAAGGTAATTGTAGTATACCGACCGACCACAGCTAAAGACATTTTTCTCGATTCATTTTCAGACATCCTCAAACAGCACAGTATGAAAAAATTGAACGTCATGGGGGACGTTAATCTGGACTGGTTAAATAAGACTCGTAGAAAGAAACTTAAGGATATTGAAAAACACTGTTCTACATGATACAAATGATAAGCAGCCCTACTAAAATTACAATTGGATGACAAAAATCAAAGAGATCATCTGTAAATACACTAATACAAAACCAGAAAGAAGAGTGCTAAAATAAAAATACCTTGGATTAATAAAACAATTTGGATTCTAATAAAGACATCGGGACTCAGCTCTCATAAGAGCAATTACCGTATTTCCTTGAATAGCCGCAGGGGCGCTAATTAATTTAAAACCTCTTCTCACCCCTGCGTTTACCAAAAGCAGGCGAGATTGCCATGCATGCGGTAATTATTTTAAAACCTCTTCTCACTCCGGCGCTTACCTTATCATGAAAAGCACATTTAATAAAAAAAACTTTATTATGGTCTTACCTTTAGGTATAAATGAGTCCATGCCAGCTCCTTTTGAAGAAAAGCATCGATATAGAAGTCTTCCTTCAGTTTTAAAAGTCTCTCTGTCTCGATGGAGATCTTCCTTTTAAGTATTACCTCCTGCTGCGATTGAAAGTCCAGTTTAGAAAACTGTTTTATTTTAGATATGTAATCCTCCATGGTAAAATAAATGGCTGCGCACTATTGCTGCTGTTGTCTTCTTCTGCAGCGCAGGTCTTCTGCAGTACCAGCAGTCGCAAGAAGGATCACTAGCGCCCTCTACCACCAGGAGGCGGGAGTCATTTAATGACTCATGTTTGACCCGGCGGAAGTGCCAAGCATGCGCTAATTATTTTGCGAAACGAGTTTGACCCGGCTGTAATTCTAGGCATGCGAATACCATATTCCCGGCGCCAATTCAAGGAAATACGGTATAACAGGTCTAAATACAGATCGTATGATTTTAAAAGTTTTGAGGAACAAAGTTACAATGTTTATGCGGAAGTCTAAGGCTGACTTTCACTTAGAATTAATCATAGCTGCAAAAGGGAACATTAGACAGTTATGGAAAACCATGTACAAACTTACGGGAAGAGAGCAAACAAGAAACAACACTATAACATTAAATATAAATGGCGCTACTATTGCAGACAGTCTGGACATAAGTGATCATTTTAATGAACATTTCATCCAGTCTGTACAAACCCTGAATAAAAAGTCCCTCAAAATCAGTGCAAATAATTGTCATTTATTCAGGATGGACTAATTTTAGAATTAACAAATGAAACAAAGTTAAAATCTTCGCTGCATTATCAGACTCACGATCTAGAGATATATATATACGGGTTGGACACTATCTTCCTAAAAACGTATAAGGATTGTATTATTGCTCGTATAACAACGATTGATAAATAAATTAATAACGGAAAACACTTTCCCTACCACGTCGAGAAACTGCTACTATAATTAAATCCATAAAGCAGGAAATAAAGAAGACCAGAACAAGTACAGACCAATTAGCCTTCTCCCCGGTATAACAAAAGGAATAGAAAATTTGAAGTTAAAAAGTGGCTTTGGAGCAATCAAAGCTGCTCACACGGTCACTAAGAGGGGCATTATGTTGACACATCAACTTAATGTGTAGTATATTTATCCATGAGAGCATTTTCGTTGTAAATTGTGAGGTATGGCTGTTAAAATCTTGGTTGTTTTTACGAATGAGGACAGATGTGAACAAGAGCATTTATGGTCTTTGTGTGATGATGTAAATAAGGTGTGGTTGTATTGTATATTAAGAATATGTCCATGAAGGGGCATTTTATTACTTTTCTTAATTTGATTACATGCTACAGTATGATTATTTTTTGATTAATTATTGATTATTATGAATGTATATATTTATTATATACATGGCAATAAAACTAAAACTATTCTGATTATGATTAATTAGTGTCATAATTTTATTGCTTGATTTTTGGATCCCTTTAATTTAGGTAGCCAGGGACTGCAGATGGAAAGTAGCTATTTAGATATAATCTGGTACAGAACATATCTGTTTCTGAACTTAATGTTTCTGTGCATTGTCCCATCATAGATAGACTAAATTAAATACAACGATTTAGTGAATTATTGAGGCCACAATAATTCACTAGGTGTTGTAAAATATCAAAGTACTATTGCAAAAGCGAACAGTGACCTCAAACATGACCTGTCCTCCGCCTCTGTTCTTGCTGCGCTTGACTATCAGCTGCCTTTTCTTTTTCTTGGATGTTTCTGAAACTACTAATACTACTACTACTATTACTATTACTACGACTAACACTGTCCCTGTTTCAGTGACAGAGGGGGGAGGTGAGTTTGGATTGGGTCAAGTTTGAGCGTGTTGAGGTTTTATTTAATCGATATGATCAATCCGGTACAAGGATAAAGGAACGTAATGATTTAGATTGACAATTGCAATGGTTGGCGGAAGCAACCCCAACCTCAAAGGAGGGTGCCAATTCAGTAATTAAATGTTTTGTGAATGATCTAATATCCCGACATGGTTTCCCCAAAAAAGATTAGGTCAAACAACGGCACCTATTTTAAGAAAACAGGTTATCGTCTTCAGTCACAAGATCAGCACTTCTCAGGACCAGCAGCTTCCTAGGAAGGCGGAAAGACCATGAGACCAAAATGCCACTCCAGATTCCCTTGCACTCGCTAAGAGGGGCACGGTCAAAGCCAATCCAGGACCAACACCCGATACCTGACTGGAAGGAACCGAGAGGAGAGACAACACCTTGCCAGCGATGACGAGAACGACTAAGGTTGCCAGCCAATATGTGTCCGTCGGGACTCCAGCAGCTGTGGAAGGAGGTTTCGGGAGTGCCGAAGCGGCAAGGAGGCCTTGAAGCAAGCCAAGGGCCTGGACCAAAGCCCCAACGCCCCATACTTTTTCTCAGCTTTTCCCCAATTTCGGCCAGCACGGACATGCCATTAAACAGTCTGCCCAATGGACTGAACCACACCCCAAGAAGAGACAGAGACAGACTGGTTGAGTGGATCTCTTTCTTCACCAAGGCAGCCAAAAGCCCAACGAGATGTCGGCAGGCCACCAGCCTGAAGCACCACCGAGCCATCTATACGAGCACTAATCGAACATGGACTCATACGAAATTCAGTTGTGTGTTCAAAATCAATTGGTAATTAACAATATTGGTAACTACATTCATTGCAAATGCCGGAAAAAATATTTTTGCAAATGTCTTACAGTCATAAGTCTATATACATTCATCTAATTATGTTCATGATCAAAGTATTTGTTATTCCTTTACTAAATCAAAGGGTAGGCCACTAATTGTGTTCTGTGAGATGGTTTTACTGCAGGCTGGTAACAGCGATCGCTCTGAAGGAGGGTCATAGACGGAATTTTTGCCTCGTATAAAAACATTGAGGTTTTTGCCTCTATCTGTGGTAGATATTTAATTTAGTGGTCTACATCAGAAATTGTTTTGGTCCAGGGTCTTAGGACCCTGGGAGGGTATGTCGTAGAATTTCTGACCTTTTGACCTATATTTCTTGTCTATTAAGAATGTCCGCTCATTTTCAATTCTCTTCTATTTTGTGCCATTGAATGGACCAGTTGTGGGACGAAGGTGAATATGGAGTTATGCCAACCTGTCTACAGAATGTTTAGATTTTCCAAATATGACTAAGAGATACGAGGTTGTTTTGGAACAGACAAACCAAAACAAAACAATCATGATGCACGAGATAAAAAAAACAGTGACAAAAGACATATAAACATGATAAACATATAAAAAATGGCAGAAGACCGGGACTAGAGAGAGATTTTGGCTTGTGTGTGTCTTGTTTGCTCCGGAGTACATGTGGTCTGTCTGCACGGCCAACTCAATTCAACCTGCACGTCTGATAATGGGTAAATAAATTTGTTGTACTAAACTACTTTTGTTGCCTGCTTAAGCTTCGGACAATCCACTACATAATCCCTTTTAAATAATTAATAAAAATTAAAACTAGATGAGGCAATTCCTGAAGGAATTGTGCGTGAATGCTCCAATGCTGAAGTTGAGCTGAAATGCTGACAGAATGTAGTATAAATTGAAGAATAGTTTGAACTGAACTGAAATGCTAATGGAATGTAGGATGAATGTAGAAATTGTTTGAATGTTGAAATCGTTTAAATGTTGAGATGGTTTTAATTTAAGAATGGTTTGAATGTTCGAGAGCTGGCGCTAAACTGAAATACTAGTGGAATGTAGAAATGGTTCGAAAGTTGAAATAGATTAAAGGTTAAATGGTTTGAGAAATGAAGAGCAGAAGCTGTACTGAAATGTAGTATGAATTTTGAAATGTGAAATGTTGGTATAGTTACAAGAGTTAGCATACTTCATGAGGTCACAATGTAACTGAATCTATACATTTTTAGCATTAAATGTATTCCATTAGCTAAACGGCTGGTATAAAAACTCAGCATGCTAACAGGGGAACAGCAAGCATTTTTCTAACATGGCGCCAGGTAAAGTAATCCATGATTATTAGGTTTACAATGTCCTAAATTAGCTAAAATACTAGAAAAAAATGTTAGCTTGCTAACATTAACATGCTAACAGGTGAAGAGCTAACATACTTCTGAGATGGAGGCAAGGAACGAAATACATGTTTATTAGGTAAAAAGTACAAAATTAGATAAAATGCTAGAATAAAACATTAGCATGGTAACAGTGAAACAGCTAGCATACTTTTAAGATGACACCAAGTAATGGAATAAATGGTTATTATGTTAAAAAGTATGAAATTAGCTAAAATATTAGCATCTTAACATTAGTATGCTAACAGGTGAAAGGCTAGCATACTTTTAAGATGGCGCCAAGTAACAAAATCCATGACAATTCGGTTAAAAAGTATAAAATTAGATCAAATGCTAGCAAAAACTGTTAGCATAACTAACAGTAGCATGGTAACAGGGGAATAGCTAGCATACTTCTAAGACGGCACCAAGTAACAAAATCCATGATTATTAGGTTTAAAACATAACACATTTGCTAAAATGTTAGCGTGCTAATATTAGCATGCTAACAGGCAAAAGGCTAGCATATTTTTAAAATGGCGCCAACTCCATTAAGAAGTAAGGAATTAGATCAAATGCTAGCATAAAATGTTAGCATGCTAACATTAGCGTACTAGCAGGAGAACAGCTAGCTTACATCCAAAATGGGGCCATGTAATAAAATTTATGAGCTGAACATGTTTGTGTTATTACTAATTGAATCGGTTGACAAATGTGGGAATTGTGAAACTTGGAAAAAATTCCTATTCATTTCAATTGGAATTTTCTGGTAATTTGGGAACTTCGGGGAAAAGCGAGATCTTTTTGAAGGCAATAAATAGCATGAATGTCCTGAATGAGCTGAATTGGTTGGTGTTGTAATTGTTTGATTCGGTTAAGAAATGTGTTTTTAGGGACAATTTATAATTGAGTAATAGTGTTACAAAATTCCAGGAATTTGAGAATTTCCAGGAAAACCGGGATTTGTTTTGGAACTTGGGAAAGTGTTAGTTTCAATGCCCAGGATGAGTGGAATGTGTTGATGTTTGAATAGTTTGAATAAATGAAAAATGTGGGAATTGTGGGACTTGAAAAAATGTTCCATTCATTTCAAAGGGAACTCCCTGGAAATTTGGGAATTTCAGGAAACGCATGATTTAAAAAAAGATAATTAGCTGTCCTGAAAGAGCTGATTTGGTTAGTGTTGGAATTGTTTAAATTGGTCATGAAATGTTGAAGTAGTAACACCTGTTAACTGAAAAATGGTATTACGGAACTCCTGGAATTTTGGGAAAACCAGGAATCAACCAACTTTTTTTTTTTGTCCTGAAAAGGGATGTCACGGTATGAACATTTCTTATCACCGGTTATTGTGACCAAAATTATCATTGTTATCATTATTATCGCGGTAATTTTAAATGTGCTCAAAATTTTCGAAAACCTAATTATTATTTTTTTAAATAACACACAAACAACACATTCAAAATGTATATATGTACCTCAAGTACAAAGTTCAATGTGCATATGAAAGCAATACAAGCATTATTAACAAAGTCTATCTGTGTTGGCCCTGCGATGAGGTGGAGACTTGTCCAGGGTGTACCCCGCCTACCGCCCGAATGCAGCTGAGATAGGCTCCAGCACCCCCCGCGACCCCTTAAGGGACAAGCGGTACAAAATGAATGGATGGAATACGGCAGAAACAAAATACTTTAAATAAATGTGAAAATTTCGCAAGATGGCACCCTTTTGACATAAGACATAACTGCACTTTTTGGTACATATTGATAAAAATAATGTTCATGTATGAGATCTAGTCTTATACATAGGACTGCAAGATTTATGGGCAAAATAATAATTAAGATAATTTTTTATCAATACTGAAATCACGATTATTAATCATGTTTATTGATTATGTTAAGTAAAACATTGTCGGGGTGTGAATGCGATGCCATCATGTAATTTGTAATATCTAATAAAAATGCTCTAGATAAATGTCAGTGTTTCCCATAAACTGCCAAGATACCTGTGGCGGTGGGGGCGTGGCTATGGGTGTGGTCACCATGACATCATCGAGTAATTTGCATAATTTACTACAATATGATTTTCTCTAAAAAGGCTCAAAAAATGTATACTTACTAATTAATAATAACAATTTTGTTTTAAACGTCCATCCATCCATCCATCCATCCATCCATCCATCCATCCATCCATCTATTTTACAATATGATTACAACACTTTATGTATATATTTATATTCAAATTTGAACAATAAGTTATTCACTGAAATATATTTATTAATTGTGGTTCTTACAAAAAAATATATCTTATAAAATATAAAAGCTAAAATGTCTCTTAAAGCTCTGCCCCTTTAATTAGTGCATACTAAATAATTTAACTTTAGCCTACTACTACAACCATATTATTTACCAGCAACATAAAGTGAAACAGAGGCAGAGGTGTCCTGCCACAGTCAGTAACAAATAAACAGAAAACAGTAGTGGTCAAATACAAATAAGGCAACAAGAGAAGTATCCTACACTTCTCTTTTGTAAATTAAATCTGAACAGCCTTTATGGGCATCTACATCAACTATATGATTTGCCTGAGAAGCTGGACAGGACAAAAAAATTATTTGTGGCGGACGTAATTCTTTCGTGGCGGGCCGCCACAAATAAATGAATGTGTGGGAAACACTGAATGTTATCTATATATATTTAAAGACAAATATTTGTTTTTGTTCATTAATAGTATCAGCGTGTCAGATTTTTTTATTGCCTTTATCTCTAGTTTTACATTTTCACAGAGAGAGATATTTTTAAGTTATATACACAAATTTACATGTACTAATGTGTGTACATGTACATGCTGTATCTGGACAGATCCATTGGGAGTTTGTGCAGAAATGTGTCATAGTAATTAACTATACACTATAAAACATGAACAAAATGATATGTCACGTCAATGGTTATTTAAGTAATTACTTTGTGGAATGAAACAATCACAAGTAATGTAAAAAAACTTGGTGTTTACTTTTTGATATCAATATAAAGCACAAAGCAGTTTGGCTGATAAAGATAAAGTCAAATATATACAGGCTTCGTTCTTCAACAACAATCATGTACTTTAGTGTGTGTCAAAGTACCTTTTGAAGCACATTAAACAATACCACGATAATGATAATCGGGATAATTTTGGTCACAATAACCGTGGATATGTAGTTTTCATATTGTTACATCACTCGAGTTGTCTATCTACTCATTCATATTTATGCCTAAAAGTGTTGCTGCACTGTATGGTCTATCCTCATTTATTAATCTACTAGTTAATTTCCTGTTTTTAACTGGTTAATACTCTCTTCTGTAAGCCTTCTGTTGAAATGTACAAAGCATTTATTCTTTGGTTGTTTCACTACTTCACATTGAAGCTCGCTTAGCGCCGCGGCTTGCATAGCTTGTGCGCTCCCCCTGCTGCCTCTGTGTGTGTCCTCGCTAACCCAGCTAACACATACTTTTATAAGAATGTTAGCTACTAGTTCCAATTAATCATGGGAGGACTAATATTTAGAGAACATTAGCATTAGTGTTGCATTTTAAAAACGTTTGTATTACTTTATTTAACACGTGTAAATAACCGATATTTGGATATATGTCCATCGATTCATGAATCGTCTATGTTCTAATTGTGAAATATCGGATAATTGATAATTTTTCCTATCTCATATTGTATTTGTGTCCTCAATATATAATTTTTTTATTGTAAAGTTGAAATTGGGTTGGAATTTGGGTTGCACCGTTTTCCTTCATTAGATTGACAAAAATGTTGTGATTTTTGTAAATAAATTAAAACAACTATTTAAAAAAACATGTTTAGGCCAACACTGCGTATAAGTGAAGTGAATTATATTTATATACTGCTTTTCTCTAGTGACTCAAAGCGTTTTACATACTGAAACCCAATATCTAAGTTACATTTTTAAACCAGTGTGGGTGGCACTGGGAGCAGGTGGGTAAAGTGTCTTGCCCAAGGACACAACGGCAGTTGACTAGGTTGGCAAAAGCGGGAATCGAACCTGGAACCCTTCAAGTTGCTGGCACGGCCACTCTACCGACCGAGCTATACCGCCCCGAACAGAGCTCTGCCCAAATTTCGCTTTCCCGCGGCAGGGGATACAGATAATTTCAGGGATACAGAATTTCGCACGACACCGGCAAATATAAACAACATAAAACACAGGCGGAACGCGATAATTGACTAAAAAAAATATTTTGACACTGAGAAGGCAGGGTCGGTAAAAAAAAAAAAATCCGGAAATGCGAATCCTTTTTTATTTCAATTCGTAAAAATACATTAAAAAATGCGTTAACGCCAACAGTGATACTTATTGTTTATAAATAAATATACATATTAGGGCTGGGCGATATGGCCTTTTTTTAATATTGTGATATTTTAAGGCCATATCGCGATACACGATATACAGTATATCTCGATATTTTGCCTTAGCCTTGAATGAACACTTGATGCATATAATCACAACAGTATGATGATTCTATGTGTCTACATTAAAACATTCTTGTTCATACTGCATTAATATATGCTACTTTTAAACTTTCATGCAGAGAAGGAAATCACAACTAAAAAAATCACTATTTTTTTTTCATACAGTGTTGATCTGGAAATGTATGCCTCGGCATTTCGATGGTGTGGCCGTGTGGCACCAAACGGAGATATTGACGTGTGGAGTAAGCACTCTTCATTGTCTAGCGGGTGACTTTTCAAATGATGCTACATATTAGCAGTGTAGCCGAGTCTCCTGGGTTTGCCTATACAGTGTACTTATCTAATAAAATAAAAAACGGGAGACATTAGAGCAGGTTCGGTAGCCACCGCTTCTTTAATGTCAACATCACACACCTCCTTCCACAACCACACACACCCTACGTCACAGCCCTACGGCAACAACTCTGGAGGGACAAAACTCCTCCGCCTTACCTAACACACTCCGGTAACTTGGAACACCCTGAACTGTTTGTTACAGCAGTAATGCTACTTTTTATAGCAATGCTTTTACCCCACACTTGACAAATTACGGTTGTCTGTTCGACATATTCCCACTTGAAGCCAAACCACCGCCAGACGATGGACCCCCTGCTGTTTTTCTTGGGAATTCATTATTCCTTCATTTGTTACCAGATTCACACCTTCTTTCTCTTGTATTACCGCTCGCACCACTCCGCTAGCATCACAGCTAACGTTAGCCATGCTGCTACCTCGCTGCTCGGGTAGGGCGTATACGTATGACGTGACAGTATGTGACGTGTGTAAGAAGGTGCGCTTGCTGTCTGTGAGAAGGAGAGACCGGAAAGAGCGAGGAGAGCCTGTAGTGTAATGCCCGCAGCTAAAAGCAACTGCGTGAGAACGTATACTCGATATCACGATATAGTCATTTTCTATATCGCACAGAGACAAACCTGCGATACATTGCGTATATCGATATATCCCCCAGCCCTAATACATATATGTATACATATATATGTGTGTATATATATATATATATATATATATATATATATATATATATATATATATATATATATATATATATATATATATATATATATATATATATACTTGCCATGAAATTAATTTAATAGATAATTTAAGAATAACATGGCCTACCAGCATAATAACATAGTGTCTGATTGTCTAATATCACTTTTATCATCTTACTCAAGACTTACGAACACAACATTACAAGTTTTCTTGTCCTGATATAGCAGATAATGTTAAAACAACGTCTAAAAGGCAAACACGTATCCATGAAAGTATGTACAAGCTGCTGAAGATGTGTATGACAAAGAAGCAGCTGGAGGGAGATACCGTAGAAGTCCAGCCTCCAAGGTTAATACCGTACATTGTTATTGTTACGTTCAGTGGTTCACTTTAGTTTACGTCAAAGTCAATACTCGAAAACAAGGTAGAAATAGTGCAGCTGGGTAGTGCACAGGAAACTTGCCATTACAAGCACAAGCAAAACAACGATCACTAAGCAAGGGCAAGCAATGATCCAGCACTGACAAAAGGGCAGGGCTGGCATAAAAAGAAGCCTGACTGGCAACTTGGAACAGGTGTGCCCAGATTGCCAATCAGAGACAGGTGAACCAATTGACCAATTAAAAAAATAGACTTGTTTTTTGTTGACCGTCTCAAAGATTCAGAGCATTATTCATGAAAAACAGATATCTTATTCTACAAGGTCACATGCAAAGGATACAGCGCTGGTTTAGAATTGCTAGTACAAACAAAAATGTCTATCGTACAAAAGTGTTGTGTACAGGGGGAGTAGACGGCAAGGGGGCGTAGTATTTAACTCTATGATGTATTATATATACACATACACAAGTATAAGTCATACGTCAGCAGCCAAGAGGAGCATTTGTAAACTGTTTTAAAAAGGTTTCATTAGCATTTATTATAGGGCTGGGCGATATATTGAGTTTGTAAGATATATCGATATATTTTTAAACAAGATATGAATTAAGAAAATATCGTAATATCGATATAATTTATTTCACGTTAAAATGACCCAACACCGCTTATTTGTTGTGTTCCTTGATTCTCCCCCGCCGCTCCCCACTCCCTCTCATGGGCTATTAAACCCCTCCCCTTCCTCCTTCCAAGACGCGCTCGCACGTATAAGAACATCCATGATTCGTTGGTTGTTTACAATGATTCATGATTGGATGAGATTAAGGCAAAACCTTAGGAACAGGCCAATCAGAGGCAAGATAAGGTGGGTCATGGAACCAGGAAGGGAAATCACAACAAACATCCCAAATGATGACAAGAGAGTCGTAGAAGAGAAAAGGAAATATTAAAACGGGCGATTTATATATTAAAAAAACTAGTGGAAGATGGCATAGTGATTTTTTTCTTTACATTTTCTTTTAGCGATGTCCAGGAAACCCACAATGCGTCTACTTGGTCCACATTTGGACAAATGTATGTGTCTGGATAAAACATTAATTTGAGTTGTTTACTATGTAAACACAAATCAAAACTGTTCTCAAGTTGCCAAGAAATGCTGCCAAAAATGTATGCCGAAGTGAGGAAGATCATAGCCGCACAATTAAGTCAAGTCACTTACTTGGCACTGACCCGAACTGTTCATATGTGACAGTCCATTACATCGTGGACTGGGAATTAAAAAGTGCCTGTCTGCAAATGTAGTTTTTATCCGAGTTTGATACATTTTGTGTGCTATGTTATTTATTTTACACAGACAGCATATGTTTCTATTTTATTTATGTTATGTAATTCTATACTACTTAAACAGTTTCTTTCCTGTGCTGTAAAGACCCATCTTGACTAACTGGGTTAATAAAGGTGCCACTGACATTTTATGGTATAGTTGTCATTCAGTTCAATTTCAGTGAATATCGCTCAAATTTTAATATCTTTATATGTATACTTTCACCGGAAAATATATTGAGATATATACCGAATATCGAGTTAGGGACAATCGGTAGAAAATGGATGGATGGATGGAGTTTAAGTAAAAATATATTGACATATACTTTTTCGTCCATATTGCCCAGCCCTAATTTAAACACCAAATAGTATATGAAGATTCCCACCTCTACCACTCATGACACTTCAAATGCAGCTGTAGCCAGCAAGAATTAAAAAAAAAAAAATGACGTCAAGAGGTTGCCTCAAACAACAACTATTAATTGTTTAACCTGGCGCTAACAAAAGATCTCAGCCTTATTTGCTTTTATAAAGCATGCTTGTTGCAACTATAAGACACCTGGTGGTTGAATGAATGCATTTATTTTTTTTATTTATTATTTGTTTGTGTTATTCCAATGCAAACAAAAGAAATAAACATGTTAATACCAAAGTTTTTGTAATTTCAACAATTTTCTGGGAGAAGTGGTGCATTATGTGACAGAAATGCAGGGGTGCCAATATTTTTGGCCATGACTGTATGCATTAATTTGAACAGTTACTGTATATACGTAATTGTGGATCAATAAAGTTGGTCTAAGTCTAATTATAGTACATACACAGTACATTGGTTCATGTTCAATTTTCTCTTTTTCTATTTTACAGATAACCCCATTTCCTTGGCCATAGTCTAACCTTGGATGCAGGTGAATGGGCGAAATGAGGAGTAGTAAAAGGGCTCCTCTGTCCTTTGACGTTTCTGTTCATCACCACTCAGATAACAACCTTAATACAGGTATGTAACAAAATAAGAAATTTTCATTAAATTAATCAGGGTTTCCCTTAGGTTTTGTGGGTGCGAGGGGAACGGTACTATTTCCCAAACCTTTGTAGTAGAAGATGTCATTCAATTAATTTGATTGCTGCTCTGCACGCAATAAAGTCGATGAAAAATGGTAAATGGGCGAGAGATAAATAAGATAAGGCTATATAGTTTGTTTAATAAGATAACAGTGTGTAATAAGATAACAGTGTGTAGACCTTTAATGTTCATGGATCTGTCTAATTCTCTTTTATTTGTATCAGATTTAGCAACTGCATGGAAGTCCAAAGCTGCTGTAAGTACACAGGAAAAAAAATTGATCTGATCTTATGTCAACCGTGTTTTGTGATTATTAGTTTTGACCTCAAATCTGTTTTTGTTGGGCTTATTGTTTTTACTAATTTACTGTCATAATTGTGCACTTTTCCCACTTTGAATCCTTACTGATTATTTGATCAAGTTAGGGTTTGATTGATTGATTGAAACTTGTATTAGTAGATTGCAAAGGAAGAGAATACATTATATGAAACAGTACAGTTTACACAGTATAGTACATATTCCGTACAATTGAACACTAAATGGTAACACCCGAATAAGTTTTTCATCTTGTTTAAGTCGGGGTCCACGTTAATCAATTCATGGTAGAGGCTGGGCGATATATCGAATATACTTGATATACACTACCGTTCAAAAGTTTGGGGTCACATTGAAATGTCTTTATTTTTGAAGGAAAAGCACTGTACTTTTCAATGAAGATAACTTTAAACTTGTCTTAACTTTAAAGAAATACACTCTATACATTGCTAATGTGGTAAATGACTATTCTACCTGCAAATGTCTGGTTTTTGGTGAAATATCTACATAGTTGTATAGAGGCCCATTTCCAGCAACTATCACTCCAGTGTTCTAATGGTACAATGTGTTTGCTCATTGGCTCAGAAGGCTAATTGATGATTAGAAAACCCTTGTGCAATCATGTTCACACATCTGAAAACAGTTTAGCTCGTTACAGAAGCTACAAAACTGACCTTCCTTTGAGCAGATTGAGTTTCTGGAGCATCACATTTGTGGGGTCAATTAAACGCTCAAAATGGCCAGAAAAAGAGAACTTTCATCTGAAACTCGACAGTCTATTCTTGTTCTTAGAAATGAAGGCTATTCCACAAAATTGCTTGGGTGACCCCAAACTTTTGAACGGTAGTGTATCGCAGGTTTTGTCTCTGTGCGATATAGAAAATGACTATCGTGAGGATTTGAGTATACATTCTCACGCAGTTGCTTTTAGCTGCGGGCATTACACTTCAGGCTTTTCTCATCCTTTCTTGTCTTTCCTTCTCACAGAGATATAAAACAAGCGCACCTTCCTACATACGTCACATACTGTCGCGCGTGCAACGTCATACGCCCTCGCGGAGGAGAGAGGTAGCAGCATGGGTAACGTTAGCTGTGGCAGGTGGTGCTAGCAGAGCGGTGCGAGTGGTAATACGAGAGAGATAGAAAGATGCGAATCTGGTAACAAATGGAAGAAGAAGAATTCATTCCCAAGAAAAACAGCACGGGGTCCATCGTCTGGCGGTGGTTTGGCTTCAAGCGGGAAGATGTTGAACAGACAACCGTAATATATCAAATATGCGGCAAAAGCGTTGCTACAAAAAGTAGCAGCACTACTAATTTGTAGCATCATTTGAAAAGTCACCTCCTAGAGAGTGAAGAGTGCTTGAACTCCACATGTCAACATCTCCGGTCGGTGCCACACCAACAAAATGCCGAAACAACCAGCACTGACCCAATTGAGCCTCGCTTCTTCCATTTCGACATTAACAAAAAATAGTCAAAAACAGGAGATAACGTCCGCAGTAACCTACCACATAGCGAAGGACATACACTATTTCATTTCCTTGCCCGTATGTGGGCTCTGTACCGAGGATGTCGTTGTGGCTTGTACAGCCCTTTGAGACACTTGTGATTTAGGGCTATATAAATAAACATTGATTGATTGATTGATAATGCAGCTAATTTTTATTTTACAGTTTTTGAAATATCTTGTGTGACATGCACAAAAGTGTACTTTATTTGTTTTAAAATGTTGTAGTGGCATTCTGTACAAAAGGTGCACTTTAATTTAGTGTTGTTTTGATATGTCATCTTAGTGACATTATGCACAAAAGTGCACTAATAGCTTGTTTTAAAATGTCTGACAATCTTGCACTTTCTGTTTTGAAATTACATGAATGTTTGTGCCACTGCTTAAAAACTGTTTAATAAATGTAGTTTTGGTAAATTGACTTAGTTGTGATTTCCCTCTCTGCATGAAAGTTAAAATTAGCATATATTAATGCAGTATGAACAAGAAGGTTTTAATGTAGACCCATAGAATCATCATACTGGTGTGATTAAGTGTTAATTCAAGGCTAAGGCAAAATATCGAGATATATATGACATGGCCTAAAAATATTGAGGTATTAATAAAAGGCCATACCGCCCAGCCCTAGATCAAGTTAATTATTTATAACAAATGGTCCATCGATGTATTGATTGTAACTAAAACAAAGCCAAATTCTTATAGGGTCAAGCTAAAACTTAATTATATAGCCATGAGTTATAATGTTTTTTAAATGCTTTCTGTGTAGTTGCGACGTATCGAAAACCATGTGGAGGCAGTTCCTGGGACAACAGCGCTGCTCTTGTCAGTCATGGACCCACCCAAGAAGACGGTCCGAGGCAGAGGTTAGTTCTAAAATGTTGTTCAATTATGTTATGCAAAATTGCTTTGCATTATTGGGTTATACAATATTGAAGTAACACTCCCATCATCACAGATGAGACAATAGCGTCTGTAAAGACCACAGAACATTGTTGGTCAAGTTCCAATGACAGACGCTCACGCAGCCCGCTAAGGAATGCCACGCAAGACAGCAATGTCGACAAGCACAACAGCCTGTTGCTCAGGTCAACACTGCCTTTGTACAGGTTGGTGTTTACAAAGCCTATAAATATTTCTGTGTCTGTGTGCTACATCAAATCCAATACCAGTTTACTATGTACTCTGGTCTCATACAGCTTACGAGTTTTCGGGATACAAGCTTTTCTCTCTTAATTGTTTTGCTTTAAGTTATGAGCAAAAATTTGCGTTACGAGACGGCCTACCGCTAGTTGGCGTATTAAATATCACAGTAAACCCTGTAAAATGCGACCAAAACACCCAGTTTTACTTGCCAGCATGAGCTTATAGCTAGAGATTGACATAACTTAGTTTTTCCTTTCATGGAAATGAAGACATTTAGTCTAAAGGACGATGCCGAAAAGAAGAAGCAAATGATATTCATTCAATTAAAGAAATCATCAAAAACATTACAGAATGTGTTACCACAAGTAGATTGCCAAACTGTGGGAAACAGTATATGCTTCACTGGGCAGAATGAATAATTTGATTAATAGTTGATTTAAAAAAGAATAGTGATTATAATTTTGGCCATTATTGTGCAGCCCTAAAATATTTCAAAGTTAGTTTTAAAAGTTTTTTTTCATTTAAAATTGTAGGGTTTTTGGGGGACCAAACATCGATTTAAAATAATTTTAATTTATTTTCACGAGCGATGCTGCTTTGCAATACACGTTTTTTCGAGGTACTAGCTGTGTCACAGAAACAGTTAAACTCATATCCAGAGGAACCACTGTAGATTCTATTTCATTTGAGATAATGTGAATAATTGATTTTCTCTCATGAACTTCAGTATGGGCAGATGCTGAACGCTATCGTCATAAATCCGATTTCCCAACTATAATTGTAGTTTATCAGCACAAAATGTAGATACCTTGCAAATACACCCTTTCTAATATGCTAGGACATGACATAACAGAGCAATCAATGTTTAGTAAGTTTCTGGCGATACCATAACTTCTTTTTTTTATATTTGCTGTTTTTGGAGGAATATAATTTTACATTAACCAGAGAAGTGCAAAAGCCTTAGTTTTAATGCTTGACCCTAAGCGTTCATTAATCACGATGAGGATTATGTTTTTCTTAATATTTTACTCATTACAATCACTACATTCACGTCAGCAATCGTGTGTATTTTCATGCACATTTCTAAATGTGACCATCTATACAAGACCCCCCCCCCCCCCCCCCCCCATATGCAGAGTGGATTTTGAATTAAGACTAATCTTGATGCATTTGCTGATCCAATGTAATCTGGTTTGTATCTAGCGAGACCGCCCCTCCATCACAGCCTTTATCCCAGCTGCAAGCTTACCAACTGCAGTCAGGGTCAGGGCCTTTGTCCCCATCCTCACAGCCCCTCTCAGACCCTCCGCTGAGTAAGCCTGTGTACCAGCAAGACACTCGGGACAAGCAGACAGATGGGCATCAGGACGCCACACACTCTGAAGACAGTGCAGAAACCCACTACCTCAAAAACCCGCCTACTGTGGACACCATGCAGACTTATGCAGATCCGTCAACAGATCTTGCAACAGAGGACCTTACTCCTGGGACACAAATCACCCAGAGAATGGATTATCAAGAATGCAGTCCACCTCTACCGCCACACACATGTAGATCGGAGGGCAATCCTTCTACCAGTCCAGGCTCAGATCCCCAGCGCTTGTTTTTCCTGAGGCGACATCAACCTAATGATCAGCTGGAAAAGCTCAAAGAGCGAATTCGAAAGCAGGTAAAACATCAGGAGGCGGCTGCGGAAAAAGATAAAGTCTTGGGCCGTCTTGACCAGCCCATTAAAGCTGCCTGGAGTAAAAATGGTGGCACCAATAACATGCCCACACCCAAAATAAGGAAAGTAGCAGCTGCACCTCAAGTGTCTTCATACAAAGGTATCACTGACCTCTCCTAACATTATTATAGTTTTTATTATTTTTTGTAAATAAACTTACTCTTGCATTGCTTTATTTTCAGGCTTCAGCAAAACCGAGCCAAGGTCCCATACTCCACATGGAAACGATTTAAAAGAGGAGGATTTTCACCGCTTAAACCGAGACATAAGCACAGACCTGTCAAGACAGTTGGCTGGTCAGACAAATAACACACACATTTGCGGTACTCTAAGGAATTACACTTAAACAGGTCTTATATATTAATTTTTTGATTACAGCAACATCCAGGACACAACACGCAAGGCATCGTTCTTCGGCGAGAGAAGTTCCCAAACCAACCAGGAAGATTCACAAAGCTGCTCCTGTCCAAAATGCTAAAACAGGTAGGTTTGTTTCTACTTCAGTCACCTAGAGACATACAATGTTCTCCCTGATGGTTCATGTGTCAAATATATTTTACAATGGACATTGCGTTGAGACTTACCTCTTTGTGCATTAAATAGGTAATACAACCTCATGATGGATTTACCATTGTTTAATCGTGCTTGACAATCACAGTAGGCTAAGTCTTGAGTGCAAGCACTAAATGGATGTGTCACATACATCTGTTCTCTACCTGATTGGTCTTTAACATTGGTCCGCGACCCCTAGTGGGTCCCTGTAGGTATTGCAGGGTGGTCATGACATAAGTCACGCAGAGCTACTGATACTTATCTAGCTGTAGTTAGCCCGCAGGCCCATCTTATGCGGCCGAGCAGAGTTGAATAGAAGTTAATAACTTCTTAGCTAACATTTTTGTAGCAGATTTCTAAAAGCCTCAGCACACTCAATTGAGTACAGTATTTTTGTTTTTTAATGAACAAGTTAACACTAGGTCTTTAGAACACACGTCTTGACAAGTTTATATGAGTATTGTTTTTCAAAGGCGATTCTTAAAAACAGTAGAGCGCTTGTCACAAAGGATTTTTGACTACTGTAAAAATATGACTTTCCCTATACGGTATTATCCATTTGATGAGATAAAAACTTTGGACATGTACAAAACAAAATCACAACTTAATGTACAAGTCCTGCCCACTGGTCCTTAGATTTCTGAAAATATAACCCCCATAAAGGTTTGGTTGAATAGTCCTTAAAACTAGAGTTTTATTTTTTCTATTAATTTTTTTTGTATTGTACATATTTTTAGGCAAACTGATTTGTATAGGTTTTATTACAACATAAGACCTGTGTATTCATAAATAATGTATAACTAATTCTTATTAGCAGTCAGATTAATAGCAGTTTAATAAGTGTGCATTACAAGTGGACATTATTTTTATTAAAATGTTAAAGGGAACTGCACTTTTTTGGAATTTTGACAAGACAAAAGGTTTTTTTTGTTGGTTTTTTTGCAGTCAAACATGTAAAAATTGGCATGTCCTAAGTGGCTAGCAATGTAGCAGATGGAAGCAATTAATTCTACCTACAAATAACTCAAAAAATGCATTCAAAAACCACCAACAATGCTTCATTTATGTTCCGTAACTTGTATAGTAACCAAGCTGTAGCTACATTGTTATTGTAAGAGCGAACATGGAGGAACTCTTTGTCCAGCAGAGAAACACATCGGCATGCTTCGGTCTTAGCAGTAAAAGCTAGCTGCGGCAAGAGATAAGATAGCACCCGAATTGCGTTTGAGTTTGTTAATGCACAACACAGTGTGAAAGGACACCAATCTGTATTGGCTAAAAAACATGAACACTCATATTACAGTTGAAGTCTTAGCCCACTTTTCATGTTTTGTTTTTACACATCTAGCTCAACAGCATATGCACTTTAGTTGGAATAACACGCATATAATCAATAATTAAGTGACTCACTCGATGGACAGTTGTGCGTTTGGTCCAGCTGGCCGGGAAAGTTTTTTTTACAGTTTATTCTGGGTAAGCACTCAATTTATGTCGAAATAGCATGCCTCCAAGTTCCACATTTACAGCGTCAAAGTCCTGCCGACCTCACTCTCTCGGCTTCCATCTGCTCCAGCATTTCACCCTTCCTTTGTGCTCGCTTCTAGGAGCAGTAGTTCATCCTCTGTATATTTAGCTTCAAAAAGATAACGTTGCGAGTCCTCATTTTTCCAAAAATAGTCATCTTTGTTGTCTGTTACCAAGTCTGCCGTGATTAGAAAACACTTGGGTTTGTTTCCGGAAGTAGGACACTCATTTGTTGCCGGAAGTTGGAAGTGCGCCGCTATGGAAGCGGAAATTAATGTGCTGATAAAATCAGTTCCAGCCATGTTTAAAATTACCAAAATACGGTAAATATTGTTCATATTACATATTGCTATGAATGTAGGGGTTCAAGGGTTTTGAAGTTGTCTTAGAGGGTTTTGAAGGCTAGAATGATTCCAAACGTTTTTTTATCACCTTTAAACTCATTTAAAAAAAAAAAAAAAAAATTCTCTCATAATGACTGTGAGCGATAGGCAAAATTCCACAAAAAAGTGCAATTCCCCTTTAAGGTCACGTCAGGACACGGAGTACTGGGTGGCAATCATTCGATGTTATAGCTGAATTTTAAGCATTTTAAAGCAAAAAAAAAAAAATCAAGCTGTAAATAGTGCAGCCAGTCACTTGTAAATATGCTGGTGATTCAGGGTGAGAGTGTGGGGGATGGGGGAGATCAACTGGATTGCAAAGACCAAATGTTGGCAGCCATGTTCAACATATGCACACGGTCAGCCTCTACCTCTGTCTCATCCAACTGTGTTTGCTCGCAAACATTGTGACCGAAAGGAATTGAGATCGACTGCCTGTTCTGGTTGGATGCACAATGATTTATGCTCTGATTTGATAATGAGGTTCCCCCCACTGCAAGATCATGGACCCTGCGGACTGGCAGGGTAGGGCATTGGCATCCAAGCTTAACTCAACTCAGCACAGCAGTGTTCATGGTTTGGCTAAGATGCTTTGGAATTTTGACCACAGTTTTCTCTTTGGCATGGATTGAAATTGGCGTGGCTACACCCCACACCCCCGTTTGCCCGGCACTTATAGTTTGGTTCAAGTGGTTCAGTTTATTCATCCATCCATTTCCTACCGCTTGTCCCTTTCGGTGTCGCGGGGGGTGCTGGAGCCTATCTCAGCTGCATTCGGGCGGAAGGCTGGGTACATCCTGGACACCACCTCATCGCAGGGCCAAAAAAGATTGAAATTCTTCTGTTAAATTAGAATGTAAATAATGTATGGAATTCCATCCATCCATCCTATCTCAGCTGCATTAATGTAATATAATTCAAGTCCAAAAACATAATAAATCCAGACTTGTTTTTATCCTATATTTAATGATAATAAGAAAAATGGAATATATTCAGAACTATTAACTATGGATTTTATGTATTGTTTAAATTTACCACATATTGTCAAGATGTTTGACACCCCCATTTTAAGATGCCATATATGCTCTAATTGTAGCTGGGATGTTTACTTTAAACCAGTGGTTTTCAACTTAAGTTCAAATAGGTCCCTAATTTAGGGGTGCTCATAACCTCCCTTGATTAGGTTTCAGGCATGTGGAAACTCGGGGAAAATGCAGAAATCCACATTTTTATACATTCATTTTCAATTTAAAATATCACTTCTGCGTTTTTTAAATGAAATTGCAATAAAAACACGGTCTAAACACATTTTATTGAACGCTACCCTCAGCCGCAGGTACTCGCTGTTCCTTTTCCCTAAACACCACAGTAAGTTGCAGGACGGGGAGACGATCAGGAGGATAGAAACAAGCTTGCTAGTTAGCTAATCATCTAGCTCGCTAGCTTGTTGTCGTCTCGGTTTGAAGTTGACCAACTTCTCGATTTATAGCTACATCCTTCGACTGTACAAGTGAAGTGGCATGATTTATGATGTAGAATTACCTTTCACCAAATCAAGAGGTGATGCAGCAGCAGCAACTTATTATGTCAATAGCTGCAGGAGCAAGTTACCTCTCTGATCAATGCACTGCTAAAAGTAGTTACTCGGCGTTAGCGTTTATGATAACAATATCAATAATACTTATTATACTTATTAGGGGTGTAACGGTAAGACACTTCACCCTTGCTCCTGATGGGTGATGGTTAGCGCCTTGCATGGCAGCTCCCTCCATCAGTGTGTGAATGTGTGTGTGAATGGGTGAATGTGGAAATAGTGTCAAAGCGCTTTGAGTACCTTGAAGGTAGAAAAGCGCTATACAAGTATAACCCATTTATCATTTATAATTTACACAAAAATTTTGGTTCGGTAAGTACCTCGGTTTAGAGGTCACGGTTCGGTTCATTTACGGTACAGTAAGAAAACAACAAAATATAAATTTTTTGGTTATTTATTTACCACATTTGTAAACAAAGGCATAACATACATACCCACACAGCAAAAACACTCCGCGGCGGATCCCCCGCGCAGGTATCGCGCTTTCCGGAACGGAACCGCGAAACGGACCAGCATCGGACTCATAAAAACCCTGGCTCATCTGGCCGTTTTGGACCCCTTTATCTTATTTTCAAAATCCCTTCTGTTCTTGCTGTAGGATAAAATAGGAAACTAAAAAATTCACTAAGCCCTACTACAGCAATATAGGCTTACATATGCATTGCCTTGTATTTTTAAACTAACAATATTGTCAATAGGCAGAAACAGAAAATGGTCAATTCACTCTATAAAGTAAATATATATAATATATATTTAAAAAGTAAATATACATATTTAATCTATTAGGCTACAACTTCAAGGAAACGCTGCTCCATGCACAGCTAACATATCAGAAAATGAATAACTGGTGAATGACAAGAAGTCCAATAAAAGGTTGTTTATTTATACATATACATCTCTATTCCTCCTGAGGAGGTGGAAGCGGGACTCGTCTCCTCGTTGCCCGATCCCCCGCCAAGTTGAACCACCTGATGGCGTGTTTGGTGACCTCAGCGTCCGTGGCTGACCTTGTCAACACATTTTTACTCACAGCACCTGTAATCAAACAAGATTACAAGACAGATACGTTTATGTTTATGGTAGGAAGCATCCAAAGCCAAGTATGCTTACACAATACAAAATATGTGATAGGTATTAAGGAGATTACATTTGAAAAAAAAAACATGACTTAAAGTTACTGGAGGTGGTTAAAATAAGGTGCGTAAACTATGAATTTGTGATCAGGGTATAGGTGTGCAAGACATCCAAAATGTTTGAACAATATCGTTATTCGGTTCCTTGATCAGAGTACTTGTTTGGCTCTGTTGGATGACGGCGGCGGGGTTTGGGGGTGGGGGGCATAAATAAATATCCATAACCCAACTTTGGGAGGTTGACATTGTTTTCTTATTATATTTGTACTATCATTCTATGTTTGTATTCGTGTAGGCCAGGGGTGTCCAAAGTGCAGCCCGGGGGCCATTTGCGGCCTGCAGGTCATTTTTTAACGGCCCCAGGGCACATTTTTAAAAAATATGATCGAAATAAATAAAAAACATTAAAAGTGGTATTTACATAGCAAACAGGTGAAATGTAGCAAGAAAATGTAGCAATGTTTACTCTAATCACACAAAGCTGCCATGTAGGCTGTTTCTTTCTTTAAAAAATAATAATGAATCAAAATCAATGTCATTATGAATTATTGACCTATTCAAGGCTTAAGAAGTTTACCTTCGCAATCAGCTGGTCTTGGTTGTGCTTAATAGTTTCCAGCAGGCTAAGGATGTGGATTACCTCAGGCGCTGTTGACAAACAGCAGTATAAAATTAACATGTTTCAGTGTTTATCCTCATTACTCATAATCCTGACAATAGCTATTGACCTCAGTTAATGACAAAAGTTATTGACAAAGTTTGAAGAAAATATGTGATTGCTTGTGAATTTGAATTTTTTCCAAAATTTGTGGCACAGAATGACCATCCGGTATTTGTCAGTTATTGCTCACCAGAGCAGGAAATGTTGTCGGCCATTCTTCCCCCTCGCCATGTTGGCCTGTAGGCCAGGCTGGATCCAGGCTCCTCTGTCTGCCACATGTTGAGGGCTGCTGGTGAGGGGGGTGGAGGGAGTCGAGGAGGGACTGCCGTTCCTAGTGAGGTGGGCATTGTGAGAGAGCCATCAGTTAACCATGACTGGTAATACCCAAGGGGCCTATCTATACACTAATATTTCAGAGATCAGTCCCTACCTTGTGTATCTCTCTACATGTTTAATGCATGTGCTGGTGAAGGCATATGAATGCGTCCTTCCCCATGGTGAGGTGCTAAGGGAGATAAATTGGTATTAAATGGTTGAGATCTGTTAACCATGGTTACTGGATGCTGAGATATTATTTTGGAGATCAGTCTTTACCTAGAAAGTTATCTCCAGTTGAGGAGTCGAGTTGACAAGTACTCATGACTCTTGCTGGCACTCGGCGAGACGGTGGAGCTGGGAGAAGGGATACAAGGAGAGGGGAATATCTTTAGCACTAAGAATGTTAACCATATCTTTAATATTAATGTGGTGGTTTCGTCTACAACGCTAAATATATCCTGTGGTGTACCTCAGGGATCAATATAGGACCTAAATTATTCAATGTCTAGATAAATGACATTTGTAAAGTTACAAAAGATTTAAAGTTAGTATTATTTGCGGATGATACAACAGCGTTTTGTTCAGGAGAGAACACACAGAAGATAATACAAATAATAACAGAAGAAATTAACAAATTAAAAAGATGGTTTGACAAAAACAGACTATCTTTGAATCTCAGTAAAACTAAAATAATGCTATTTGGTAACAGTAGAAAAGAAAGTCAAACACAAATACAAATAGACGGAATAGAAATTGAAAGAGTAAATGAAACCAAATTTCTAGGTATAATGATTGATGATAAATTGAACTGGAAATCTCAAGTAAAAAATATACAACATAAAGTAGCAAGAAACACGTCAATAATGAATAAAGCAAAACATGTTCTAGACAAAAAATCACTTCATATTCTCTACTGTTCACTAGTGTTACATATCTTAGTTATTGTGTAGAAATATGGGGAAATAATTACAAAAGTACACTTCATTCATTAACGGTGTTACAAAAAAGATCAGTTAGAATAATATATAATGTTGGATATAGAGAACACACAAATCCTTTATTTATTGAATCAAAGATACTGAAATTCCACGACATAGTGAATTTGCAAACAGCTAAAATTATAAACAAAGCAAACTATAACCTGCTACCCAAGAATATACAACAATTCTTCTCAAAAAAAGAGGAGAAAAATAATCTTAGAGAGAAATGTAATTTAAAACATTTGTACGCACGTACAACACTTAAGACCTTCAGTATATCAGTATGTGGAATTAAATTATGGAATGCATTAAGCAAAGCAATCAAACAATGTACTATGATCAATTATTTATGCTTACATGTGGAAATAATAATAATAATAGTAAATAAAATAATAATAATAAAAAAAGGTAAATAAAGCATAAAATAGTCTCTAATAAATTAATTAAATAAAAAACAGCATATAAAATATATACATCAGCAAATAACAAAAATATAGATCAAGAAAAAGGATCCTTAATATGTGCAGCAATTTTTCCCACTCACATCACCTCATTTTATATTTTTTTCTACAATTAACTATGCCAAAAAACACATAGACATACCTTTTTTTTGGTAATGGAAACAAAAACAACATGGCGTCACACACAGCTAGTCCACAGTAAACAGGATCTCGAGCTCCACTAAAGAACAAAGAAAGAAATAATACACACTCATATTAATGGCAAAGAACGGCTGTTTCCACTCCGTTAACGTTATGTTGTTGACTAACGCCGTAACGTTAGCGACCTGGGCCTAAACAACACTGACAATAAAGTAATACGCTTTCGTTTCAAGCAGTTGGAAATATGTGGAATATCGTAGCATATAACCTACACACATTCACAGCCTCTAACAAAAGATGGCCTAAGTTAACTGTATTGAACTTTTTACTCACCGGCTTCACACGGGAAACTTTCACATTCTGGAGTCGGGGTCCCCCGGAACACAAAACACAGATAAAAGACAATTTTACAATAGCACGGCGAAAAAATGACCGTCGTTGTGTGGGTTTTTTGACGAATAACACTCTTTTCCACTTTTCTTCGCTCTGGCCTCACCTACCGCGTGCAGCCATTTCGAATTTTCTGTATACGTGACGTCAGACGCACGTCCCCATGCAAAGCATTCTGGGAGGCGGCGCTGGAAATAAAACAGCCTTTTTTTACAGAATATAAAGTTTTACTGCTAGTCCTAATATCAAACAACGTCATTACAATCATACATAAATGATGATGGAAACACAAAGGCTGATCTTTACTGCGAATGTAGCAATAAATCAATAAATCTATACTTACGTTCGTGTTCCAGCAAAGAAAGTCCAGAGATCTTGGCTCATGCGCGTACACGCTAGTAGGCGCGTCCACGTCTGCGGGTGCAGACATTGGTCGGCTAAAGCGCGTAGGCGGAGCCTATAACTCTAGGCGGCGCGCGCCGGTTTGGTTTGTCGCGTCCGCGTATGCGAATCAGACACGAGTCCGCTCAGGATCAGCTGTCTGACCGTACAATTTTCAGAGGCGGAGCTGTATCCTCTAGGCGGAGCCAAAACGAATGTGACAGTAACGCGGGTTGGGCGACTTGAAGGCGGATCCGTATAGCAGTCTTCTGCTGTGTGGGTATACACACAGGGTCCATTGCCAGGGTTAATGTGGTCAACATATATAAAATAAAAACTAAATAAGATAAGGCTCAGAATGGTCTCTTTATCAAAACCTTTCTACATATAAAGTGCTTTTTTTGATTGATTGATTGAGACTTTTATTAGTAGATTGCACAGTACAGTACATATTCCGTACAATTGACCACTAAATGGTAACACCCCAATAAGTTTTTCAACTTGTTTAAGTTGGAGTCCATGTTAATCAACTGCCTCAAGTTGTTGCTCAGATTAAGTAAAATGACAAAACTTTTATTCTACATATAAAAAGTGCAACATTAAACAGTTTCAAGTCAACTCAGCCTCAGATTAATTTTTCTTCCCCCCCCCAGCCTGGCTAACTTGACAGTAAGAGGATATATGGGCTTATTGTTCTTCCACTATAGAAGTGGGTCAAAATCTAGTTTTTAATGCAATATGGACTTATATCTGCTGCTATAAAAACATTTGTTATTGCTTTAGCCCTGTCTGACTCGCCGAGGAGAGGCTGCTTGAATGCTGTGGTGACGCTTCAAATGGGTTAGCATGTGTTATGAGAGTAGCGTATGTGTGTGTGTGGCTCTTTAATATGTGACAGCATGTGAAGTGAGTGTGTGGGCGAGCAAGGTGAGGGAGCGGGAGCGGGAGTGCGGGGAGTGGCTAGTGTTTTGTTGGATTGGCTGTGTGCAAGACCTCAATAAAGCCACAATTTGCAACTAATTGCCGCACTCGTCATTAACCCTGGAGTCCGGAGCTGTGGAGACCCACTGCCGGGTAGAGTGAAGGGTGAAACCTCCGTCCTCCATTGTTGTATCGCGCAGCCAAAGTGTTCCCAAACGGGAGATCTTAACGAGGCAGGAGGGTCTTCCAGCTCTGGCTTTTACATGTTGTCCTAGCCCGGTCGCTGCTAGCATGTGTACTTGTTCGGTACACCTTCGAACCGAACCGAAACCCCTGTACCGAAAGGGTTCAATACATATACACGTACCGTTACACTCCAAATACTTATTAATTATTCAGTTCACAAGATGTAAATGCAGGATTGTTGGCGGTTTTTGAATGTTTTTAGAGTGATTTATTAGCTGCATTTTTAGCCACCTCATACTTGTATATTATGAATGGATTGTTAATGATGGGAAAATGAAAAAATAAAAGTGAAGTTCCCCTTTTAGTTGAGTTCTCTTCCTTTTTTACCAAGGTAGGTGTTGGTAAAAAAATATCCATCCATCCATCCATCTTCTTCAGCTTATCCGAGGTCGGGTAGCGGGGGCAGCAGCCTAAGCAGGGAAGCCCAGACTTTCCTCTCCCCAGCCACTTCGTCCAGCTCCTTCCGGGGGATCCCGAGGCGTTCCCAGGCCAGCCGTGAGACATAGTCTTCCCAACGTGTCCTGGGTCTTCCCCGTGGCCTCCTACCGGTTGGACATGCCCTAAACACCTCCCTAGGGAGGCGTTCGGGTGGCATCCTGACCAGATGCCCGAACCACCTCATCTGGCTCCTCTCTATGTGGAGGAGCAGCGGCTTTACTTTGAGATCCCCCGGATGGCAGAGCTTCTCACCCTATCTCTAAGGGAGAGCCCCGCCACCCGGCGGAGGAAACTCATTTCGGCCGCTTGTACCCGTGATCTTGTCCTTTCGGTCATAACCCAAAGCTCATGACCATAGGTGAGGATGGGAACGTAGATCGACCGGATCGATACAGTGTCCGCATTACTGAAGACGCCGCACAGATCCGCCTGTCGATCTCACGATCCACTCTTCCCTCACTCGTGAACAAGACTCCTAGGTACTTGAACTCCTCCACTTGGGGCAGGGTCTCCTCCCCAACCCGGAGATGGCATTCCACCCTTTTCCGGGCTAGAACCATGGACTCGGACTTGGAGGTGCTGATTCTCATCCCAGTCGCTTCACACTCGGCTGCGAACCGATCCAGTGAGAGCTGAAGATCCTGGCCAGATGAAGCCATCAGGACCACATCATCTGCAAAAAGCAGAGACCTAATCTTGCAACCACCAAACCGGATCCCCTCAACGCCTTGACTGCACCTAGAAATTCTGTCCATAAAAGTTATGAACAGAATCGGTGACAAAGGGCAGCCTTGGCGGAGTCCAACCCTCACTGGAAACGTGTCCGACTTACTGCTAGCAATGCGGACCAAGCTCTGACACTGATCGTACAGGGAGCGGACCGCCACAACCAGACAGTCCGATACCCCATACTCTCTGAGCACTCTCCACAGGACTTCCCGAGGGACACGGTCAAATGCCTTTTCCAAGTCCACAAAGCATATGTAGACTGGTTGGGCAAACTCCCATGCACCCTCAAGGACCCTGCCGAGAGTATAGAGCTGGTCCACAGTTCCACGATCAGGACGAAAACCACACTGTTCCTCCTGAATCCGAGGTTTGACTATCCGGCGTACCCTCCTCTCCAGTACACCCGAATATACCTTACCGGGAAGGCTGAGGAGTGTGATCCCACGATAGTTGGAACACACCCTCCGGTTCCCCTTCTTAAAGAGAGGAACCACCACCACCTCGGTCTGCCAATCCAGAGGTACCGCCCCCGATGTCCACGCGATGCTGCAGAGTATTGTCAACCAAGACAGCCCCACAGCATCCAGAGCCTTAAGGAACTCCGGGCGGATCTCATCCACCCCCGGGGCCCTTCCACCGAGGAGCTTTTTAACTACCTCAGCAACCTCAGCCCCAGAAATGGGAAAGCCCACCACAGATTCCCTAGGCACTGCTTCCTCATAGGAAGACGTGTTGGTGGGATTGAGGAGGTCTTCGAAGTTTTCCCTCCACCGATCCACAACATCCGCAGTCGAGGTCAGCAGAACACCATCCGCACCATACACAGTGTTGATAGTGCACTGCTTCACCTTCCTGAGGCGGCGAATGGTGGGCCAGAATCGCTTCGAAGCCGTCCGGAAGTCGTTTTCCATGGCTTCCCCGAACTCCTCCCATGTCCGAGTTTGTGCCTCTGAAGCCGCACACCGCTTGGCCTGTCGGTACCTGTCCGCTGCCTCCGGAGTCCTATGAGCCAAAAGAACCCGATAGGACTCCTTCAGCTTGACGGCATCCATCACCGCCGGTGTCCACCAACGGGTTCTGGGATTACCGCCACGACAGGCACCAACTACCTTGCGGCCACAGCTCCAATCAGCCGCCTTGACAATAGAGGTGCGGAACATGGTCCACTCGGACTCAATGTCCAGCACCTCCCTCGTGACATGTTCAAAGCTCTTCTGGAGGTGGGAATTGAAACTCTCTCTGACAAGAGACTCTGCCAGACGTTCCCAGCAGACCCTCACAATGCGTTTGGGCCTGCCAGGTCTGTCCGGCATCCTCCCCCACCATCGCAGCCAACTCACCACCAGGTGATGATCGGTAGAAAGCTCCGCCCCTCTCTTCACCCGAGTGTCCAAAACATGACCGCAAATCCGATGACACAACTACAAAGTCGATCATGGAACTGCGGCCTAAGGTGTCCTGGTGCCAAGTGCACATATGGACACCCTTATATTTGAACATGGTGTTTGTTATGCACAATCTGTGACGAGCACAAAAGTCCAATAACAAAACACCACTCTGGTTCAGATCCGGGCGGCCATTCTTCCCAATCACACCTCTCCAGGTTTCACTGTCATTGCCAACATGAGCGTTGAAGTCCCCCAGTAGGACAAGGGAATCACCCGGGGGAGCACTTTCCAGTACTCCCTCGAGTGTATCCTAAAAGGGTGGGTACTCTGAACTGCTGTTTGGTGCATAAGCACAAACAACAGTCAGGACCCGTCCCCCCACCCGAAGGCGGAGGGAGGCTACCCTCTCGTTCACCGGGTTGAACTCCAACGTGCAAGCTTTGAGCCGGGGGGCAACAAAAATTGCTACCCCAGCTCGTCGCCTCTCACTGCGTGCAACGCCAGTGCGGAAGAGAGTCCAGCCCCTCTCGAGAGAACTGGTTCCAGAGCCCTTGCTGTGCGTCGAGGTGAGTCCGACTATATCCAGCCGGAACTTCTCTACCTCGCACACTAGCTCAGGCTCCTTCCCCCCCAGCGAGGTGACGTTCCACGTCCCGAGAGTTAGCTTATGTAGCCGAGGATCAGACCGCTAAGTGCCCAGCCTTCGGCTGCCGCCCAGCTCACAATGCACCCGACCTCTATGGCCCCTCCCATGAGTGGTGAGCCCATTGGAGGGGGTAACATAAATATATACATTTAAATTTTAATACAAAAAACATTGCCATGTTTTATTAGAGCCACTGTCTGTGAACATGAGTAAACAATTTTTGTGCTTCCAGAGGAAATAATCAACAAACATGAGTTCATACATTCTGGTTTGAAATCACTATTTTTATTTTCACTTTTTCATATTACAGAGTGCCATGTTAGTATTTATTATTTTGTCATTGTCCTCTCCAGCCATTGCGGCTGGTGATCATGGCGAGAAAGAGAGAGAGAAGATGTAGTAAGCGGGGATGTATTGTTCTTCTTTCACCTCTTACGCTCACTTCTCTCTGTCCTTCCTCTGTATAAGTCTTACTCGTGAGAGAGACGCGCTACATTCTTTTTTCCTTTCTCTGTAGAACAAAAGCGACCAGCTGCTGACCCCAATGCAACGAGTAAAACCCTCTTGTACCTTATTTATTAGCGATGTACGGTTATGTATTGGCTGTGGTTTGTTTGACTGTGAATTGCTCAGAACGTAGTGGGTGGATTTTGATGAAACTTTGAGCAAATGTTAGAAATGGGATATGGCACAGGGTAAACATTTTGGGGGTTATTTGGCTATTCGGAGATAGAGCCTGGAGGAGGTCTGAACTCTCCAAATGCTTTTGTAGTTACTAATTATTTTGATGTTCTAATGTTTTACAGCTTCCTATCATCGCTCCCACCCAGATCAATGCCTAAAAGCAAAACCCCACCCTCATCCTAGAAAAATAGACAGGACTTACAAGGCATTTCAAGGTCAATCCAAAAGCCATGCCCCATCCACTTCTAGCTCCATGTCTGTTGGTCAACGCAAGTACCCAGCAGCTCATGGCAGAGAACTGTTGTCATCGGACATCGGGGCCATACATAATGACCCTGACCTTGGATGCAAAGCAGTCGAAGAAGAGGAGCGGTCTCTTCACTTATCTGAGAGAAGTAAAGGTAGTCAAAAGGGGAAGGCAAGGTCATTGTCCCAAACAAGGACTCCCCTCTCCTTCTGGGGAACTGAGGCGCCAGCATTTCGCCCTTCAAGAAACTGCCGTAGTGCCAACCCTTCCCCACACCGACCAGAGTCCTCTTATGCGGTTGAAATGAAGGAGAAAAAACGCCACTACGATGCAGATAAAATTCGTCAGTACATTCTCAAGCAGAAAGAGGACAGAAAGAGACAACAAGCAGACCAGAAGAAGTCATTAATAACGGAGACAGAAAAAAGAACCCAGAGGCTCCAGGAGCTCTACAGGAGGCAAAAGGAAATGGCCAAGACAGTGGTCAATCCCACTGAGGCTTTTGTAGTCCCTGTGCCAAAACGATACAGAGACGAAACCTACAACCTTTCAACGGTGGAGGAAGTCACACAGAGTCAGCATTCTGCTCCCTCAAATCAAGTGGTATGTATTTCAGGCTTCAGACTTATTAGTTCCGTCCTCAACTTGCTTATTGCATACTGTATATTGTAGTAAATGAAATGGTTGCTTGACTCATTTGTATCCTTCTACCACAGAGACTAATGTATCAGCCCTCTGGAGAGTCTGATAAAGAGAACAAGAAAATGGAACTACTGCAAAGCCCTTCAAGTAGTGACAGGTCTTTGAATGATCAGCTATCTCCTCCATTAGAACGGTATACAAGTTCATGTCTACTTTACTTCAAATTCCTATACTATTTCTCAATTGTTTTAAGAATCTTAGAGGTCCCGCAATAGTTTTATTGGATATACAGTACATCTATGTTAATGTGTCTATACACCGTATTTTTCGGACCATAGGGCGCACCGGATTAAAAGGCGCACTGCTGATGAGCGGGTCGATTCGGGTCTATTTTCATACAAAAGGCGCACCGGATTATAAGGTGCATTAACGGGGTCATATTATGATTTTTTTCTAAATTTAAAACACTATCTTGTGGTCCACATTACATGTACCGTATTTTTCTGACTATAAATCGCAGTTTTTCTTTTTTCGGGGGTGCGACTTATACTCAGGAGCGACTTATGTGTGAAATTATTAACACATTACCGTAAAATATCAAGTAATATTATTTAGCTCATTCACGTAAGAGACTAGACATATAAGATTTCATCGGATTTAGCGATTAGGAGTGACAGATTGTTTGGTAAACATATAGCATGTTCTATATGTTATAGTTATTTGAATGACTCTTACCATAATATGTTACGTTAACATACCAGGCACGTTCTCAATTGGTTATTTATGCGTCATATAACGTACACTTATTCAGCCTGTTGTTCACTATTTTTTATTTATTTTAAATTGCCTTTCAAATGTCTATTCTTGGTGTTGGGTTTTATCAAATAAATTTTCCCCAAAAATGCGACTTATACTCCAGTGCGACTTATATGTTTTTTTCCTTCTTTATTATGCAATTTCGGCCGGTATACTCCGGAGCGATTTATACTCCAAAAAATACTGTAATGGTGGTTCTTTGGTGAAAGTGTTGCATAGATTATGTTTTACAGACCATTTTCAAGTAGCTTTCTGAGCATCTCTTCAGGATGCGCCGTTTTGTGGGCGGTCTTACCTACGTGGCTCACCTTCGACGGCGTCTTCTCCCCGTCATCTTTGTTGTAGCGGTGTAGCGTGCAAGGACGGGAGTGGAAGAAGTTTCAGAAGATGGAGCTAACTGTTTTAATGACATTCAGACTTTACTTAAATCAATACCGGAGCAGCATCTTCTCATCCATGGCTCAATAATGCAACATTAACGTCGGAATGAAAAACCGTCCAACCGGAAATCTCTAATAACTAAAGTTCTGTGGGTGAATTATGTAAACCCACTACAGATTTAGCGCTTTAATAGCTAGTCTACTGACAGATATAAGTAAGAACTTTATGCTACTTTATATTAGAAATGGCAACAGCGGAAGATGAATGCCACATAAGATAGAGAAAAAGAAAAAGCTTATAACTACTGTGTCGGCACGGACTACAATTGCGGACTCGCACACATTTTCAGGACTTATGCAGATCCCAAATACAGATCAGCAGGTACCAGAAGGTAAGAAAAGTTGGTTTTGCATAATATTGCGAAACAAAAAAACAGATATGTCTGCTAAAAGGTGCAATTTTGCGGTTCTTATACACGCACCATAATAATACTCGTATGTTTAATGCGCCGACAATCCATCAAGCGGTGCGGCTTCATAGCTTACCGAAGTCGTATTAAAAACATTTTGACAGATTTTTGAGCGCTTTGTGTAATGTTCTATATTCTCAATGGAACATTTCAAGTTTTGGTGTTGTTTACTGCCATCTTATTGCACTCTACACATATCACTTATTTATGACTACCATCTACTGGTTGCACTTATCATTACACCATGTACCAAATAAAAATGCTTCGAGGTCGGTAAGCACAACCAGAATTATGCCGTACATTAAGCGCACCAGGTTATAAGGCGCACTGTCGATTTTTGAGAAAATGAAATAATTTTAAGTGCGCCTTATAGTCCGAAAAATATGGTATATCTATCTATCTTTATCCACTTCTCACATGTCCATTTTTAACTTTACACCTGTACATTTTTAATGTTACACCTGTCCAATGCCATATATCAGATACTACAAAAGGACACTGAGAAGTGGAAGGGACACAAATGTTAGTAACACTAGCTTGGCTATTTTCAGGGCAAGCAATCAATCACAACTGGACTGGTTTTTTTTTCTATTAGGACGTTTCACCTCTCATCCAAGCAGGCTTCATCAGGTCATGCTCATAGATTTAGATCGGTCAGATCTAGTGTAAGAGCTGATAAGGCCCAAACAATTTATATTTGCGCATCCCCAGTCAGGAATGGTTTCTCTCTTTTGTGGTGTAAAAAGAGCTGCTCCTGCCATCAATGTGTGAATGTGTGTATGAATGGGTGAATGTGAAAATGGTGTCAAAGTGCATTGAGTACCTAGAAGGTAGAAAAGCGCTACACAAGTATAACCCATTTACCATTCAGATGCAAGTGAGTGATACCTCTGTCATTGCCAACAGCAGTCATTAGAATAAAATTCCCCCTTGTTAACATTAAGGTATTGTGTGGCACGATCACTGTAAAACAACCTCGACTGTCACAAAATCGGTCGTTAAAATGGAATCACCCTCGTTAGCATTCAATTCCATTGTATTAACGGCACAAAGCGGGACCTGAAACCAGAAAAGTGTCAATGTCCTGGTATTTGATAAGAGACTAAAATGATGAGTCTTAGGAATGGTTGAGACTTGAAGGACAGTATAGTAGGTGGGAAATGGGTGGTGCCACCTCCTCTGTTCAGGCTTGTATTTTCAACCTTGTCATAGATGGCTTCCCCTCATTTCTCTTTCGAACAATCCATCGTCCCTGTCCTAAATATTTAGATTGCTGTCCTCAAAAGTAGGATCTTTCTCTTTGAGATGCAAGTAGACCGCTGAGTCTTGACCTAAAGTCTGTGTGTGGTGTGACATTTGCCTGCTTAGTGATTGTTTTGTTTCCCCTATATAAATCAATGCAATCTTCACTGTACTAGGCAGGATTCACCAGATTGTTTTTCTCTGTGTCGGTTGCCCGGTCTTTGGGGTGCACTAGGCGTCCCAGTGTTGTAGAGGCCTTTTCCTTCTTCACTCACTCTATTTGTTTTCCTTCTGGATCCCGATGCAGTTTTTACGAATGACTAGCTGGGGTAACCACATGTTTTGAGGACCTCTCTCAAGGGTTTGTCTTTCTCTTCGGCCTGTAAGCTGGTGGGAACGTTCTTAGCTGTGTGTTGCATGGTTCTGATAACACCCAGTTTGTGCTCCAGTAGGTGGCGTAAGTCAACAAGTAGATCTTGCTTAATACAGTCGTGGTCAAAAGTGTACATACACTTGTAAAGAAGGGCTGACTTGAGTTTCCAATAATTTCTACAACTCTTATTTTTTTGTGATAGAGTGATTGGAGCACATACATTCATGAAATTTGGTTCTTTTATGGATTTATTATGTGTCTACTGAAAATGAGACCAAATCTGCTGGGTCAAAAGTATACATACAGCAATGTTAATATTTGGTTACATGTCCCTTGGCAAGTTTCACTGCAGTAAGGCGCTTTTGGTAGCCATCCACAAGCTTCTGGCAAGCTTCTGGTTGAATTTTTGACCACTCCTCTTGACAAAATTGGTGCACTTCAGCTAAATTTGTTGGTTTTCTGACATGGACTAGTTTCTTCAGCATTGTTCACATGTTCTTAATTTGGTTTAAGTCAGGACTTTGGGAAGCCCATTCTAAAACCTTAATTCTAGCCTGATTTAGCCATTCCTTTACCACTTTTGATGTGTGTTTGGGGCAGAGGTGGGTAGTAACACGCTACATTTACTCCGTTACATCTACTTGAGTAACTTTTGGGATAAATTGTACTTCTAAGAGTAGTTTTAATGCAACATACTTTTACTTTTACTTGAGTATATTTATAGAGAAGAAACGCTACTTTTACTACTCCATTTATCTACATTCAGCTCGCTACTCGCTACTGATTTTTATCGATCTGTTAATGCACGCTTTGTTTGTTTTGGTTTGTCAGACAGACCTTCAAAGTAGGATCTATCGCATGCCTGCGTTTCACCCATCAAATACAGTCACTGGTGACGTTTGACTCCGTTCCACCAATCAGATGCAGTCACTCCGTTCCACCAATCAGATGCAGTCACTCCGTTTCACCAATCACATGCAGTCACTGGTGACGTTTGACTCCGTTTCACCAATCACATGCAGTCACTGGTGACGTTTGACTACGTTTCACCAATCAAACAGAGCCAGGCGGTCACATGATTAACAAGCTTAAGCCTACATGAACTCAACGTCATATTTGAGGAAGCACATGGCGGTAAGTAACGTTAGTAGATATTTTGGCTGTCACCGTAGGCTGCTATGAATCACTGTCAAATGTAAATCGTGTGGGGACATTTATTAACGCACTGCAGCCTCATAGTCACACACACACACACACACATGCATAGAAACACCAATCAGTGTGTTCCCAGGTGCAGCCCACACCTATCCGTTTATGGTTTGCATAAAGGCTAACTTTTTATTTTCCTTTGTAATGTCTGCTTACTGAACCTATGGTGCTGTTAAGTTATTGTGGCTCAATTCGCCTTAATTTTTTTTATGTTATTGTATTATTTTTTTAATATATATTATTGTTTTAGTTGTTTAAGAGATATTCCTGGCTTTGAATTTGATCATTGCTATTTTTATGTTTTTGTGCATTATTTGTTGCCGTCTTCATTAAACGAACAGGTTACTCATCAGTTACTCAGTACTTGAGTAGTTTTTTCACAACATACTTTTTACTTTTACTCAAGTAAATATTTGGGTGACTACTCCTTACTTTTACTTGAGTAATAAATCTCTAAAGTAACAGTACTCTTACTTGAGTACAATTTCTGGCTACTCTACCCACCTCTGGTTTGGGGTCATGGACACCCAACTGCACCCAAGACCCAACCTCTGGGCTGATGATTTTAGGTTGTACTGAAGAATTTGGAGGTATTCCTCCTTTTTCATTGTCCCATTTACTCTCTGTAAAGCACCAGTTCCATTGGCAGCAAAACAGGCCCAGAGCATAATACTACCACCACCTTGCTTGATGGTAGGGATGGTGTTTCTGGGATTAAAGGCCTCACCATTTCTCTTCAAAACATATTGCTGGGTATTGTGGCCAAACAGCTCGATTTTTGTTTCATCTGACCACAGAACTTTCCTCCAGAGGGTCTTATCTTTGTCCATGTGATCATGAGCCTTAAGGTGTCGCTTCTGGAGCAAAGGCTTCCTTCTTGCATGGTAGCCTCTCAGTCCACGCTTGACTGTAGACACTGACACCTGTGTTCCAGCAGCTTCCAATTCATTGCAGACCTGCTTTTTGGTGGTTCTCGGTTGACTCGTGATCATCCTGACCAATTTTCTCTCAGCAGCAGGTGATAGCTTGCTTTTTCTTCCTGCATGCACTTTATACTTACGAACAATTGTCTGCACAGTTGCTCTTGGGACCTTAAGCTGCTTTGAAAGTGCTCCAAGTGACTTTCCTGACTTGGTCAAGTCAATGATTCGTTTTTTCAGATCTGTGCTGAGTTCCTTTGACTTTCCCATTGTCGCGTATGTAACCGAGTCTAATGACTGCATCACATGAGCCCTATTTAAATGGGCTCATAGAAGTCAACAGGTGTCGTCAATCCTAATCACGCACATGAAGTTAAGAGGCCATGCCATGAAGCTAATTTGATTTGAATGTAACTTTTCTACGTCACCAAAATTGATAATGTATGTTGCTGTATGTATATTTTTGACCCAGCAGATTTGGTCACATTTTCAGTACACCCATAATAAATGAATAAAATAACCAAACTTCATGAATGTTTTTTGTGACAAACAAGTATGTGCTCCAATCACTCTATCACAAAAAAATAAGAGTTGTACAAATTATTGAAACCTCAAGACAGCCATGACATTATGTCCTTCAGAAGTGTATGTAAACTTTTGACCACGACTGTATGTGTGGGTTTTTGATAAACCCTAACATTGAGCCCCCTCTCATCTACTATGTGAATGTCACAGTCTTTGACATATTTTCGTGTGAACTAGATGTTTTTGTCCATTGAGTTAATGTGCTCTATTTTTATTTTATTTTGCTTACACAATAACTCCATGCTATCAAGGGGGAATTCCATTTTAATGGCTGCTGTTGGCATGGACAGAGGTGTCGGTCCTTTACATCTGTACAGCTGTTTTTTTACACCACAGTATTGCCTGCGCATGCACCCCTCCTTCTGTTAGCATATCAATTGTTTGGTCTTCAGCACCAGCTCTCAGGTAGATCTGGCCATTCAAAGTCAATGAGCATGAACTGATGAAGCCTGCTTGGATGAGACACTATTATAATATAGTTCAAAATGACCGTTTTACATAAAAGAGGACCTTTTTCATCTGCACAGTAACTAATTATGTGGACAAAATTTATACGGTAATTATTTATTACTTAAATTATTTTGGCTTTTTCTATTCATCTAAACTTTTGTCATGTTTCTAACATCATTTTTGTCATGTTTTTTCCCTTTGTCATAGGAATGATTTGGACGTTGGAGTTAGTCCTAGACTTAATCCAGGCCTTCAGAGCCCCGTTTTTAAATCCCTCTCTGATTCCAGCATTGGTGCACTACAATGTAGCTATGACCCTCTCCTTTTTCGGCCTGTGAGGCTGGAGAACATGGCTGGTGACATCAAGCCCACCCAGAGGCTACACACAGCACCCCCGCCCACCAGTTGTCAGTCAAGGAGGTCCCGTATTGATGCCCTCAAGGCCACAGCCATCTCCCTTTCTAATCGCATAGAGAGTGAGGCCCGGCAGATTGCTCGGGTGGGGATCAACTATGGCGAGGCAACTTCAGTGGATGCGGATATTTTGGCCCCAAGTTTCACTCCTGCTAATTTTAATGAGAGTGACTTGGCAGCTGCACATGGTACATTACAAAATACTGACTTGAAATCAGTGATTCAGAGGCTTTTAGTAAGCACAGATCTTAGCTCATACAATGGCGCCTCCTATCCAGGAGCTGAAAAAATGCACACCTTGCCAGAACAACTACAGCGACTTTCTGCTGATTTAACAGATCACTCCCCTGGCAGTTGCAGACTACAAAGAATGAACCAAGGTATTAGTTTTGAGAGACCAGACAACCTACCACTCAATAAAGGACTTGGAGAAGCGAGGTCGAACAGGGTTGATCTACATGACTCAAGTGGAGGTTCCATCAGTGAGGGCACCATCCTGAGTGAGGAAAGCATATGTAAGGATGAAGCAAGCCCTCCTCAACATTGCAACACTTATCTTGCAAGATCACCGAATTGCTTCAATGACTTTGTCAGTCAAAGAAGGGAAATGCAGAGCCTGACTAACTTCCAGGAGACTGCCAAGGGCTCAGCTCAGCCCTGGGAGGAGTTGAACAAAGGAGACCCTTTCAGTGTTATAAATATTTACCTAAAGAACAAAGGCAAAGGTTAGTTTACTCCTAATTAACACACATGGCACTGTCAGGTGCAAGGATATTACTTGCTTCAATTTAGTGAATGATGTTTTTTCTCCCACAGTAAATGAGAGGAAGTCCTCACCTGCTCGCTCTTTTCATTCTGGAGATTCCCACAGAGAAGCAGCAGTCTATGATGATGACTTTGTGTCATTTCATGACAGTGTTGTTAGCCAACAGTCTCCGAAAAATTCCAGTCCTCACAGGTGATTGAGGTTCATTTGTTTAGGTTTTTAACCACTTGACCATCATATGACAGTCCAGTGTTTTCCACAGATTGCCAATGTACTTGTGGTGGGGGTGAGGCCAGAGCGGTGTCAATATGACATTGTTGTATAATTTGCATAATCAGGGATGATGCATATATTTTCTTTTAAGGTTAAAAAAAGATATACACTACCGTTCAAAAGTTTGGGGTCACCCAAACAATTTTGTGGAATAGCCTTCATTTCTAAGAACAAGAATAGACTGCCGAGTTTCAGATGAAAGTTCTCTTTTTCTGGCCATTTTGAGCGTTTAATTGACCCCACAAATGTGATGCTCCAGAAACTCAATCTGCTCAAAGGAAGGTCAGTTTTGTAGCTTTAAACTGTTTTCAGATGTGTGAACATGATTGCACAAGGGTTTTTTAATCATCAATTAGCCTTCTGAGCCAGTGAGCAAACACATTGTACCATTAGAACACTGGAGTGATAGTTGCTGGAAATGGGCCTCTATACACCTATGTAGATATTGCACCAAAAACCAGACTTTTGCAGCTAGAATAGTCATTTACCACATTAGCAATGTATAGAGTGTATTTCTTTAAAGTTAAGACTAGTTTAAAATGATCTTCATTGAAAAGTACAGTGCTTTTCCTTCAAAAATAAGGACATTTCAATGTGACCCCAAACTTTTGAACGGTAGTGTAAATACAATTCAAAAAATGTATTAGTAATTAGTATTATCATATAGAATTGTTTCTTATTACCGGTATATTGTTTTGATCTTTTTTTCAATTGTTGCTGCCTATTTTATTACTACAATGTTACACAGGCTGCACTTTGTACACGCCTGGTTTAATTACATATCAGTACTATTCTGCCCTCCCTGAATGTTGGAACTTAGTTTGCCAAATAGACAGTCTTTTATGAGATGAAAAACACAATTTGAGGTTGTTTATTGACAGCCTCCATAATGAAGTTACAGTAAAACTAAGCACAAAAAAGAAAGTACATTAATATACATATGAAGTGCACATACGTGTAGGAATCATGTTAAATCAACAACAGTTTGTTATTAACTGAAATAAAACAATTCAATTACACAGGATGAGGGTTGCCTCTAATGCTGCCAGCTTAATAGTAACATACATTAGTGCAGCTCATTGACAGGCTTGCAAAAATTAGCAGGAAAAGCTTTTACAAAGGTTTACCAAATGAGATTGTTGTTAAGTTTATTTGAACATGCAGACAGTTATACAATATGATACATCACATATTTCCATTTTCTCATTACAACATGTAAAAAGTGTAGGAAGAAGCAGAGTTTAACCCTACCCCGTTTCCACTTCGTAGCAACGAAACAAAAGAGACGTAACACAGCAAGTGTATTTCTACACACAGGCATATATTCACCAAACTCTGTAGAAACTAATACTGACCGTTAACTTTGTACTCCTTAATTAGTCTCCTGCAGCACAAGTGCCACTGTGTGTGCATGCTTACTAACTGCAGAAGCCTGTTGCTCAAACTCTTAATTTTAAAACAAATAACATAGTCAATGTTTTGAGGGACATAATTACAGGAGATGGAAGCACATATGTCACCTGTAAGGTGAAGTGTCACTGACTGCATTGCAAAATCTTAAGAAAAAAAAAGAAGAAAAAAAAAAAAAAATATATATATATATATATATATATATATATATATATATATATATATATATATATATATATATATATAGAATAGAATAGAATAGAATAGAAAGTACTTTATTAATCCCTGGGGGAAATTCAGCAAAAAAAAAAATATATATATATATATACCGTATATATACATATACAGTGGGGCAAAAAAGTATTTAGTCAGCCACCCATTGACAATCAATGGGTGGCTGACTAAATACTTTTTTGCCCCACTATATATATATATATATATATATATATATATATATATATATATATATATATAAATATATATATATATATATATATATATATTTTTTTTTTTTTTTTTAATTTAATTTTAATTGTGGCAGCCTTAAATTTTTTTCCACCACATGTAAATGAATGAAACACTGCAGTCATGTTTCAAATAAATAATGATTTTCAGACTTTATTGTTGACCTCTGTTGATTGCTGCAACACATAGTGTAGCAAAGGTATAGCTTTTGTGTTGATCTCAATATATTCATACTTCAGCTTGGCCCGTCCAAACAGAGGAGCAGTCTGGCTGAAAGCCGCCCTCTTATGTTTGAGTTTTACCTTGGTCAAACTTCAGTAAGGGAGTGGTGATGTCCTGGTATAGCCTTATCTTTTGAATTACAACTGATCAAGTTACAGAAGCTATTATTTATTTTTATTTCACTAATAGTAATATGAGAATTAATAGTATGTATTGTTTTTTTGTTTTTTTTACATTCAGTTTTGGACATGAAAGTAAGAAATCTCCGCCATCAAGAGCAAAACAGCCTTCACCTCCCACCTTCCCAGAATGTGGTTTGTCTCCATCAGCAATATCTCTCAAGAATATACCACTAAGAAATGGCAGAGTTGATCACCGAGGTATAGGTAAACATTATTTTAATTGAGCAAACAGTCCCTGTTGCTTTGAAGAAGTTTATACTTAGGTTAAATTTCTCCTCAGGTAAACTCCAGTATTCACCGAGCGCCCTGCAGCAGTGTATGGCAGTAGAACTCAAGCACAAGGAGTCCATAGAAGAGTCTTTAAGATATCTTGGGGAAATTGAGAGGCTGACGGGTCTCCCTGTAGCTCCGCAGATGGGAATGCCTGTGGCTCAGCAGGTCAGTGCAACATTTCCCTGTATTATACACCCACAGGTGTGTGTAGTCGGGATTAATTTAAGATCAATCACAGTGATCAGCTGTTAGCATTTTTCTTCGATCAAACATGGCGGAACTGTCTGTTACAAGTTACCGCAGTAGTAAACCGTAGGGAAGCAATGATGCTCTGTATAATCCTGCACGGAACAATCCACCTTTATTGACCGTGTGTGTGTGTGTGTGTGTGCGTGTGCGCGTGCGTGTGTGTACGTTTGCGTGAAAGTGTTGGTGTCTCATCACGACGTAATTAATGTTCAATCAGCGTTGTGCCTCTTCCCCTTATACAGCTCGGAAGTGCAGCCCAGAATAATAAAATAAAGAAATATGACTAACACTAGAATAGAAGTTGAAACATTTAGAAGTAGGGCTGCAACTAACAATTATTTTAATAGTTGATTAGTCAATGATTATCTTAACAACTTGTCGACTAATCAGATAATAATTGTGTGTGTATATATATATGTATGTATGTATATACATATACATATTACCTGTTTGGCCTGTTTCGCAGGTTTCTCTGCTCTTCAGAGAAACCTGCAAAACAGGCTTGTAGGGATGAAATAGGTCAGGAAAAAACACAGAGGCTAACGTATATTCTGCTCTACTCCGGTATTGAGCACTGTATAAAGGATAAACCACAGAAACCTCGACTATATATAATATGTATATATGTGCGTGTGCGCGTGCGTGTTTATGTATATACATATACATATATAAATTGTGATTAATTGCAATTTTGGTCCTTGACTGTCCTTTTATCCGGGTTGCCTCCATTTTTCTTTTTGTTTTCCTCGGTTGTTTTGCAGCTTCTGCTATGAATTGCACATAGGCATTCGCATTGACTTCCTTCTTTGTAACGAATGGGGAAAGGGGGTTCCTACCACCCTCCTAAGTTGCTTAGTGCCAGTGAATGCGATACAGACCTCCTCAGGCCATGACAGAGGTGTCATTCAACTAGTTGTAAGTCGATGTATCATCCCAGAAGTTATGAAAATATTTTATGAAGGTTGAAAAGTTACTTAGTGCTTCTTTAATAACTGTTTCTGTGCGGCCCGGTCGCAAATGGGGTCTTTCTTCAGATTGGTGGTTGGGTATCACTGATCTTAAGTATCGTTTGGGTGTATTTTCAAGTGAATCTGCATTGACCTGATTACTGGCACTAAACTAAATCAACCTGCTCCGCCTTTCAGGTAACATTCTGTGGTTAAGGTAAAAAAAAACCTGTGTGCGGTCAAAACATATTTTGCCATTAATCTGTTTTTATTCATGATTAATGCGATATTTTGTAATTAATCGCATGAGTTAATGTGTTAACTTTGATGGTCCTACTATTAATTGTTATCAAACTTTCAATGCCAAACAGCAAAAATCTCCTCCATCAAGAGCAAGAATGACTTCTTCAGGCTTTCCGGACTCTTCTGCAGCAGTAGATTTTCGTAGTGAGCCTCCAAGAACTGGCTTTGGCGTCGGGGTCAGCAACAACATGAATACAGGCAACGCAAATCAATTCGGCAGAATTGAAAGCAGAGCAACAGGTACGTAGTAATTGGTGTTGTAAGGGTTATGATACTTGAAATGGGATATGTAGAAAATCTATCTTACTTAAAGTATATCTTCCTTTCCGTTCCTTTTCTCAGGTAATCTCCAATATTCTCCTGCTGTCTTGCATCAGCATTTGGCAGAAGAGCTCCAATACCAAGAGACCATGGAGGTGTCAATGAGACATTTAGGAGATGTGGAGAGGCTAATAGGGGTGTCCGTGGCCCAAGAGGAGAGTGCTTCATTGGCGCAAATTCTAAAGGTGAAGCAAAATGTTGACTTTCTTTTTTTTATATATATACTTAACACCCCACGTAAGGGATTTGTAAACTATGTTACTGATTTGCATTTATTTCATAAATGCATATGATGGCCATATACTTCAGTTTAGCTGAGTTTAGTTTAGGGGGCGGCGTGGCTCGGGTGTTAGAGCGGCCGCACCAGCAATTTGAGGGTTCCATGTTCGATCCTAGCTTCCACCATCCTCAGACAAGACACTTCACCGTCGCTCCTGTTGGGTCGTGGTTAGCGCCTTGCATGGCAGCTCCCGCCATCAGTGTGTGAATGTGTTTCTGAATAGGAATATAGAAATAGTGTCAAGGGCTTTCAATACCTTGAAGGTAGAAATGCGCTATGCAAGTATAATCTATTAACCATTTAGTTGCTATCTCACATATGACAATGTTTTTCTCTCTTTGCAGACCGAGCAGCAGAAATATGAGAATGACCTTTATGAGCAGAAGATTCAGGCAGAAAAAAAAGCTCTGGAGGCCCAGCTGCACCGGGAGGAAGACAGGCAGAGAACGGCCAAGGTACAAATACACATACTGTATATTAACACTCGCCTGATTTGTTACTTTGTTTTATCAAAAAACAGCTATTCACATACTGTATGTAAGAGGTTTCATGTATGATATACCTGCTATTAGGGCTGTGAATCTTTGGGTGTCCCACGATTCGATCCAAAATCGATTCTTGGGGTCACGAATCGATTCAAAATCGATTTTTTTTTCATTTCAACACGATTCTCGATTCAAAAACGTTTTTTTTTTTTTTTTTTATAATGAAAACTATACACAACAATACCATAATAATGCAATACAATTTCAAAACCAAACCCGACCCAGCAACATTCAGAATAGCAATAAACAGAGCAATTGAGAGCAATTGAGGACACACAAACGTGACACGGAACAATCTAAAAGTAGTGAGACAAAAATGAATATTATCAACAACAGTATCAATATTAGTAACAATTTCAACATAGCAGTGATTAAAAATCCCTCATTGATATTATCATTACAAACATTAATAAAAAAAAAAAAATACAAAAAATGAACAATAGTGTCACAGTGGCTTACACTTGCATTGCATCTCATAAACTAAATGTCTAATGATAATGTCAATGAGGGATTTTTAATCACTGCTATGTTGAAATTGTAACTAATATTGATACTGTTGTTGATAATATTCATTTTTGTTTCACTACTTTTGGTTTGTTCTGTGTCGTGTTTGTGTCTCCTCTCAATTGCTCTGTTTATTGCAGTTCTGAGTGTTGCTGGGTCGGGTTTGGTTTTGGAATTGGATTGCATTGTTATGGTATTGCTGTGTATTGTTTTGTTGGATTGATTAATTTAAAAAATAAAAATAAAAAAAATAATTATAATAATAAATAATAATAAAAAATTTAAAAAATCGATTTTTTAAAAATGAGAATCGATTCTGAATCGCACAACGTGAGAATCGCGATTCGAATTCGAATCGATTTTTTTCCCACACCCCTACCCGCTATTGTTTTGTTTAGGCTCATGAAGAATTGCTGGAAAAGTTAGTGCTTACTCAAAAAGAAACTGCAGAAGCAGCCCGTCACATCAAGGAGGTAAACCGTTTTTTGACTTAATTGGATTGTTTTTTCATGGCTTTTAAAAGCATAATTCCCAGTATAAACACAAAGCGTGTTGAAATATTTTTTGTCGTTAGTTGACAGATCTGGCACGGTCTCAGATTGAAGGTGCTCTAGCTGTCTCTGTTGTTGCTCCTGAGCAATCTGTGCAAAGCAAGCATCAGCGGGAGAAGAAGCAGACCAGGCCTGATTCTGGCAGGTAAGTCCTCGTTCTCACTTATGTTGCCAATTCATGTCCTAACAATTCAAATAATTGAGAAACAGCAATTGATGCTGATTCATACGCACTGACATTGACATCTATCCTTTGACTTCCAGCTTCCAGAGAGAGTCGTCAAGTCGAAGCCCTGGTCACACCGACTCACAGGCCGTGCAAAGACCTAATCTCATGTATTTACCAGTTATCTTTACATAACACTGCTTTATTTGTGGATGAGAGGACATCAAATTAACAATGTTCTCTTCACCCTCACTTTTATTTAGTGGTGCAGACTCCAGCACCCTCAGTAGCCCCTCACACACATCAACGGACCATATAAAACCAGTAAACAAAGAGGAGACTGAATTGGAATGGAAGAACGATGAGAAGCAGGCAGAGCGGGAAGCAGGCAGCAGTTCAATTGATGAGGAAGGTCCTACGGCAGATAATGAATCTGTCTGTAGCGAAAGCATTCCCTCTCTAGTAGATGACAAAGGTAAAACACTGAGCACGCCACCATTAAACCCAGTCAATTAAAAATTCTGTGTGCATATATATACATACTGTATATATATATATATATATCGTCTCCAAAGGGCTCACCACTCTGATCCTCGGCTACATAAACTAGCTCTTGGGATGTGGAACGTCACCTCGCTGAGCTGGTGGGCAAGGTGGAAAAGTTCTGGCTAGATATAGTCGGACTCACTTTTTTAACCCAGTAGACGAGATGGTAGCTTCCCTCCGCCTTCAAGTGAGGGGATGGGTGCTGACTGTTGTTTGTTGCTTACGCACCAAACAGCAGCTCAGAGTACCCACCCTTTTTGGATTCTCAAGTGCTCCCTCTGGGGATTCCCTTGTTCTGCTGGGTGACTTCAACGCTCATGTTGGCAACAACAGTGAAACCCGGCGAGGAGTGATTGGGACGAATGGCCGCCTGGATCTGAACCCAAGTGGTGTTTTGTTATCTGACTTTTGTGCTCGTCACAGATTGTCCATAACAAATACAATGTTCAAACATAAGGGTGTCCATATGGGCACTTAGCACCAGGACACCCTCGGCCGCAGTTCCATGATCGACTTTGTAGTTGTGTCATTAGATTTGCGATCTCAGGTTCTGGACACTCGGTTGAAGAGAGGGGCGGAGCTTTCTACCAATCACCACCTAGTGGTGAGTTGGCTCCGATGGTGAGGGAGGATGCCGGAAGACCTGGCAGGCCCAAACGCATTGTGAGGGTCTGCTGGGAACGTCTAGCAGAGTCTCCTGTCAAAGAACGTTTCAATTCCCACCTCCGGAAGAACTTTGAACATGTCACGAGTGAGGCGCTGGATATTAAGTCAGAGTGGACCATGTTCCGTACCTCTATTGTCGAGGCGGCCGATTGGAGCTGTGGCCGCAATGTGTTTGGTGCCTGTCGTGGCGGTAATCCTGTCCAATCCAATCCACTTTATTTACTTAGCACATTTACACAACAAGAATGTTTCCAAAGGGCTGCACAGCCATGTTAAAAACAATATTAAAAACAATATTATGCTACACCAATGACTGAATAAAAGCAAAGAATAAATGAATAGAAAACCAATACAAAAACAATATAAAAAATAAATATGATTAAAAAGGATTTTAAAGGGTAAAACCAATTAAAACAGTAAAATAGACATCAAAATGTATTAAAAAAAAACACTGAGAACAACAGAGGACAGAAGACCACACAACTCACGTAGTGTTAAAAGCCAAAGAATAAAAGTGGGTCTTAAGACGAGACTTAAAACACTCCACTGTGGAAGCCGTTTAAACATGGAGGGGCAGAGTGTTCCAGACCACAGAGAAGGCCCTGTCTCCCCTGGTTTTAAGTCTCGTCCTGGGCACCACGAGCTGGAGCTGGCTCTCGGACCTCAGAGCGCACGCAGGAGTGTAAATTTGGATGAGGTCCGAGATATACTGAGGTGCCAGTTCATGTAAAGCTTTAAAAACAAACAGCAAGGTTTTAAAATCAATTCTGAAATGAACAGGGAGCCAGTGCAAACTCCGAAGAATTGGGGTTATATGCTGGCGTTTCCTGGCCCCTGTTAAAAGTCGTGCTGCCGCGTTCTAGACTAACTGCAACCCGGAGAGAGCTTTTTGGCTAATGCCAGCATAAAGTGCATTGCAGTAGTCCAGGCGACTTGAAATAAAAGCATGCACGACTTGTTCAAAAAGGTTAAAAGATAAAAATGGTTTTACCTTTACTAAAAGACGAAGATGATAAAAACACGATTTTAAAACGGCATTGACTTGTTTGTCAAATTTAAAATCGCTGTCTATAGTGACGCCAAGGCTGGTGACTTTGGGACGCACATAAATTTGCAATGGTCCCAAGTCAGTGAGGGCCGGACCAAAAACTGAAATTTACGTTTTTCCCTCATTCCTTATTAAAAAATTCTGGGCTAACCAAGCCTTGACATCGCATAGACAGTTGAGAAGGGGTGTCAGGGGGCCGTGGCCTTTTGAAATTTAAAAATGGTTTTACCTTTACTAAAAGATGTCGTCAGGCTGAAGAAAGAGTCCTATCGGGTCCTTTTGGCTCATGGGACTCTAGAGGCAGCGGACAGGTACCTATAGGCCAAGCGGTGTGCGGCTTCGGCGGTCGCAGAGGCAAAAACTCGGACATGAGAGGAGTTCGGGGAAGCCATGGAAAACGACTTTCTGGACTGCCATCCGCCGCCTCAGGAAGGGGAAGCAGTGCACTGCCAACATTGTGTATGGTGAGGATGGTGTGCTGCTGACCTCGACTGCGGACGTTGTGGATCGGTGGAGGGAATACTTCATATATACATATATATATATTTACCGTATTTTTCGGACTATAAGTCAACGTTTTTTTCATAGTTTGGCCGTGGGTGCGACGTATACTCCGGAGCGACTTATGTGTGAAATTATTAACACGTTACCGTAAAATATCAAATAATATTATTTATCTCATTCACGTGAGCAACGAAGAAAATGTCCACACTCATCACACACACGTCAGCAATCGTCACACACACGCCAACCAATAAGAATTCGGTGGGGGAGGGTCATGGCTGAAGTGCATTGTGGGTCATGGAATGCTAACTGCTATATGCTACTGCCGGAGCTATTAAAATGGATCACATCGACATTGGCGGTAACTTACAAAAACTGAGAAGGGCTAAACAAAAATGGCACCGAAAAGGAAATCATATACTGCAGATTACAAGCCGGACGTAGTGAAATATGCAGCAGAAAACGGCGATCGAGCAGCAGAAAGAAAGGGAGCGGCGCATACCAGGAGCGACAACGAGGAAGAAGACTTTAATCGGATTTAGCGATTAGGAGTGACAGATTGTTTGGTAAACATATAGCATGTTCTATATGTTAGTTATTTGAATGACTCTTACCATAATATGTTACGTTAACATACCAGGCACATTCTCAGTTGGTTATTTATGCGTCATATAACGTACACTTATTCAGCCTGTTGTTCACTATTCTTTATTTATTTTAAATTGCCTTTCAAATGTCTATTCTTGGTGTTGGATTTTATCAAATACATTTCCCCCAACGACGTATATATGTTTTTTCCCGTCTTTATTGTGCATTTTCGGCCGGTGCGGCGTATACTCCGGAGCGATTTATAGTCCGAAAAATACGGTATATATATACACACCGTATTTTCCGCATTATAAGGCGCGCCGTATTATAAGGCGCACTTTCAATGAATGGCCTATTTTAAAACTTTGTTCATATATAAGGTGCACCACATTATAAGGCGCACCGCGTTATAAGGTGCATAGAATAGACGCTACAGTAGAGGCTGGGGTTACGTTATGCATCCATTAGATGGAGCTGCGCTAAAGGGAATGTCAACAAAACAGTCAGGTCAGTCAAACTTTATTAATAGATTACAAACCAGCGTTTCTGACAACTCCGTTCACTCCCAAAATGAATAAACAGCTGTTTTATTATTTTCCCCGAGGTAAAGTCAGTGACGTGGTATTTCGTTTATCTTTTAACAACAGCAAGGTATAACATGTAGTGCAACATTCATACCACATAGTGGAGGGGAACTTTTCCTCGATTCAATAAACACGTAAAAAACAGTCTGATACTGTTACGATAAATCAAACGTTAGTGCAATCACAATATAGTAACATTCGAAATAGTGCAGAGCAATAACAATATATCAATAACTCAACGTTGCTCAAACGTTAATGTCACACAACACAACACACAAAATAAACATGTAAAGCTCACTTTATGAAGTTATTCCTCATCCACGAATCCCTCGAATTCTTCTTCTTCAGTGTCCGAATTAAACAGTTGGGCGAATACGGCATCCAACATGCCCACTGCTGCTCTATTCCCGTGTTCTACTGCGTGACTGATCGCCTTGAGTTTAAACTCTGTGTCGTAAGCGTGTCTCTTAATAGGAGCCATTTTGTGGTCTTTACATAAACACACAAATGGAAATAAAACGGCACGCCTCGCGCAGTCTTATATCCCAGCATGCACCGCGCGCTTCTTCTTCTACGGTAAGCAGCCGCAGACTTCATTTTCCCTCGTAGAAGAAGAAGCGCTTAGTAGAAGAAGGTCTCGTAGTTGCGAGACCTGTTGTGGCTCAATATTGGTCCATATATAAGGCGCACCGGATTATAAGGCGCACTGTCAGCTTTTGAGAAAATTTGAGGTTTTTAGGTGCGCCTTATAGTGCGGAAAATACGGTATGTATATATATATATATATATATATATATATATATATATATATATATATATATATATATATATATATATATATATACATACATTATATATATATATATATTAGGGCTGTGAATCTTTGGGTGTCCCACGATTCGATTCAAAATCGATTTTTTTTTTCAATTCAACACTATTCTCGATTCAAAAACGATTTTTTTTTTTTTTTTTTTTCCAAATGAAAACAATACACAACAATACCATAATAATGCAATACAATTTCAAAACCAAACCCGACCCAGCAACATTCAGAATAGCAATAAACAGAGCAACTGAGAGCAATTGCGGACACACAAACATGACACGGAACAATCTAAAAGTAGTGAGACAAAAATGAATATTATCAACAACAGTATCAATATTAGTTGCAATTTTAACATAGCAGTGATTAAAAATCCCTCATTGGTATTATCATTACAAACATTAATTAAAAAAGAACAATAGTGTCACAGTGGCTTACACTTGCATCGCATCTCATAAACTTGACAACACATTGTGTCCAATATTTTCCATAATGATATAATAAGTCATATTTTGGTTCATTTAATAGTTAAAACAAATTTAAATAATGGATCCCATATTCCAATATATGACTCATTATTATATAAACTAAATGCAGTTTTTTCTACTGATATCTCCATAGCTTGTGTGTACCAGTCAGTATGAGTTGGACTATCAACATCTATCCATTTTTGTAATACTACCCTTTTTGTTATTATGCATATTGAAAGAAATGCATTTTTACTCTTTGATGACACGTTACTAAATTGATGGAGATCCCCAAGAATACAAGTTTGCAGTGTCATTGGGATATTTATATTAAGGACTGTGATTGCTTCTTTTGTTGTTTTCAACCATAACTCTTTTATTCTCTGACATTCCCACAATAAATGAACAAGAGTTGCCTCGGCTGCCCGACACTTCATACATAACTTGCTATCTACAACACCAATTTTAAACAGCTGAGAAGATGTAAAATACAATCTATTCAATATCTTAAATTGAGTCAGTTTATCTTTAATGCTTCTAAAGGGCTTATTGGCATTTTTCCAAATATAATTCCATAATATGTCTCTTTCATCTAAAATGTTTAAGTCCATCATCCATTTCCCAACACATGCATCATTTGCATTTCTAGTGTGGTGTTCATTTATTATTCCATAAAATAGTTTAATTAATTTCTTAAATGTATCTTGATTAAAAAGTGCATCTTCCAGTTCATGGCTATTTAAAGACATACTTTCAGAGGATATGCATTTATTTACAGCGTGTTTTAAAGAGATAAAATATAAAAAATGATTTCTGGGTACATTATGTTGATCAACTAAATCATTGAACGGTTTAAAAGAGTTGTTATTAATAATATGATGAGGATTAGTAATACCTTTGTCTTTCCATGTTGTCCATTTAACCTCATTTTTATTAATTATGATATTAGGATTGTGC
>NC_084757.1:29197039-29344539 GCF_033978785.1 Entelurus aequoreus
ATCAGAACGCGTTGCTGCGTTTGCGACAGAAAGCTGTCAAGGAAAAGATCAGAACCGAGCTTGCCTGGCTGGAGCACCAAAAGAAGCAGCTTAGGAACAAAGGCGAGGATGACAAATTGCCACCTATCAGGAAGAAGCAGAAGGGTCTTTTGTTGAGACTCCAGGAGGAACAGGTACTGGATATCACTTTACATCCACCATAAACCAAATGACCTATTACATTGCACTTATTTATGATTATTTTTAATGCGCTGTCATTCTTCAAGGCTGAGATCAAGCGCCTTCAGGAGGCTAACAAAGCAGCGAGAAAAAAAAAACAGCAATTGTTAAAGCAACAGGAGGAGATTGAGCAGATGAGGAGCTCAACATTGAGACTGAAAGAGCGTCTCAAGTCTGTTGGCTGTGAAGCACCGCCTGTAAGTAATTCAACAGTTGCTAATTATCCTTTATGGTAAAGCTTGATTTAGACAACTTTCAACCTGTATTAATTTACTGCTTTGAACGTGAATGTTCATAATGTATCTGCATATTTCTTTTGATTTTTTTCTCCAGGAATCTCCGATTTCAGAAGCACCGCTGTCAGAGGCTGTGTCCTCCCACATGAAGCATGCTGATGACAGCCGCACCCCATCGCCGTCACCCTCTATCTCTGGAAGTGAAACTAGCAGCATCATGCAGAAGCTCAAGAAGATGCGCTCCCACATGGATGAAAAGTAATTGAACTTCTTCCTTTTTACCCTTTTATAATTGGATATGAATAGTATTTTATTTGTTTCATGAGAACTTCCCTTACATTTATCATCTTCAGTTTTGTTTTTGGCCCCTTGTTTGCTTTAATTTTCCATTAGTGCTCACTCACTGTTGTGGACTAAAACAAATGAGCAACTAACCAAATTTGAGACTAACAATAATTTAACTTCATAGCATCTACAGTATATCAATCCCGTGGATGTAAATATAAGCATGCTCAGTGTTCCCTCTCCAGATGTAGCCATTCACTTGCATGTATACTGTACTGTACAGTCTATGGTATTGCACTGTCCTATCTAACCACCTCAAAGGGGATACTATGTAGAGTAGATGAGGGAGTACATATTCTAATGTATTCAGATGTATTCATGTTGTTGTGTCAGTTTTGTAATTGTTTGTTCCATTGCTACTTGTTTGCGTTGATCAGTAGCTGCATGTGATTGGTGTTAGTGTGGATTTATGGCTTTGCATACAGCTTGGATCATGTGTTTGCAGAGGCTTTCGCAGCTGATTAGCTAAAATAATTGGGTTATGTTTTCTGGTAATGATGTTTGGATTTTCAGTATTCACTGCTGGTTTCTCAAAAATATTATTTACCACTGTCCCGCTTTTGACAATATTCAATATTGTGCATTGCTTCTCAAGTAATACACTAGCAATCTTTTTTACATTATCAGTAAGGATGTAACGAGATCAAAATCTCACGGTACGATATTACGGTATTAAGGCCGCGGTGAAATATTATTTTCGTATATGTCCAAAAAAAACCAAAAAACTTAAAAATGCCATAGTGTGTGAAATGAAGTGTCAGCAATGTTTAGGATGAACACACTTACTGTAATTGGACACAAATATAATGCTAAAATGTTGTAATCATATTTATTTCAACAAACAAGTATTTCTAAGTGCAAAGAATTGTGAGGCAAAATACATTCTCTATCTCTCAACTTTTACTTTTAGAGAAGCAGTGTCCTCTACAGTGGACATGTTTTATATCAGTTTTGAAAATGCTGTTTGAGTTTCTCAGAAAAGCAGTGGCGGGGCGTGCGTTTCGCACCTAGGCCTTCAGTGATCTCCGACTTCAATGATTACCTCTCAAAATACAATAATTGATGTCACCACATGACCATTGCTGGAGAAATACTATACAGGAACAAATTTATGCCCTACTGGGCTTTGAATCACCAACAGTGTACAAAACAGGTTATTTTCTGGCACATTTAAAAATCTATTAAAACGCATCAGCAATTAAAACATATCTTATGTGGTACTGTCAAAATAAAAATGGCAAAAAACATAATAAAAGTCAAAAAAATAAAATATTTGAACTCACAATTTAAAGGACCTATTCGACGCCGTATAAGCCAGTGGTACCCCTCGTCGTCGGCTTATTTGAGTGGAAATGGCGAGAAATTTCCCCATTTCATCGCCAGAACATGGGTTGGCCGACATCTTCTCGCAAGATGTAGTTTCTCCTTAAATATATTTCTTGAAAATGGCCTTGCAAATATATATCTGCCACCTAAGCAACACTTCCTGCTTCCTGCTAAATTGAAACTTGTGACTGGATACTCTCTCAACTCTGTATTCTCAAATTCATCTAACGGTCCCGATGAGTATCCAATCACAGGACGCGTAAATGTCACGTTCAATGTGAGGCCATCTAGAAGGCCTTCAATCAATCAATCAATCAATCAATGTTTATTTATATAGCCCTAAATCACAAGTGTCTCAAAGGGCTGTACAAGCCACAACGACATCCTCGGTACAGAGCCCACATACGGGCAAGGAAAAACTCACCCCAGTGGGACGTCGGTGAATGACTATGAGAAACCTTGGAGAGGACCGCATATGTGGGTAACCCCCCCCCCCCTCTGCCTTACTGACAACAACTCATGATCTGATTGACTATCGCAACTGTCTATCAACTGTATGTGTCTGTTCACTTACAGTGCACAGACGCCTGCATTGTTGATTCTGAAGGCCCCGGGCAGATTTCGTGCAGCATGGCCACATAATCTAGCTGAATTCTGATTGGATACAAACTAAAACTAAAAACAACAGCACTGGAATGAGCATAGTATGACATGAAGAGAATATGAATACTTTTAGATATTTAGGGAAAGTAAATCAAAAAAATAATTTTATCTTTAATTATGATCATGATTTCTGGTTATGTTAGGCCAGCAGAGAAGGCCTTGCTGGCCCTGACGGCACACCACTGCAGAAAAGTAACTCACATTTTAACTTTTAATACTGTAAAAACCTCACAAAATGACATTTAGCTGTGCTGGTTTTATTTTCTCCGGGTGATGGTAGCTTATCCAGTAGTTCGGTTTCCAGCAGAGGCTTTCCCTCGGCATGGTGCGTCGTGAGCGAGTCCGTTTTGGCTTGGAACACTTGAGACGAACGTGGCACGCTTTTACCTCGGCCACAGAGGTTATGTTTTTGCCAGGTTTTGTTTGTCTGTTTGCAACATAACTTAAAAAGTTATGAACTTGTTTTGGAAAAAAAAATTAAAAATTACTCTTATCAACTACAAAGTGGAACACACCTCACTTCCTGCTTCCTCTCTCGTTCCACAGCCCCACATTGCGGACACTCGCTGCGCAGAGCTCTAGGAGATGTAGTTTATTTCAGACTCGTCAAAGCAAAAGACCCAGAAAAGAACTAGACTAACCAAGTTTTTGTTTGATACCGTCACATTGCCCAGCAATTTTGAGAAGATTTTGAAACCGTAATACAGCGTTATCTACAATTTCGTTAAACCGTTAATCATCAGTCATTTTATCACAGTAACAATTAGGTACACTGCATAAAACAGGCAGGGCGGCTTTTAATCTTCCTCTTTTCTCATAATGACGCCATGCTGTTTTGAATCTTCAGTAACAGGTATGATTCATGCATGCCCCATGCTATTTGAAATTAACCTTTTTTAAACCAATATCTGACACTCATTCCGCCAAGTGAGTTTAAATACACACAAGTCTCATATCGTTCTTTTCTTTTTCTCCCCCCCACTTGTGTCCTTCCTTTTTCTTCCACGTTCCATTTCTTCTACATTTTCTCTGTGTGTGTGTGTGTGTGTGTGTGTGTGTGTGTGTGTGTGTGTGTGTGTGTGTGTGTGTGTGTGTGTGTGTGTGTGTGTGTGTGTGTGTGTGTGTGTGTGTGTGTGTGTGTGTGTGTGTGTGTGTGTGTGTGTGTGTGTGTGTGTGTGTGTGTGTGTGTGTTGCATGTTTGTGTGTTGTAGTCACTGTTCCCCTGTACATTGCTTCTTCTCTGTGTTCACTTCCCAACACTGGGCTTCCCTTAGTGTGTGTCTTCCCAACCTTCATCCTAAATTCCAGCTATTTGTCTCCAACCAGTTGGTCAGGTACTGTACAGTTTCTCCCTTGCCTCTTTTGCCGCACTTGCACTGACCTGGGTCTCCACACTCCAAACTCAACAAAGCCCTTCTCCCCCTCCTAATAGAAAATGCTTGTGTTTACGCACTGGCACTGCCCTATACAAGTGTGTGATGGTGAATGTGGAATGATGTTTGAGGTTACTGAGGGTTTTCTTTTTCTTTTCAGAATTGAATTTGTGTGAAGAGTGATTTTCAAATGCCCAAGAAAAGTTGTGTTGTTGAAATACGCTAACCTTTTGGCATCTCGCAAACTCTAAACATAGTGGCAATGTTTATCAACAGTATTTTTTGAAGATGTTGACAGTGGAGGTCAGAGGTTAAGCTTATTTTGATCATAACTTTCCTTGTTGGAGGGGAATTCTGGACTTTATACAACAATTTGCACTTTCTGGTGTTACATTTTCCACTGTGTTCGTCACCTCGCTAATGACAGGTTTACTTACAGTGCATTAATTCTGTGTCTTGCTGTGTATTGGCTTTTCAACCACTGCACAGTTCTTGATACAGTTTTAGATTAACCCACACTACTGTATGGCATTAAAAATAAGTGGTAGTGCTATGAGCCTAGAAAATCCTAAATGTTCCTCTTTATGAGGAAACTGCTGCACCAGATGGGCTAGGAAGTACAGTGGTACCTTAATTTAAGAGTAATTTGAGATACAAGCTGTCTCTCTGCCTATTGTTATACTTTAAGTTGGGGACAGAATTTGAGTTACTGTAATAGCATTTTCGCCGCTGGTTGAAGTAGTATTTGTAACAGGGCTGCGCCGTTTTGAGCAATTACTATTGTTACACGTTGCTGGTCCTGCTTTGTTTACAAATGAAACAACAGACGTTTTTATTAGACTATTTATGGATTTTTTGAAGCGCTGCTCAGAGATCGATACAGTCCTGCCCTCCAACCACCGGAACTGATAAAGTTAGTGAAAAGGAGGAGAAGCTAACAATCGAATCAGAGAAACTAACTATTTAAAATATGTCCTACTGGTTTGCAGCCTCGCCTCAATGTTGTAAGCGTGCATTACGCAAGCTGCAGCCAACGTTCGCAGTATGCAGCCACACATGTCTTAACAACGATCATTTAGCTGTAGAAATTTTGGGAAGCTGCAGAAGTCGTGTTTAGTGTGTTTCAATTTATTCTGTCTAGTCCTGACTCAACAAGCTTGACAGTAAAGTATTAATTTTGCTACACAGATATACATATTGTTTATTGTCAACTCTGACCTCTCTGTTTGATTTCAATTAATTTCAGTAGGCGGGGTTGATTTGAGAAACACATTTTTTTAGTGACGAGCTCGGTCGTGGAACGCATTGTGCTCGTAAGTTGAGGTACCATTGTACAGGTAACCAATATGTCTAATTAAGAAAATATGTAGGCAATTATTCAGTATCTGATTTGTCATTAGTTTGAATTAGGAAAATATATTTTAAGATTAAAACAGGTTTAAACAACGTTCCAGAGTAATAATACCTGTGCCAATTCGACACAACATAATAAGAAACTGGGAGTGGGGGAGGACATATCATTAGATATGTTAAGATATATATTGTGTTGTAAACCAACTCCTTTTTTAAATTTTATTTTATTTTTTTATAAAGTTGCCCTCTGTGACGTTGGACATGCTTCCCTAGCTAGAGGCGGGTCAGAGGCAGTATAATTTCAATGAGGAAATACAAAAGCAACTGTTAGTGCCTCTTCTCTCAAAAGTTGAGCAAAAAGTGAATCAGATAATAGTTTTTTTTCTCAGTTGGTAGTCATGAACAGGCTCTAGGTACACAAATTACTGTTGTAATGTATTTTAAAAAGTCACTTTGCATAACAGGCCATTTAAATTATTCTTAAATCAACTCATATTGCACTGGTATGTAACCCAGAATGGCATTGGTTGCCTTTATTCATTGGATGTTAGATATCTAAAGGAAATAATGAAACACACGTTTGAGGTGGGTTTCTCTGAAACAGGTTTGTCTTGGTGGTTTGGGTTTGCCTGCTTCTTCTACTTTTTGTCCTGATCATTAAACATGCCATCTATTTTCCTTCTGTCTAACAGCATTTTAATGTTCTCCCTTTCTTCCAACCTCTCACACACTTTTAATATCTGTGTTTTTCTTTGCCATTATTCCTACCATTCACTTATTAGATTCCTGACTAAGCGGGAACAGCAACTAATGCACAGGCGTCACCATGCCGAGGAGCTTCTGCAGTGGAAACAGCGTCTTGATCAAGAGGAAGCAGATGTCCTGAGGATAGAGCAGGAGGCCCTGGCTGGTTGGGCTGAGGGTTCAAAGAGTCACAGCAAGGAGATCTCGGATGTTATCCCTGAGTCAATTAATCTTCGAATCTCAGAGCGAAGAGCAATCAGTGACAAAGGTGAAATACAGCATTATTTCATTCCAAAATCAGTGACTTTTGATTGGTAGAAACAATTTAATTAGTGGAGGAAAAAAGTAGATCTCCACATTGACTAATTTTGTGTGTGGTTTTATTTTCAGAGTATGTGACTGAAGACGATTATTCTTCAGCAACATCGGAGTGCAGCATACACACAGAAGGACACTCTCAGCAGCCGAGAAATACATCCTCGGCACAACCTGCATCAGTTGCTGAAACGGTCTCCAACCTGAGCAGCCCTACAAATTACACTGAGGACTTTGCTTCACTTACACTCAGCAAACAGGTTTGCACAAAATATATTAAGCTTAAATTGTTAGTACACAAATTGCCAAACTGCTGCATTATGATTTCAAGTCATACCTGAACCTTCCATCTTCTTTCCAGTCTTCTCCAGTCAAAGACAGCTGCAACAGGGCTGCATCTCCCTCCAATAGCAGCATCACAAGCAAGATGCAGCTTCGCTCCTCCTTCCAAATATCAAAACAGGCCCCAAATCAGCCTAGGGACACACCAGGTGAGTTACTCAATAACATAACTTACACAAGCACTGTATATGCATTGCAACCTGAGCTCTGTATGATCGTTTTATTGTACCACGGAGAAAATGGAAGAGGGCAAGCAGATTGGTTGGACATTAAGAACCTGCATAGCTTGCACTGTGTTGTCAGCTGCAATGTGATGCTGCAAGCAGTTTTCAGTGTGCAGCAGCAGAAGAGATCACATTTTACTGCATGTAGTATGACTAAAAAAAGACACATGTTTAGCCAAAGCGCCAAATTGTTGTGAATTAAACTACTGGTTCTCAAATGTTTTCTTCACCAAGTACTAAATATATTTTGCATTGCAAATACATTTTTTTGCTACCTATGCTTAGTTGTCACTTTTAAGCCTTAAACATGTGGCTTATAATGAGGTCTGTGGCTTTTGAAAACACTAACAATATGATCTTAGTAAGTTTAATACATTTGTTCACAAACATTTCACGTATATATTTCTATTATAATAATTGTTTCCCACTAGATGGAGCATGCGTAAAACCAGTGGTATGTGTACCACAGTTTAAGAATGCATGGTTTAAGCAACAAACGTCCCCCTCCAAAATATTGCTGTTGTTAGTAATTGTTATTAATTGACATAGTATGTTAACCAAAACAAAAAAACTGAGCATTACTTGTAAAGATAACATACACTAACCCCTAAAGAATTAGGTTTAAATTCCAGTGGGTGCAAGTTGGATTACCCATGGCTAATCGCAGAGGTCTGACTCTGCTCTCACATTCTGTAATGTATTTTCTACATTTGCTTTTCAGAACCCATTTCAGAGCAGAGTGTCATAAAGAGCCGTATCAAGGCTCTGAAAGAGGAGCTGAGAAAACGAAAATGTATGGCCTATCAGCTCAAAAGGGAGCAGAAGATAAGAGATAAGGAGCGCCTGAAGGCACAAGAAGCCAGCCTACTGAAACAACTGGAGGTAATTATATCTATAATGTTAGATGGATGAATGTTAATTGTTTATGATGTTTTTTACAGCTTTATCATAACCTTTTCCTTCCATTTTATTTCCAGAGTTATGACAACTACATTGTAAAAACCAAGGCAGAACTGAACAAAGACTCTGAGCCAACTCCTGTTAGCAAGTCTGAGAAGAAAGACTCCTTAGATACAAATCAATCCAGGCTCTTATCACCTATTCAAAGGTACAGTTGTGACAAATGTATTTAAAAAAATATAGGGGGAAAAATGAACTAAAATAATCACCTGTTTTTTTAGGTCTGAAACAGGTAAAATACCGGCTGTAAAGGCACAAATTAATTCATCACTCCACCGAGGTAAGTTATTTTATTTGCATCATTCATTGGAGTAGGTAATCGGCTATAGTTATGACCAATGTTTTTCCTCAGACATTAACAGGTCTACAACAGCATCTGAAGATCTCTCTGATGAAGATGCATCTCCAACTTCTTTACATGGTGGTCAAGATTGCCTCACCTCAGAACTTAAGAGATGTCAATCACCAGACACTTCCTTAACAGGCTCTGCTGAACCTGATGAGATAATTAGGTCTAAGGATAACACTGTGGCTGAGTTACATTCTCCTGCCACAGATATAAACATTTCAGATCTTAATGGCAACCCCTCAACCTGTGACCATTCCTGCGAGTCTGAACCGGATGTCATCTCAGTGACGGAAAAACCTGTGAGGGATGTAGAGCAGTTTTATAATCCCCAGACAGATTACCAAGATGACTTTGAGTCATCAGGACCATCCACGCCAAAGAAGGAGCAGCATATTTCAAAGCCGGGACCAGTTCACCTTACTGAAATCAGGTCTGGTAGTCAAGATGAAGAGATAGAGGAGGACATAGCAGAAGAACAAAGTCACTATTCAATTACTAGTGGTGCAAGCCATGAATCTGGTGGCCTGTTGGATCTTCATCTGCAAACTGAAGGTGACTTTAAAAATGACGGTCACACCATTGATTCCAGCCTTCTGCAAGGCCCTTTGCCTGTGCCTGTAGATGAAATGCCTAATTTCAATATCGGAGATCGAGTTCTTGTAAGCCACGTCCAACCTGGCACTCTAAGAGTTAAAGGTTCAACCAGCTTTGCAGGTGGCTTTTCGGATGGTGTGGAACTTGACATCTATACAGATGCTACAGGTCAGGAGGGTTCATATGCAAAGGATGTGTCAGCTCAGTGTGAGATTGAGCATAAAAGTAATGAGACTATATCTGAAAATGTAAGAGGTCCGGAGAAAAGTGAAGAATGGTCTTACGATGTCTTTAGAGACCAAATGTTAACAGATGTAGCAGAGCAAAACTTCAAGAGCCAAGAACCACCAAAAACTGAAGCACACCTTGATTCTCAAGGTGACCACTCTATACCACGAAATGCTCAGGAGTTAACTGCCATTGTGGAGATGAATGATGTTCTAAACCAATCCATACTGAAAAGTCAAGAAATAACTGGGACTGTTGAGAAGGATGACATTCTAAACAGATCCTTGACACCAAATAGTCTAGATCAGTCTTTACCACATAATGATCAGGAGATTGTGGCCGTAGTTGATGAGGAACATGTACACTGCAAATACCAATTGATTTCTCCTGAGGTTTCAGATGAAATTAAGTATGAGAAGGTGGAGCAGAGGCGTCGCATATCTCCAGACACATTAGCAGACAAACTACTGAGTAACGTTGTGAACGACGCCATCCACCATTTGGTCCATCTCAAGAGGGTTAAAGAACAGAAAATCGAAGTTTCCAACCAGATCGAAGGAGGCCTCTTTGAGCTGGACGAAGGACGTATTTCTTCATTGGAACATCAAGATTGTCTATCTTCTTTTTTAACTGAAGAGGAGCCATCTTCTCCAGAGTTGTTTAACCGACCGGTGAGTCCGATTCTTCAGCTTAATACAGCGAATCAACATATGTATTTTATCAGTTATTTGGGGTGGGTAAAGGGGAAAAATCGCTCTAAAACTCTGCTGCCATTGTTGCGTAGAAATTGTTTGTGTAGTTTCTTAAAGGGGCAGCTTGTACAATGCTGTGCAAAACATAGTTCTCTTTTACCACATGTACAGTATTAACAAGTACTGTATATTGCGCAACACAGCAGCATTAGAATTCAGAACCAATGTTCTAATACCAGGGGAAAAAAATACAATTTATCCAGCATCTACAGTGCAGTAAGTATCAACAGACATGTTTCAACTAACAGCTGAATATTACAACCATCAATTTAAATCACATGGAGAGGTATATAAATCTGCTCAATGCTGACCAAACATGATACCTAAAAGATAGTTACTGGCATCTTGTGGAGTTCATTTAAAGGGGACCTTTTGTTACTTACTGGTACCTATTTTTTGTTATTTGGGATTTGCAGAAGTCCCGGAAATTGGAATTCAAACCAGTGAGGCATGGCAGAGATTTTTATAAAACAATTTTGCATTCCTTCATACTTTTCCAAACGAGCCATTTGGAATTTGTCCAATTTGTGACATTTTTCGTAAGTGTGACGTCAGCGGATATCTCCATATATGGTAGATATACCCAAAGAGCTTGCCGAGAGTCCGCCATTTTAGTCCAACGCTGTGGTCAATAAGTTCCCTCTTGTACTCTATTCTCTTGTCGTGGGGCAGACTGGCTCGTACTTGCAGATGCATGCTCCGCTGTTGCCATTTTTAACTCAAAGTACCGTGTAGTTTGTACTTATATCTGTCAGTAGACTCGATATGGAAGCAATAAATAATACAACATGGCTGGCAGGGAGAAGGAGCAGTTGAAGTGGAGGCACGTAAATAAGACTGCCCACAAAACGGCGCATAATGAAAAAAACGGTCTGTAAAACATAATCTATGCAAAAAAAATTACCAAAGAACCACCAATTCATGTTATGCAGACCACAAGGAAGTGTTTTTAATTTAGAAAAAAATCATAAAATGACCCCTTTAAAAAAAAAAAACTACATAAGGAGGTTGCCTACAGCTACACTTCTTCACTCAATCAAAGTTTACTTATATAGAGCCCTTAATCACAAATGTCTCAAAAGGCTGTACAAGCCACAACGACATCCTCGGCTCAGATCCCACATCAGGGCAAGAAAAAACTCAACCCGATGGGAGCAACGAGAAACCTTGGAAGGGACCATAGATGTGGGGACCCCGCCCCTCGGTGCAATGGATGCCAAGTGGATACGGTTATTAATGTGAGAGTCCAATCCATAATGTGGCCAGCAGGGGATCCTCTTGCATGTAGACAAGTCGGGGCGCCGAGACCTCACCAACTAATTCATAAGGAGTGGTCCACCCTGGGTCCCGACTTGGAACAACCTCCGTGAAGGCTGATCCGTGGTCACGTTAACCTCTCCACGCAGGAGTAGGGTGGCAGAGTAGAAAAGAGAGACAGCCGATCAAATGGTCTAAAAAGGGGTCTATTACAACTGAGTTTTAAGATGGGACTTAAATGCTTCTACTGAGGTAGCATCTCTAACTGTTGCCAGTAGGGCATTCCAGAGTACTGGAGCCCGGATAGAAAACGCTCTAAAACCTGCAGACTTTTTTGGGCTCTGGGAATCGCCAATAAGCCGATGTTCTTTGAACGCAGATTTCTGTCCGGGACATATGGTACAATAAAATCAGCAAGATACGATGGAGCTAGACCAAGTATTTTATACGTAAGTAGTAAAACTTTAAAGTCACATCTTAAGTGCACAGGAAGCCAGTGCAGGTGGGCCAGTATAGGCGTAATATGATCGATTTCTTCTTCTTGTCTAGCAGCCACATTTTGTACCATCTGTAATCTTTTAATGCTCGACATAGGGAGACTCGAAAATATTATGTTACAGTAATCGAAACGAGACTAATTTTAGCGACATTACGGAGATAAAATAAATCTGTTTTAGTAACACTATAAATGTGTGACTCAAATTAGGGAGTTGGGTCGAAGATGATACCGAGATTCTTTACCGAGTCGCTTTGTGTAATTGTTTTAATGTCAATTGTTAAGGTGGTATCACTATTAGCTCTTTATGTTAAAAATTTTGAGCTTGTACAAATTAGAGACCCTAGTAATAATTTGCTTTTCTCGCCCTAACACCTAGTGGCAAGTTTAATGCAGGCATTATTTGGGGAATTTACAGTGTTCATAATACTCAAAGAAATCTAAGAATCTGTGTGAAGACTGAATGCAGCTGCTGTGTTTGAAAGGATAACAACAAGAAGATAGAGAAAAAGAAGGAACTTATTGACTACAACGTCAGAATACAATGGCGGACGCGCGCAAAACTCTTTGGGTAAAACTTAACCATGAGACATTAAACCCCCCTCCTCCCTCCGTGGGAGGGAGGTGAGTTGGGTGCCCGAAACCCCCCGCTCGGAAGCGGATGCCGGTTCACGGTTCCGAAAGTCGAGCGGCTATGGAGATATTCGCTGATGTCATCAATGGGGGAAAACTTCACAAATTGGGCAAAAAGGCTCGTTTGAAGGATGTATGAAAAAAGTCAAGATTGTTTAATAAATATCTCCGCCATACTACCATGGTTTGATTTTAAATTTTCGAGATTGATGCACATCCCAAATACACAAAAACCGGTACTAATGGGAACGAAAAGTTTGTTTTGCATAAGTGGGTATGGGAAGTATTCAGACCCCTTTAATTTGTTCGTTTCATTGCAGCTATTTGCTAAAATCAAAAAAGTTAATTTTATTTATCATTAATGTGCACCTCATCTTGACAGAAAAACAGAAATGTATATTTTTTTTGCAAATGTATTAAAAGCTCAAAAATCACATGTCCAGTCGTGCTCATAAGTTTACATACCCTGGGAGAATTTATGATTTCTTGGCCACTCTTCAGAGTATATGAATGATAACACAAAAACCTTTCTTCCACTCATGCTTAATGGTTGTGTGAAGCTATTTATTGGCAAACAACTGTTTACTCTTTTTAAATCAAAATGACAAAAGAAAGTACCCAAATGACCCTGAGCAAAAGTTTACATACCCCAGTGACTTTGATCTGATAACATGCACAAAAGTTGACACAAACAGGTTTGAATGGCTAATCAAGGTTCCAATCATCCCCTGTGACCTGTTTGTTTGTAATTAATGTGTGTGTATAAAAGGTCAGTGAGTTTGCATGGTCGAGTCGCCAGAAGAAAGCCATTTCTGCGTAAATGTCACAAAGTATCCCGCTTACATTACGCCAAACAGCACAGAGACAAGCCTCAAAACTTCTGGAACAAAGTAATTTGGAGTGATGAGACCAAAATTTAACTTTTTGGCCACTCGACCATGCAGCCCATTTTTCTTCCAATGCCTCCTTATTGTGCATCTTGAAACAGCCACACCACAATTTTTCAGAGAGTCCTGTATTTCAGCTGAAGTTATTTGTGGATTTTTCTTTGCATCTCGAACAATTTTCCTGGCAGTTGTGGCTGAAATCTTTGCTGGTCTACCTGAATCCCCTCATTTTCCACTTGTACATAAATGACAAATACAATTCACTTTTTTGATTTTAGCAAATGGCTGCTATGAAACAAAGAGCGGAAAATTTAAAGGGGTCTGAATACTTTCAGTACCCACTGTAGGTCCCCACTAAAGCATCTCTTATTTTGCAGGCGTACCTGAGACCTGTCAGTATACAGACACTTTGGGCATAAGCTTCACAAGGCATAACATGTGTAGCTCAGCAGAACTTTACAAATTGATTTACTTCTAACTTACAATGTATGTCTGGGTTGTGGAACATACTTGTGTAGTTTAGAGTTTTAAAGCCCTTTGAAAATGTTACAGACAACTGACAAAGAGCATTTGTTGATTTGCCCTTTTGAATGTGTTTTCTCAAGCAAAGTCCAATGTTCTGTTGACAGTCTGATCAATCAGAAGAACAAGTCCGTAAATAGTAAAAAAACATCATTTTTTTCTTTCTCTTTAATTACAAAAGGAGAGTCCAATTTTGGGGGCTAGTGGCCAAGAAGAGCTGGCCAAACGACTTGCAGAGCTAGAACTTAACCGCGATCTGCTGGAGGACCTCGGAGACGATCAGGACTGGTTTGATGAGGACTTTGGCCTCAGCTCACGTAGGGAACAACAGAGACACCAACAGACACAGAGAGAAGAAACAAAACATGGAGCAGAACTGAGAAGCTCTGGTTCCTTAACCGAAGATCCACTGAGTGGGCTGGTCCCAGATGGGGACCAGTCTGTGAAGACTCCACCAAGACCTACTCTTCCTCTCCCCATGCCACCGAAACTGCCAGAACAACCTGCCATGGTGGTGCCCCACTCAGCCGTAGAAGTAGAGAAAATGGTCCATGTTGCCATTCAGGAGATGTGGGAGAGCTGTGGCCTTTCAAAGGAAGGAAGACGTTTGCTTTCAGACATGAACTGCCCCAAACCTTCACAAGTATATTTTGGTGTTGAGGGCAGTTCCACAAACCAGGAGGCACTCTGCATCCGCAGCTACAAAAAGGTGAAAATACAGGACTAAGCAGTTCTGCTTATTTTGTTATGAATGTTTAGTGTAGTCTTAAAGTTCAATTATTCCCTGATGTTTAACATATTTTGAAAGTGTGTTTTTTCATTCATATTTGATGGGAACGTTGTTGAACAAATACATACTCATCATTAAAAAAAAACAGGTTGACTTATTAAACACTCTTGTAAAATATAACCTTTTTGACAGACGTATTAAAACATCTTAATTCCCGCAGGCTGTGTATTACCTCACATGGGAGATATTCCAGGAAATTTATGCCGAAGACCCCAGTGCGAATCATCCTAAATGGGTAAAACCACAGCGAGTCAGCCCTGCCTTTCACCACAAAGTCAAGACACCAGAAGACATGATGAAAATTCAGGTACAATTTGATTGTCACTAACAACCACTATGCTACTATAATGTTATTGCCACCAAATGTCAAATACAGGATGATGATTTTGGTTTTGACTTGTTTTGTCCAGGAATTTGCCACAGAAGAAGTTCTAAAACTTTACGGTTTGGCCAAGAATACAGGTAAAAAGTCAGACTGGCAGAAGATGCTGAAATTTGGCCGAAGGAAGCGCGACAGAGTTGATCAAATACTGGTAAGTATGTACATTAATTAAATGTGCAATTAATGTTTTTTATCGATTATCGCTTTCCGCCGGTGTTTTGTTTTGTTTATATTTGCCAAGTCAAATTTTCGTCACCGTTTATTGCGTTTTTATTTGTCGACTTCAAAGAGCTGAGCCAGAAGGCAAAGCTCTCGGTCTACCGAGCTATCTACATTCCTACTCTCACCTATGGTCATGAAGTGTGGGTCATGACCGAAAGAATAAGATTGCGGATACAAGCGGCCGAAATGAGTTTCCTCAGAAGGGTGGCTGGCATCTCCCTTAGAGATAGGGTGAGAAGTTCAGTCACCCGAGAGAGAGACTCGGAGTAGAGCCGCTGCTCCTTCGCTTGGAAAGGAGCCAGCTTAGGTGGTTCGGGCATCTCGTGCGGATGCCTCACGAGCGTCTCCCTAGGGAGGTCCTTGTCTCACGTCCCACTGGGAGGAGACCCCGCGGCAGGCCAAGGACCAGATGGGGGGATTACATCTCCTCTCTGGGCTGGGAACGCTTCGGGATTCCCCAGGAGGAAGTCGCTAATGTTGCTCTGGAGAGGGAAGTCTGGGGGTCTCTGCTGGAGCTGTTGTCCACGCGACCCGATTCCGGATAAGCGGTTGAAGATGGATGGATGGACGGACTTCAAAGTAATGAACTTTCCGGTACAATTTCTTAAATTTTGATTCACCGAAAGTTTAATCGATCACAAATACTGCATTTCTGGTGTTAGGACTCTTGCGTGTTATTGTTTCCGTCATGGCAAGCAAACCCAAGTAGCGCAGCTTCAATGAAAAATAGCTTAAGGAGCGCCACTTTTCAGCAAATGGCTCACTTACGAAGATAGAAAGATGTTTTAATGAAAATATAGAAAAAAATACCGGCAGCGGTAAAGTTTAGATCCATGAAGGAAAGAAGAAACTGAATACATTTACATATGCGTAAACATTTATTTTCTTTTGTATTATTTTTTTATGAATTAAGTAACGTTTATGACCACCTTTTTCCAAAACGCAATATAGAATGTGAGATATAACAGGTTAATGCATATATTCATCATTAGTTTTTAAAACGGTTATAAAAAAAAGTGGTACCCCAAAAATGTTCTGTGGGACCCCATTTTTGTGACTTGATGGGGTCCCTGGGACCCCATTTTGAAAAATCCTAGCGCCAACACTGCATCCGTGTTTGAGATAGGATAGATTTGTTTTATTGTATTTAATTGGGAAAGACAAAGTCCGACCTAGTTTTTCCAACTAGTAAAAAAGTACACTTCAAGATGTTGAGTATTTATTTAAGTTAAATATTTGCTTACAAAAATGAGTCCATTTATGTATTTTGTTTATTTAGGATAACAAAGTTATTTACCTTCTAATTACCGTACAATAGTAAACAATTCTACAATAATGAGAATTTTTTTTAATCCTTTTAAATAGTTAATTGCATTATTATTGGAAATTGTGAGAATATTACATCATAAACACTATATAGTTTTTTTATCAGTTATTTCTTCAGTTTAAGAACATTTTGTAGAAAAAAGCTCCGGGTTCGTCTGCATAAAGCCAAATATTTTTTTAAGTAAATCATTGCATATCGTTTTAATGTGTGTGACATTGACAGAATAATTTCTTGATTGACACGTCTCCCTTCATTCGTTATTTTTGCATTTGTATGCATTTATTTGTATTAAATATAAAAGTCGCAAATCAAATTGCAATCGCAATTTTGGAGAGAAATATCGCAAATAGGTTATTTCTGAAAATCGTGCACTGTAATTACATTAATGCTCAATTTCGTCTGAAAATATTGCTTGATAATATTTATCGACAATAATTTTTGGGACAATATATCGTCCAGCAAAATCTATCGTTGCCGGCCTCGTGGGATCTACTGTTAGGACTGTGATGATGGGCCAATTTTGGAGGCTGTCATAAGTTAATGAGCCTGGTAATTGACCAATTCACCCAACAAGGTGGAGCTACTCCAATCTAACAGCACTGCAGTCATTTGTACAAGCTGTCTGTTAGTGTACAGACAGCTTTAAGTTGTCTACACCAACAACACATCTGCAAACCCTGCTCTACAACAAACTTCATATGATCCACAGGTACAGGAGCTCCAGGAGGAGGAGGCTCAGTGGGTGTGCTACGAAGAAGATGAGCTGTCTGTCAAGATGCAACTGTCTGACAGCATCTTTGACATGTTGCTGAAGGACACAGCCAACATGCTGGGTGTCCTAACCAAGAGGGCCACCATTCATTAGTGGTTGAATGTAATCCACTTTGAATCAACTAGTACATGGGTTTGGAATTTTTACATAGAGGTATAAAGGTCAGTGGCACATTTTGGCTTAAATAAGTGATGTCATTTGTAGCCTTTTTACCAAAATGTATAATGTAGGGGCCTTAAACACATCCTACTGTCAATCATCTTTTTTCTTTGTTTTGTTTTCCTTTAGTCTCGTCCTCTTTGCTTTCTTTTTCCATTTCTGACACATAAAAGTGTCCAAGTAATTAAAATGTGTCACTGATTTTGAACATTCAAATTGCCCTCAATTTGGACATCATAGAGATAAGATATTGTGTAAAACCTCTTAAATATGTTTATTTATTGTGCCGAAAAGAGAATGCTGGATTTGTATATTTTGTCAGATTTATAAAAGAGTTTTATTGTTATTCAAAGTAAATCTATAGTGATCTAATTGTAAAAGCACAAGAAATGTGAGCATGGCAATAATATGTCAGAGATTTAAAATAGAGAAAATAGTATTTAAAAGTCACATTCATGATAAGTGTGTCCCACTTCTGTGCTGTAATATTAACACTAACTTCACAAAGCCTCCAAGTTAAATACTACTGATTTTTGTTTGAATTGTAACTTATGGGGTTCTATTAGAAACATATTTTGGTTGATTCGAAGCTATTTGCAATTTGATAGGCGGCTTTAGGATGTCCATACACTACACATTAGCATACAGTGTGCAAGTGGGACAAAGATAGAAATATTAGACTTTTTGCATGGTCCTGAAATGCTGGATTTGAGCCTTTTTACACACACTTGAGTTAGTCCAGTATCTCCTACACCTACTTCTTCTCAGCCTCAGTGCAGCCCTTATGTCGATTTTCCAAACCATAAGCATGGTCAAAACCAGCTGCCAGTACTTTGCCAGGTGACCAACTTCAACCGTCATTTAAAGTGCCTCTTTACATCGTGGTATAGACCATGTTTATTAGCTTATCCTTTGGACAGTCTGTTTCTTTTATTTAAAATTATTGTACACCTCTCTTCTTTTACCGGTCTGCCGAAAAATTATTTCATGACTTCAGTTTGGGCCTTAACTCACTTGGTAATGTCAAGGTTTTAACTTGTTCATGTTTTTGTCAAAGACAGTTGATTGGTTTTAGACACCCAGTGCATTTCCATTATCACACTGTCTTCTATTTTGGTCCTCTTAACTCTTTCTATGGGAAAGCCAGCTTTCTTCCTTTCAGACTTTTTTTTTTTAAAGCTAAAGTGACCTTAACTTCAACCCATTTTAACCCTCACTTGTTAGATAACGTACCAAAATATGTGATGCCAACCTCACCCCTCTTAGAGTGAAATTCTTCTATAATTGATTGCAAATTGGAGAGAATGACACTCTGTTGTAACTATGCAGTGCTTTATGTAGTTGGCTGAACACCTTTTTAGACCTCAAATGTGTCCATAGAAGAGCCCTTTCTTCTCTGGAATGGGAAATGAAGCAACTTTGTCATTTGATCCCAGTAGAAAAATAAGAATAGATGTAATAAATAAACCTCATCCTACTAATCCTCCTCCCTTTTTAATTGTTTGAAATGTTAATTAATATTTATAATAATGTGCTGTGAGTGCACCAAGTGCACTCGGCTTGTACAATACTTCTATTGTTGTAAATATACTGAACTATTGTAGCCAATCTGACCTGCTCTTAAAGTCACCTCAGTGACCGTTGAAATATGGAACTTTGCAAACTTGTACATATTTGTAGACTTTGGTACTGTAAATAAAGCTGTTTGTAAAGGAAATTTGGAGAAAACTGTGCTTTTGTTCCCAAAAAAACAATTCACAAATTCTAAATCAATGCTTTCTGCAACATAATTGAGCATTTTGTCTGCTTGTCTATAAATAACCAAAATACTATAGAAACCACTGTAGCAATAAACTTGTTACATACCTTTCAATCAGAAACGACAGCAAGGCATAAAATGTGATACAACTTTTCCGTCTCGATAAATCGACTGTAAGACAAAAGTCCTAAAGAAGATGACAGTAAGACAAAAGTCTTAAAGAAGTCGACTGTAAGACAAAAGTCGTAAAGTCGACTGTAAGACAACATCTTAAAGAAGTCGACTGTAAGACAACATCTTAAAGAAGTCGACTGTAAGACAAAAGTCTTAAAGAAGTCGACTGTAAGACAAAAGTCTTAAAGAAGTCGACTGTAAGACAAAAGTCTTAAAGAAGTCGACTGTAAGACAAAAGTCTTAAAGAAGTCGACTGTAAGACAAAAGTCTTAAAAAAGTCGACTGTAAGACAAAAGTCTTAAAGAAGTCGACTGTAAGACAAAAGTCTTAAAGAAGTCGACTGTAAGACAAAAGTCTTAAAGAAGTCGACTTTAAGACAAAAGTCTTAAAGAAGTCGACTGTAAGACAAAAGTCTTAAAGAAGTCGACTGTAAGACAACAACTTAAAGAAGTCGACTGTAAGACAACATCTTAAAGAAGTCGACTGTAAGACAACATCTTAAAGAAGTCGACTGTAAGACAACATCTTAAAGAAGTCGACTGTAAGACAAAAGTCTTTAAGTCTACTGTAAGAAAAAAGTCTTTAAGAAGTCGACTATAAGACAACAACTTAAAGAAGTCGACTTTAAGACAAAATTCTTAAAGAAGTCGACTGTAAGACAAAAGTCTTAAAGAAGTCGACTGTAAGACAAAAGTCTTAAAGAAGTCGACTGCGACTGTAAGATAAAAGTCCTAAAGAAGTTGACTGTAAGACTAGTCTTAAAGTCGACTAAGACAAAAGTCTTAAAGAAGTCGACTGTAAGAAAGAAGTCGACTGTAAGACAAAAGTCTTAAAGAAGTCGACTGTAAGAAAGAAGTTGACTGTTAGACAAAAGTCTTAAAGAAGTCGACTAAAAAAGTCTTAAAGTAGTTGACTGTAAGAATAAAGTCTTAAAGAAGTTGACTTTAAGACAAAAGTCTTAAAGAAGTCGACTGTAAGAAAAGTCTTAAAGAAGTCGACTGTAAGACAAAAGTCCTAAAGAAGTCGACTGCGACTATAAGATAAAAGTCCTAAAGAAGTTGACTGTAAGACAAGTCTTAAAGAAGTCGACTAAGACAAAAGTCTTAAAGAAGTCGACTGTAAAACAAAAGTCTTGAAGAAGTTGACTGTAAGACAAAAGTCTTAAAAAAGTCGACTGTAAGACAAAAGTCTTAAAAAAGTCGACTGTAAGACAAAAGTCCTAAAGAAGACAACTGTAGGAAAAAAGTCGACTGTAAGACAAGTCTTAAAGAAGATGACTGTAAGACAAAAGTCTTAAAGAAGACGACTGTAAGAAAAAAGTCGACTGTAAGACAAAAGTCTTAAAGAAGACGACTGTAAGACAAAAGTCTTAAAAAAGTCGACTGTAAGACAAAAGTCTTAAAGAAGACGACTGTAAGACAAAAGTCCTAAAGAAGACGACTGTAAGAAAAAAGTCGACTAAGACAAAAGTCTTAAAGAAGACGACTGTAAGAAAAAAGTCGACTAAGACAAAAGTCTTAAAGAAGACGACTGTAAGAAAAAAGTCGACTAAGACAAAAGTCCTAAAGAAGACGACTGTAAGAAAAAAGTCGACTAAGACAAAAGTCTTAAAGAAGACGACTGTAAGAAAAAAGTCGACTGTAAGACAAAAGTCTTAAAGAAGACGACTGTAAGAAAAAAGTCGACCAAGACAAAAGTCCTAAAGAAGTCGACTGTAAGACAAAAGTCTTAAAGAAGACGACTGTAAGACAAAAGTCTTAAAAAAGTCTACTGTAAGACAAAAGTCTTAAAGAAGACGACTGTAAGACAAAAGTCCTAAAGAAGACGACTGTAAGAAAAAAGTCGACTAAGACAAAAGTCTTAAAGAAGACGACTGTAAGAAAAAAGTCGACTAAGACAAAAGTCTTAAAGAAGACGACTGTAAGAAAAAAGTCGACTAAGACAAAAGTCCTAAAGAAGACGACTGTAAGAAAAAAGTCGACTAAGACAAAAGTCTTAAAGAAGACGACTGTAAGAAAAAAGTCGACTGTAAGACAAAAGTCTTAAAGAAGACGACTGTAAGAAAAAAGTCGACCAAGACAAAAGTCCTAAAGAAGTCGACTGTAAGACAAAAGTCTTAAAGAAGACGACTGTAAGACAAAAGTCTTAAAAAAGTCGACTGTAAGACAAAAGTCTTAAAGAAGACGACTGTAAGACAAAAGTCCTAAAGAATGCGACTGTAAGAAAAAAGTCGACTAAGACAAAAGTCTTAAAGAAGACGACTGTAAGAAAAAAGTCGACTAAGACAAAAGTCTTAAAGAAGACGACTGTAAGAAAAAAGTCGACTAAGACAAAAGTCCTAAAGAAGACGACTGTAAGAAAAAAGTCGACTAAGACAAAAGTCTTAAAGAAGACGACTGTAAGAAAAAAGTCGACTGTAAGACAAAAGTCTTAAAGAAGACGACTGTAAGAAAAAAGTCGACCAAGACAAAAGTCCTAAAGAAGACGACTGTAAGACAAAAGTCTTAAAGAAGACGACTGTAAGACAAAAGTCTTAAAAAAGTCGACTGTAAGACAAAAGTCTTAAAGAAGACGACTGTAAGACAAAAGTCCTAAAGAATGCGACTGTAAGAAAAAAGTCGACTAAGACAAAAGTCTTAAAGAAGACGACTGTAAGAAAAAAGTCGACTAAGACAAAAGTCTTAAAGAAGACGACTGTAAGAAAAAAGTCGACTAAGACAAAAGTCCTAAAGAAGACGACTGTAAGAAAAAAGTCGACTAAGACAAAAGTCTTAAAGAAGACGACTGTAAGAAAAAAGTCGACTGTAAGACAAAAGTCTTAAAGAAGACGACTGTAAGAAAAAAGTCGACCAAGACAAAAGTCCTAAAGAAGACGACTGTAAGACAAAAGTCTTAAAGAAGACGACTGTAAGACAAAAGTCTTAAAAAAGTCGACTGTAAGACAAAAGTCTTAAAGAAGACGACTGTAAGACAAAAGTCCTAAAGAATGCGACTGTAAGAAAAAAGTCGACTAAGACAAAAGTCTTAAAGAAGACGACTGTAAGAAAAAAGTCGACTAAGACAAAAGTCTTAAAGAAGACGACTGTAAGAAAAAAGTCGACTAAGACAAAAGTCCTAAAGAAGACGACTGTAAGAAAAAAGTCGACTAAGACAAAAGTCTTAAAGAAGACGACTGTAAGAAAAAAGTCGACTGTAAGACAAAAGTCTTAAAGAAGACGACTGTAAGAAAAAAGTCGACCAAGACAAAAGTCCTAAAGAAGACGACTGTAAGACAAAAGTCTTAAAGAAGACGACTGTAAGACAAAAGTCTTAAAAAAGTCGACTGTAAGACAAAAGTCTTAAAGAAGACGACTGTAAGACAAAAGTCCTAAAGAATGCGACTGTAAGAAAAAAGTCGACTAAGACAAAAGTCTTAAAGAAGACGACTGTAAGAAAAAAGTCGACTAAGACAAAAGTCCTAAAGAAGACGACTGTAAGAAAAAAGTCGACTAAGACAAAAGTCTTAAAGAAGACGACTGTAAGAAAAAAGTCGACTGTAAGACAAAAGTCTTAAAGAAGACGACTGTAAGAAAAAAGTCGACCAAGACAAAAGTCCTAAAGAAGACGACTGTAAGACAAAAGTCTTAAAGAAGACGACTGTAAGACAAAAGTCTTAAAAAAGTCGACTGTAAGACAAAAGTCTTAAAGAAGACGACTGTAAGACAAAAGTCTTAAAGAAGACGACTGTAAGACAAAAGTCTTAAAAAAGTCGACTGTAAGACAAAAGTCTTAAAGAAGACGACTGTAAGACAAAAGTCCTAAAGAATGCGACTGTAAGAAAAAAGTCGACTAAGACAAAAGTCTTAAAGAAGACGACTGTAAGAAAAAAGTCGACTAAGACAAAAGTCTTAAAGAAGACGACTGTAAGAAAAAAGTCGACTAACAAAAGTCCTAAAGAAGACGACTGTAAGAAAAAAGTCGACTAAGACAAAAGTCTTAAAGAAGACGACTGTAAGAAAAAAGTCGACTGTAAGACAAAAGTCTTAAAGAAGACGACTGTAAGAAAAAAGTCGACCAAGACAAAAGTCCTAAAGAAGACGACTGTAAGACAAAAGTCTTAAAGAAGACGACTGTAAGACAAAAGTCTTAAAAAAGTCGACTGTAAGACAAAAGTCTTAAAGAAGACGACTGTAAGACAAAAGTCCTAAAGAATGCGACTGTAAGAAAAAAGTCGACTAAGACAAAAGTCTTAAAGAAGACGACTGTAAGAAAAAAGTCGACTAAGACAAAAGTCTTAAAGAAGACGACTGTAAGAAAAAAGTCGACTAAGACAAAAGTCCTAAAGAAGACGACTGTAAGAAAAAAGTCGACTAAGACAAAAGTCTTAAAGAAGACGACTGTAAGAAAAAAGTCGACTGTAAGACAAAAGTCTTAAAGAAGACGACTGTAAGAAAAAAGTCGACCAAGACAAAAGTCCTAAAGAAGACGACTGTAAGACAAAAGTCTTAAAGAAGACGACTGTAAGACAAAAGTCTTAAAAAAGTCGACTGTAAGACAAAAGTCTTAAAGAAGACGACTGTAAGACAAAAGTCCTAAAGAATGCGACTGTAAGAAAAAAGTCGACTAAGACAAAAGTCTTAAAGAAGACGACTGTAAGAAAAAAGTCGACTAAGACAAAAGTCTTAAAGAAGACGACTGTAAGAAAAAAGTCGACTAAGACAAAAGTCCTAAAGAAGACGACTGTAAGAAAAAAGTCGACTAAGACAAAAGTCTTAAAGAAGACGACTGTAAGAAAAAAGTCGACTTTAAGACAAAAGTCTTAAAGAAGACGACTGTAAGAAAAAAGTCGACCAAGACAAAAGTCCTAAAGAAGACGACTGTAAGACAAAAGTCTTAAAGAAGACGACTGTAAGACAAAAGTCTTAAAAAAGTCGACTGTAAGACAAAAGTCTTAAAGAAGACGACTGTAAGACAAAAGTCCTAAAGAATGCGACTGTAAGAAAAAAGTCGACTAAGACAAAAGTCTTAAAGAAGACGACTGTAAGAAAAAAGTCGACTAAGACAAAAGTCTTAAAGAAGACGACTGTAAGAAAAAAGTCGACTAAGACAAAAGTCCTAAAGAAGACGACTGTAAGAAAAAAGTCGACTAAGACAAAAGTCTTAAAGAAGACGACTGTAAGAAAAAAGTCGACTAAGACAAAAGTCTTAAAGAAGACGACTGTAAGAAAAAAGTCGACTAAGACAAAAGTCTTAAAGAAGACGACTGTAAGAAAAAAGTCGACTAAGACAAAAGTCTTAAAGAAGACGACTGTAAGAAAAAAGTCGACCAAGACAAAAGTCCTAAAGAAGACGACTGTAAGACAAAAGTCTTAAAGAAGACGACTGTAAGACAAAAGTCTTAAAAAAGTCGACTGTAAGACAAAAGTCTTAAAGAAGACGACTGTAAGACAAAAGTCCTAAAGAATGCGACTGTAAGAAAAAAGTCGACTAAGACAAAAGTCTTAAAGAAGACGACTGTAAGAAAAAAGTCGACTAAGACAAAAGTCCTAAAGAAGACGACTGTAAGAAAAAAGTCGACTAAGACAAAAGTCTTAAAGAAGACGACTGTAAGAAAAAAGTCGACTGTAAGACAAAAGTCTTAAAGAAGACGACTGTAAGAAAAAAGTCGACCAAGACAAAAGTCCTAAAGAAGACGACTGTAAGACAAAAGTCTTAAAGAAGACGACTGTAAGACAAAAGTCTTAAAAAAGTCGACTGTAAGACAAAAGTCTTAAAGAAGACGACTGTAAGACAAAAGTCTTAAAAAAGTCGACTGTAAGACAAAAGTCTTAAAAAAGTCGACTGTAAGACAAAAGTCTTAAAGAAGACGACTGTAAGAAAAAAGTCGACCAAGACAAAAGTCCTAAAGAAGTCGACTGTAAGACAAAAGTCTTAAAGAAGACGACTGTAAGACAAAAGTCTTAAAAAAGTCGACTGTAAGACAAAAGTCTTAAAGAAGACGACTGTAAGACAAAAGTCCTAAAGAATGCGACTGTAAGAAAAAAGTCGACTAAGACAAAAGTCTTAAAGAAGACGACTGTAAGAAAAAAGTCGACTAAGACAAAAGTCTTAAAGAAGACGACTGTAAGAAAAAAGTCGACTAAGACAAAAGTCCTAAAGAAGACGACTGTAAGAAAAAAGTCGACTAAGACAAAAGTCTTAAAGAAGACGACTGTAAGAAAAAAGTCGACTAAGACAAAAGTCTTAAAGAAGACGACTGTAAGAAAAAAGTCGACTAAGACAAAAGTCCTAAAGAAGACGACTGTAAGAAAAAAGTCGACTAAGACAAAAGTCTTAAAGAAGACGACTGTAAGAAAAAAGTCGACTAAGACAAAAGTCTTAAAGAAGACGACTGTAAGAAAAAAGTCGACTAAGACAAAAGTCCTAAAGAAGACGACTGTAAGAAAAAAGTCGACTAAGACAAAAGTCTTAAAGAAGACGACTGTAAGAAAAAAGTCGACTGTAAGACAAAAGTCTTAAAGAAGACGACTGTAAGAAAAAAGTCGACCAAGACAAAAGTCCTAAAGAAGACGACTGTAAGACAAAAGTCTTAAAGAAGACGACTGTAAGACAAAAGTCTTAAAAAAGTCGACTGTAAGACAAAAGTCTTAAAGAAGACGACTGTAAGACAAAAGTCCTAAAGAATGCGACTGTAAGAAAAAAGTCGACTAAGACAAAAGTCTTAAAGAAGACGACTGTAAGAAAAAAGTCGACTAAGACAAAAGTCTTAAAGAAGACGACTGTAAGAAAAAAGTCGACTAAGACAAAAGTCTTAAAGAAGACGACTGTAAGAAAAAAGTCGACTGTAAGACAAAAGTCTTAAAGAAGACGACTGTAAGAAAAAAGTCGACCAAGACAAAAGTCCTAAAGAAGACGACTGTAAGACAAAAGTCTTAAAGAAGACGACTGTAAGACAAAAGTCTTAAAAAGTCGACTGTAAGACAAAAGTCTTAAAGAAGACGACTGTAAGACAAAAGTCCTAAAGAATGCGACTGTAAGAAAAAAGTCGACTAAGACAAAAGTCTTAAAGAAGACGACTGTAAGAAAAAAGTCGACTAAGACAAAAGTCTTAAAGAAGACGACTGTAAGAAAAAAGTCGACTAAGACAAAAGTCCTAAAGAAGACGACTGTAAGAAAAAAGTCGACTAAGACAAAAGTCTTAAAGAAGACGACTGTAAGAAAAAAGTCGACTGTAAGACAAAAGTCTTAAAGAAGACGACTGTAAGAAAAAAGTCGACCAAGACAAAAGTCCTAAAGAAGACGACTGTAAGACAAAAGTCTTAAAGAAGACGACTGTAAGACAAAAGTCTTAAAAAAGTCGACTGTAAGACAAAAGTCTTAAAGAAGACGACTGTAAGACAAAAGTCCTAAAGAATGCGACTGTAAGAAAAAAGTCGACTAAGACAAAAGTCTTAAAGAAGACGACTGTAAGAAAAAAGTCGACTAAGACAAAAGTCCTAAAGAAGACGACTGTAAGAAAAAAGTCGACTAAGACAAAAGTCTTAAAGAAGACGACTGTAAGAAAAAAGTCGACTGTAAGACAAAAGTCTTAAAGAAGACGACTGTAAGAAAAAAGTCGACCAAGACAAAAGTCCTAAAGAAGACGACTGTAAGACAAAAGTCTTAAAGAAGACGACTGTAAGACAAAAGTCTTAAAAAAGTCGACTGTAAGACAAAAGTCTTAAAGAAGACGACTGTAAGACAAAAGTCTTAAAGAAGACGACTGTAAGACAAAAGTCTTAAAAAAGTCGACTGTAAGACAAAAGTCTTAAAGAAGACGACTGTAAGACAAAAGTCCTAAAGAATGCGACTGTAAGAAAAAAGTCGACTAAGACAAAAGTCTTAAAGAAGACGACTGTAAGAAAAAAGTCGACTAAGACAAAAGTCTTAAAGAAGACGACTGTAAGAAAAAAGTCGACTAAGACAAAAGTCCTAAAGAAGACGACTGTAAGAAAAAAGTCGACTAAGACAAAAGTCTTAAAGAAGACGACTGTAAGAAAAAAGTCGACTGTAAGACAAAAGTCTTAAAGAAGACGACTGTAAGAAAAAAGTCGACCAAGACAAAAGTCCTAAAGAAGACGACTGTAAGACAAAAGTCTTAAAGAAGACGACTGTAAGACAAAAGTCTTAAAAAAGTCGACTGTAAGACAAAAGTCTTAAAGAAGACGACTGTAAGACAAAAGTCCTAAAGAATGCGACTGTAAGAAAAAGTCGACTAAGACAAAAGTCTTAAAGAAGACGACTGTAAGAAAAAAGTCGACTAAGACAAAAGTCTTAAAGAAGACGACTGTAAGAAAAAAGTCGACTAAGACAAAAGTCCTAAAGAAGACGACTGTAAGAAAAAAGTCGACTAAGACAAAAGTCTTAAAGAAGACGACTGTAAGAAAAAAGTCGACTGTAAGACAAAAGTCTTAAAGAAGACGACTGTAAGAAAAAAGTCGACCAAGACAAAAGTCCTAAAGAAGACGACTGTAAGACAAAAGTCTTAAAGAAGACGACTGTAAGACAAAAGTCTTAAAAAAGTCGACTGTAAGACAAAAGTCTTAAAGAAGACGACTGTAAGACAAAAGTCCTAAAGAATGCGACTGTAAGAAAAAAGTCGACTAAGACAAAAGTCTTAAAGAAGACGACTGTAAGAAAAAAGTCGACTAAGACAAAAGTCTTAAAGAAGACGACTGTAAGAAAAAAGTCGACTAAGACAAAAGTCCTAAAGAAGACGACTGTAAGAAAAAAGTCGACTAAGACAAAAGTCTTAAAGAAGACGACTGTAAGAAAAAAGTCGACTGTAAGACAAAAGTCTTAAAGAAGACGACTGTAAGAAAAAAGTCGACCAAGACAAAAGTCCTAAAGAAGACGACTGTAAGACAAAAGTCTTAAAAAAGTCGACTGTAAGACAAAAGTCTTAAAGAAGACGACTGTAAGACAAAAGTCTTAAAAAAGTCGACTGTAAGACAAAAGTCTTAAAGAAGACGACTGTAAGACAAAAGTCCTAAAGAATGCGACTGTAAGAAAAAAGTCGACTAAGACAAAAGTCTTAAAGAAGACGACTGTAAGAAAAAAGTCGACTAAGACAAAAGTCTTAAAGAAGACGACTGTAAGAAAAAAGTCGACTAAGACAAAAGTCCTAAAGAAGACGACTGTAAGAAAAAAGTCGACTAAGACAAAAGTCTTAAAGAAGACGACTGTAAGAAAAAAGTCGACTGTAAGACAAAAGTCTTAAAGAAGACGACTGTAAGAAAAAAGTCGACCAAGACAAAAGTCCTAAAGAAGACGACTGTAAGACAAAAGTCTTAAAGAAGACGACTGTAAGACAAAAGTCTTAAAAAAGTCGACTGTAAGACAAAAGTCTTAAAGAAGACGACTGTAAGACAAAAGTCCTAAAGAATGCGACTGTAAGAAAAAAGTCGACTAAGACAAAAGTCTTAAAGAAGACGACTGTAAGAAAAAAGTCGACTAAGACAAAAGTCCTAAAGAAGACGACTGTAAGAAAAAAGTCGACTAAGACAAAAGTCTTAAAGAAGACGACTGTAAGAAAAAAGTCGACTGTAAGACAAAAGTCTTAAAGAAGACGACTGTAAGAAAAAAGTCGACCAAGACAAAAGTCCTAAAGAAGACGACTGTAAGACAAAAGTCTTAAAGAAGACGACTGTAAGACAAAAGTCTTAAAAAAGTCGACTGTAAGACAAAAGTCTTAAAGAAGACGACTGTAAGACAAAAGTCTTAAAAAAGTCGACTGTAAGACAAAAGTCTTAAAAAGTCGACTGTAAGACAAAAGTCTTAAAGAAGACGACTGTAAGAAAAAAGTCGACCAAGACAAAAGTCCTAAAGAAGTCGACTGTAAGACAAAAGTCTTAAAGAAGACGACTGTAAGACAAAAGTCTTAAAAAAGTCGACTGTAAGACAAAAGTCTTAAAGAAGACGACTGTAAGACAAAAGTCTTAAAAAAGTCGACTGTAAGACAAAAGTCTTAAAGAAGACGACTGTAAGACAAAAGTCCTAAAGAATGCGACTGTAAGAAAAAAGTCGACTAAGACAAAAGTCTTAAAGAAGACGACTGTAAGAAAAAAGTCGACTAAGACAAAAGTCTTAAAGAAGACGACTGTAAGAAAAAAGTCGACTAAGACAAAAGTCCTAAAGAAGACGACTGTAAGAAAAAAGTCGACTAAGACAAAAGTCTTAAAGAAGACGACTGTAAGAAAAAAGTCGACTGTAAGACAAAAGTCTTAAAGAAGACGACTGTAAGAAAAAAGTCGACCAAGACAAAAGTCCTAAAGAAGACGACTGTAAGACAAAAGTCTTAAAGAAGACGACTGTAAGACAAAAGTCTTAAAAAAGTCGACTGTAAGACAAAAGTCTTAAAGAAGACGACTGTAAGACAAAAGTCCTAAAGAATGCGACTGTAAGAAAAAAGTCGACTAAGACAAAAGTCTTAAAGAAGACGACTGTAAGAAAAAAGTCGACTAAGACAAAAGTCCTAAAGAAGACGACTGTAAGAAAAAAGTCGACTAAGACAAAAGTCTTAAAGAAGACGACTGTAAGAAAAAAGTCGACTGTAAGACAAAAGTCTTAAAGAAGACGACTGTAAGAAAAAAGTCGACCAAGACAAAAGTCCTAAAGAAGACGACTGTAAGACAAAAGTCTTAAAGAAGACGACTGTAAGACAAAAGTCTTAAAAAAGTCGACTGTAAGACAAAAGTCTTAAAGAAGACGACTGTAAGACAAAAGTCTTAAAAAAGTCGACTGTAAGACAAAAGTCTTAAAAAAGTCGACTGTAAGACAAAAGTCTTAAAGAAGACGACTGTAAGAAAAAAGTCGACCAAGACAAAAGTCCTAAAGAAGTCGACTGTAAGACAAAAGTCTTAAAGAAGACGACTGTAAGACAAAAGTCTTAAAAAAGTCGACTGTAAGACAAAAGTCTTAAAGAAGACGACTGTAAGACAAAAGTCCTAAAGAATGCGACTGTAAGAAAAAAGTCGACTAAGACAAAAGTCTTAAAGAAGACGACTGTAAGAAAAAAGTCGACTAAGACAAAAGTCTTAAAGAAGACGACTGTAAGAAAAAAGTCGACTAAGACAAAAGTCCTAAAGAAGACGACTGTAAGAAAAAAGTCGACTAAGACAAAAGTCTTAAAGAAGACGACTGTAAGAAAAAAGTCGACTAAGACAAAAGTCTTAAAGAAGACGACTGTAAGAAAAAAGTCGACTAAGACAAAAGTCCTAAAGAAGACGACTGTAAGAAAAAAGTCGACTAAGACAAAAGTCTTAAAGAAGACGACTGTAAGAAAAAAGTCGACTAAGACAAAAGTCTTAAAGAAGACGACTGTAAGAAAAAAGTCGACTAAGACAAAAGTCCTAAAGAAGACGACTGTAAGAAAAAAGTCGACTAAGACAAAAGTCTTAAAGAAGACGACTGTAAGAAAAAAGTCGACTGTAAGACAAAAGTCTTAAAGAAGACGACTGTAAGAAAAAAGTCGACCAAGACAAAAGTCCTAAAGAAGACGACTGTAAGACAAAAGTCTTAAAGAAGACGACTGTAAGACAAAAGTCTTAAAAAAGTCGACTGTAAGACAAAAGTCTTAAAGAAGACGACTGTAAGACAAAAGTCCTAAAGAATGCGACTGTAAGAAAAAAGTCGACTAAGACAAAAGTCTTAAAGAAGACGACTGTAAGAAAAAAGTCGACTAAGACAAAAGTCTTAAAGAAGACGACTGTAAGAAAAAAGTCGACTAAGACAAAAGTCCTAAAGAAGACGACTGTAAGAAAAAAGTCGACTAAGACAAAAGTCTTAAAGAAGACGACTGTAAGAAAAAAGTCGACTGTAAGACAAAAGTCTTAAAGAAGACGACTGTAAGAAAAAAGTCGACCAAGACAAAAGTCCTAAAGAAGACGACTGTAAGACAAAAGTCTTAAAGAAGACGACTGTAAGACAAAAGTCTTAAAAAAGTCGACTGTAAGACAAAAGTCTTAAAGAAGACGACTGTAAGACAAAAGTCCTAAAGAATGCGACTGTAAGAAAAAAGTCGACTAAGACAAAAGTCTTAAAGAAGACGACTGTAAGAAAAAAGTCGACTAAGACAAAAGTCTTAAAGAAGACGACTGTAAGAAAAAAGTCGACTAAGACAAAAGTCCTAAAGAAGACGACTGTAAGAAAAAAGTCGACTAAGACAAAAGTCTTAAAGAAGACGACTGTAAGAAAAAAGTCGACTGTAAGACAAAAGTCTTAAAGAAGACGACTGTAAGAAAAAAGTCGACCAAGACAAAAGTCCTAAAGAAGACGACTGTAAGACAAAAGTCTTAAAGAAGACGACTGTAAGACAAAAGTCTTAAAAAAGTCGACTGTAAGACAAAAGTCTTAAAGAAGACGACTGTAAGACAAAAGTCCTAAAGAATGCGACTGTAAGAAAAAAGTCGACTAAGACAAAAGTCTTAAAGAAGACGACTGTAAGAAAAAAGTCGACTAAGACAAAAGTCCTAAAGAAGACGACTGTAAGAAAAAAGTCGACTAAGACAAAAGTCTTAAAGAAGACGACTGTAAGAAAAAAGTCGACTGTAAGACAAAAGTCTTAAAGAAGACGACTGTAAGAAAAAAGTCGACCAAGACAAAAGTCCTAAAGAAGACGACTGTAAGACAAAAGTCTTAAAGAAGACGACTGTAAGACAAAAGTCTTAAAAAAGTCGACTGTAAGACAAAAGTCTTAAAGAAGACGACTGTAAGACAAAAGTCTTAAAGAAGACGACTGTAAGACAAAAGTCTTAAAAAAGTCGACTGTAAGACAAAAGTCTTAAAGAAGACGACTGTAAGACAAAAGTCCTAAAGAATGCGACTGTAAGAAAAAAGTCGACTAAGACAAAAGTCTTAAAGAAGACGACTGTAAGAAAAAAGTCGACTAAGACAAAAGTCTTAAAGAAGACGACTGTAAGAAAAAAGTCGACTAAGACAAAAGTCCTAAAGAAGACGACTGTAAGAAAAAAGTCGACTAAGACAAAAGTCTTAAAGAAGACGACTGTAAGAAAAAAGTCGACTGTAAGACAAAAGTCTTAAAGAAGACGACTGTAAGAAAAAAGTCGACCAAGACAAAAGTCCTAAAGAAGACGACTGTAAGACAAAAGTCTTAAAGAAGACGACTGTAAGACAAAAGTCTTAAAAAAGTCGACTGTAAGACAAAAGTCTTAAAGAAGACGACTGTAAGACAAAAGTCCTAAAGAATGCGACTGTAAGAAAAAAGTCGACTAAGACAAAAGTCTTAAAGAAGACGACTGTAAGAAAAAAGTCGACTAAGACAAAAGTCTTAAAGAAGACGACTGTAAGAAAAAAGTCGACTAAGACAAAAGTCCTAAAGAAGACGACTGTAAGAAAAAAGTCGACTAAGACAAAAGTCTTAAAGAAGACGACTGTAAGAAAAAAGTCGACTGTAAGACAAAAGTCTTAAAGAAGACGACTGTAAGAAAAAAGTCGACCAAGACAAAAGTCCTAAAGAAGACGACTGTAAGACAAAAGTCTTAAAGAAGACGACTGTAAGACAAAAGTCTTAAAAAAGTCGACTGTAAGACAAAAGTCTTAAAGAAGACGACTGTAAGACAAAAGTCCTAAAGAATGCGACTGTAAGAAAAAAGTCGACTAAGACAAAAGTCTTAAAGAAGACGACTGTAAGAAAAAAGTCGACTAAGACAAAAGTCTTAAAGAAGACGACTGTAAGAAAAAAGTCGACTAAGACAAAAGTCCTAAAGAAGACGACTGTAAGAAAAAAGTCGACTAAGACAAAAGTCTTAAAGAAGACGACTGTAAGAAAAAAGTCGACTGTAAGACAAAAGTCTTAAAGAAGACGACTGTAAGAAAAAAGTCGACCAAGACAAAAGTCCTAAAGAAGACGACTGTAAGACAAAAGTCTTAAAGAAGACGACTGTAAGACAAAAGTCTTAAAAAAGTCGACTGTAAGACAAAAGTCTTAAAGAAGACGACTGTAAGACAAAAGTCCTAAAGAATGCGACTGTAAGAAAAAAGTCGACTAAGACAAAAGTCTTAAAGAAGACGACTGTAAGAAAAAAGTCGACTAAGACAAAAGTCTTAAAGAAGACGACTGTAAGAAAAAAGTCGACTAAGACAAAAGTCCTAAAGAAGACGACTGTAAGAAAAAAGTCGACTAAGACAAAAGTCTTAAAGAAGACGACTGTAAGAAAAAAGTCGACTGTAAGACAAAAGTCTTAAAGAAGACGACTGTAAGAAAAAAGTCGACCAAGACAAAAGTCCTAAAGAAGACGACTGTAAGACAAAAGTCTTAAAGAAGACGACTGTAAGACAAAAGTCTTAAAAAAGTCGACTGTAAGACAAAAGTCTTAAAGAAGACGACTGTAAGACAAAAGTCCTAAAGAATGCGACTGTAAGAAAAAAGTCGACTAAGACAAAAGTCTTAAAGAAGACGACTGTAAGAAAAAAGTCGACTAAGACAAAAGTCCTAAAGAAGACGACTGTAAGAAAAAAGTCGACTAAGACAAAAGTCTTAAAGAAGACGACTGTAAGAAAAAAGTCGACTGTAAGACAAAAGTCTTAAAGAAGACGACTGTAAGAAAAAAGTCGACCAAGACAAAAGTCCTAAAGAAGACGACTGTAAGACAAAAGTCTTAAAGAAGACGACTGTAAGACAAAAGTCTTAAAAAAGTCGACTGTAAGACAAAAGTCTTAAAGAAGACGACTGTAAGACAAAAGTCTTAAAAAAGTCGACTGTAAGACAAAAGTCTTAAAAAAGTCGACTGTAAGACAAAAGTCTTAAAGAAGACGACTGTAAGAAAAAAGTCGACCAAGACAAAAGTCCTAAAGAAGTCGACTGTAAGACAAAAGTCTTAAAGAAGACGACTGTAAGACAAAAGTCTTAAAAAAGTCGACTGTAAGACAAAAGTCTTAAAGAAGACGACTGTAAGACAAAAGTCCTAAAGAATGCGACTGTAAGAAAAAAGTCGACTAAGACAAAAGTCTTAAAGAAGACGACTGTAAGAAAAAAGTCGACTAAGACAAAAGTCTTAAAGAAGACGACTGTAAGAAAAAAGTCGACTAAGACAAAAGTCCTAAAGAAGACGACTGTAAGAAAAAAGTCGACTAAGACAAAAGTCTTAAAGAAGACGACTGTAAGAAAAAAGTCGACTAAGACAAAAGTCTTAAAGAAGACGACTGTAAGAAAAAAGTCGACTAAGACAAAAGTCCTAAAGAAGACGACTGTAAGAAAAAAGTCGACTAAGACAAAAGTCTTAAAGAAGACGACTGTAAGAAAAAAGTCGACTGTAAGACAAAAGTCTTAAAGAAGACGACTGTAAGAAAAAAGTCGACCAAGACAAAAGTCCTAAAGAAGACGACTGTAAGACAAAAGTCTTAAAGAAGACGACTGTAAGACAAAAGTCTTAAAAAAGTCGACTGTAAGACAAAAGTCTTAAAGAAGACGACTGTAAGACAAAAGTCCTAAAGAATGCGACTGTAAGAAAAAAGTCGACTAAGACAAAAGTCTTAAAGAAGACGACTGTAAGAAAAAAGTCGACTAAGACAAAAGTCTTAAAGAAGACGACTGTAAGAAAAAAGTCGACTAAGACAAAAGTCCTAAAGAAGACGACTGTAAGAAAAAAGTCGACTAAGACAAAAGTCTTAAAGAAGACGACTGTAAGAAAAAAGTCGACTAAGACAAAAGTCTTAAAGAAGACGACTGTAAGAAAAAAGTCGACTAAGACAAAAGTCCTAAAGAAGACGACTGTAAGAAAAAAGTCGACTAAGACAAAAGTCTTAAAGAAGACGACTGTAAGAAAAAAGTCGACTAAGACAAAAGTCTTAAAGAAGACGACTGTAAGAAAAAAGTCGACTAAGACAAAAGTCTTAAAGAAGACGACTGTAAGAAAAAAGTCGACTAAGACAAAAGTCCTAAAGAAGACGACTGTAAGAAAAAAGTCGACTAAGACAAAAGTCTTAAAGAAGACGACTGTAAGAAAAAAGTCGACTGTAAGACAAAAGTCTTAAAGAAGACGACTGTAAGAAAAAAGTCGACCAAGACAAAAGTCCTAAAGAAGACGACTGTAAGACAAAAGTCTTAAAGAAGACGACTGTAAGAAAGAAGTCGAAGGTAAGACAAAAGTCCTTAAGAAGTTGACTAAGACAAAAGTCTTTAAATAAGCAAAATACTATATAAGCCACTGTAGTAAAGTGTATTTCTGCTCTTGCCGTCCCCTCCCGGGTCGAGGGCCGACGCAGCTGCGTAGTTGGATCAAAAGAGACGTCGGAGACGCTTTGCTGAACCAAAAGTTGCTTAATTACAAGCGAGCGTGTTCTAACTCAAAATGCTTCTTGTACATGTCCGTTATGGAGACTCTTCAGCAAACATCCACATGCAATGCACGATTAAATTAATTGGGCTTGGATTTCAGACTTCGTTAAGCAAGGACATTTCCATTGAGATATCTTCAATCAGGGGTGTCCAAAGTGCGGCCCGAGGGCCATTTGTGGCCCCCAGCTCATTTGTTAACGACCCCCGGCACAATCTGAAAATACTATAATAAAAAATAAAAACAAAAAAAAGCGTGATAAAAGAGTAAACAGGTGAAATGTAACAAGAGAAGGTTGCAGTGTTGACACTAATAACACAAAGCTGCCATTCTGACTGTTATTGGCCTATTGAAGAAGGCTCCAATTACTTCACATGAACAACTCCACTTTGACATGTTTTGGGGGGGAAATATTGCATATTTTGTGCGAAACAAAGTTTTCTTCCACTAAAAAGGGCATCAAACAAACCAAAAAAATATGAACAAATAATAAAATCTTATAATCAACAGATCTACAGACTTAAGTGTTAAAAGTAAAAAAATATAAATATAAATTTGGCTTATTTTCAACACTTAATCTTTTTTTTTTATAGTCATGAGTTATTGACCTATTTAAGCCTCCCAATTACTTGACATCAAATATTCCACTTTGAAATGTTTTGGGGGAAAATGTTGCATAGTTTGTGTGTTTGCCATATAAATAAGGGTTTTGACATAAAGGGCATAAACATAAAATAAAAAAACTTTATAACGACAGACAGACCTGAAGTTGATCTCGAGATTCAAGCGTTAAATGACAAAAATAATAATTTATGACTTATTTCTAACATTTTTATGACTGAGACCCATCCGGGTATCAGGGACCAAACTTGAGGAAAGCCATAAAGGTTAAAAAAAACAACAACTATATATTGTATTGGTTTTAAAAAAGGAAACACATCAAAATAGCATGCTTTGATTTTTCAGTCTGCGGCCCTCAGTGGAAAAGGTTTGGACACCCCTGTCTTAAATACTGTAATATTTGTTATATAACATCCAAGTCAATTCTGGTAGCGTTAATGCTGCTATTCCACATTTTCACCGCTTGGGGGCACTGCCGGTCAGATTACTGCGGTTAGTTCTCGTCTTTAAAACCCGTGATGGTGCTTACTCTCTTGAGTAATGACAAATGTGTGATACAGTGTTGACATCTCATTTAAAATTATATTTTAAATTGTGTATTCATTTGTGATATTCTATTCTCCACTAGTATTTAGTAGCGTCATGCATGTAAGAAAACATATACAGATACATATACATATTTTGCACATTTGCATTGTTTCAACAGACCCTTGCAATACTGTTTGTAAAAATGTCTTCTATGCACACACACACACACAAGCCTGGGTTGTGATGGTAGGTGGGAGACATGATTACCAACAGCCTTTTTTTTTTTTTTTTTTATCACAAAACCACATCGATCGAGCAGTCGACTAGTGGCAAAAGTTCCAGGAGAGCTGCTGGCATACAGTGTTCCAACAAGTCAACAAAGTACAAACCACTGTTTACATATCTAATCTGCATTATATAACCTAATGGCATTAAAGAAAAACATTGTTCCCTTGTTGTTGGATATGGTGTATAAATTAAAAAGTGCACCTTTTTTTTAATTTTTTGATGTAAAAACAGAGGCGTTATCGTGGGTAGTATAATTAAATATAAATTAATTAGCTATATGTATAATTATTGTTAGGTAAAAGTACACAGACTCTTTTAATTAAGAAAAATAATAGTAATAAAACAATTATTTAATGCAAACAAGTTTTTATTTTTATTTGTATTTTTTTTATTGAACAACAAACATACATTTATAGTTCACTCAACAGTCAAAGCATTTTCAACAACAAGGAAAGAAAACAAAAGCAAATACAGAGAGTATTAAGTATTAATAAATAATAATAATAAAATATACACTACCGTTCAAAAGTTTGGGGTCCACATTGAAATGTCCTTAATTTTTGAAGGAAAAGCACTGTACTTTTCAATGAAGATAACTTTAAACTAGTCTTAACTTTAAAGAAATACACTCTATACATTGCTAATGTGGTAAATGACTATTCTAGCTGCAAATGTCTGGTTTTTGGTGCAATATCTACATAGGTGTATAGAGGCCCATTTCCAGCAACTATCACTCCAGTGTTCTAATGGTACAATGTGTTTGCTCATTGGCTCAGAAGGCTAATTGATGATTAGGAAAAACCCTTGTGCAATCATGTTCACACATCTGAAAACAATTTAGCTCGTTACAGAAGCTACAAAACTGACCTTTGAGCAGATTGAGTTTCTGGAGCATCACATTTGTGGGGTCAATTAAACGCTCAAAATGGCCAGAAAAAGAGAACTTTCATCTGAAACTCGACAGTCTATTCTTGTTCTTAGAAATGAAGGCTATTCCACAAAATTGTTTGGGTGACCCCAAACTTTTGAACGGTAGTGTATATATACAGTATATTTTTAAAAAATCACTTAAATGTTTTTAACAAAGATGACTATTTAAGGGCTTTCGTACTCTTAATCATACTCCAAGATTTGAGTGATAATTGTAAAAATGTAGGCCTTATAAATCGACATTTATGTAGAACATTTTTTGCTTGGAGCATAACAATGTTCCATTCAGCCATCCATTTTCTACCGCTTGTCTCTTTCGGGGTCGCGGGGGGTGCTGGAGCCTATCTCAGTTGCATTCGGGCGGAAGGCGGTGTACACCCTGGACAAGTCGCCACCTCATCGCAGGGCCAACACAGACAGACAGACAACATTCACACTCACATTCACACACTAGGGACCATTTAGTGTTGCCAATCAACCTATCCCCAGGTGCATGTTTTTGGAGGTGGGAGAAAGCCGGAGTACCCGGAGGGAACCCACGCAGTCACGGGGAGAACATGCAAACTCCACACAGAAAGATCCCGATACCAGGATTGTACTCAGGACCTTCGTATTGTGAGGCACATGCACTAACCCCCTGTTCCACCATGTTGACAAACATTTCTACGTTACAGTTGTTTAAAAAAAAAAAAATTACCAAATGTGATCTCTTCTGTAGAGAACGGGGACATCTCCACACCCTTGTTTCTCAGCCAAGTTCTGATCTCCTCCCAAAACACATGAACACCCTCACAGTCCACACACAGATGATTGACATCCTCTACAGCTCCACAGATATAACAGCCATCAACCTCCATGTTACATTTAAGTTTCAAAAAATCCTTTGAAGGGTATATTCCATTAATAATTTTAAATTGTATTTCTTTAATTTTGAGAAGAATTGGGTATGTAATATATATTGTTCTTATTTTCCTTAGCTCAACTTTTGTAAACTCCTTCAGGATATATTGTCTATGAACTGTGCCCGGAAAATATTATTTCACTAAAACTGCCCTCATGTATTTGTTGGAACATTTTTCATCACAGAAATGAACGTCTAGGTTTCTCAGACAAGAGGTAGTATTTGAATATAAAACATCCTGAGTCTCCATAGATTTTAAAGGCCTACTGAAAGCCACTACTACCGACCACGCGGTCTGATAGTTTATATATCAATGATGAAATCCTAACATTGCAACACATGCCAATACGGCCGGGTTAACTTATAAAGTGCAATTTAAAATTTCCCGGCAAACTTCCGGCTGAAAACGTTTCGATATGATGACGTATGCGCGTGACGTCAACGGTTGAAGCGGAAGTATTCGGAGCCCATTGAATCCAATACAAAAAGCTCTGTTTTCATCTCAAAATTCCACGGTATTCTGGACATCTGTGTTGGTGAATCTTTTGCAATTTGTTTAATGAACAATGGAGACTGCAAAGAAGAAAGTTGTAGGTGGGATCGGTGTATTAGCGGCGGACTACAGCAACACAACCAGGAGGACTTTGAGGATAGCAGACGGTTCGGCGGAGGTCAAAACACACCCGACTCATCGTGTATATAAAAACTTCTCCCTATCGGCGTATTACGGATACGGCAACAGCAGAAGTCACACTGATTTGCAGGTGTGTAATTTGTTGTGAGTTTATGCACTGTGTTGGTTTTGTTGTTTGAACAAGGTGATGTTCATGCACGGTTCATTTTGTGCACCAGTAAAAAAACATGGTAACACTTTAGTATGGGGAACATATTCACCATTAATTAGTTGCTTATTAACATGCAAATTAGTAACATATTGGCTCTTAACTAGTCATTATTAAGTACTTAGTAATGCCTTGTTTGGCATGGCCTTATTATAACCCTAACCCTCTAACCCTGGCCCTAACCCTAACCTTAACCCTCAAAAAAGAACTCTAAATTAAGTCTTTGTTACTTAGAATATGTTCCCCATACTAAAGTGTTACCAAAAACATATAACTTTGTCTTGAATTTGAAAAAAACATTTTATTTTTCACTAAAGAAGGGTTCGGTGAATGCGCATAGGAAACTGGTGGGGTTCGGTACCTCCAACAAGGTTAAGAACCACTGGTTTAGTGGGACAGGCGAAAGTTAAGTTGGAGAAAATTAATTATAATTATAAATTAATTAATGTTTCTGTGCGGCCCGGTAGCAAACGAGTCACGGACCGGTACCGGTCCCCGGACCGGTGGTTAGGGACCACAATCTAATTTCATTTACAACCTGGTCTGGTGAAGATAATGTCCTTTACTTAAAATAAATACATAAATAAATAATACATTCTTGAACAAAAAATAAATTAAAATTAAAGCTGCAAGCAGCAATGGACGGGACCCGACTTTGACGGCACATAAAATCCAAACCGGAGCAGTAATTAAAACTCTTTCATCAACTTTTAATCAGAAGGGTTCAATCTCTCTCCTGTGCTAGTTTGAAGCCGACACGACAAACGCGCTCAGAGGAGATAATGTTTGAAAAAAGGTGACTGTTTTTACAAAACTTTTGTTTTGAAGGGGGAATTGCAGACTTCCTGTTGATTTTTGCTGAAGGACGTCAGTGTATAACATCTAGATCTACGTGATACCTACATAGAGGTTTTCGTTTCATGTCTCTACGACATTCCTACTGGAAGTTACAGGCAGTTTTGTCTGTGTTTTCTTCCTAGGAGCAGTTTTGTCTGTGTTTTCTTCCTGGGGGGCGCTAGAGGGCAATTTTGAGTTTTGGGGTTTGGTTTTTTATTAGATCGCAATTTTTGCCAGTCCTGATGGGTGTGTCCAGTTTGGTGAGTTTTGAAGCATGTTAAGGGGGTCAAATTACAGCTCAAAGAGGCAAAGGTGACTGTTTTTACAAAACTTTTGTTTTGAAGGGGGAATAGCAAACTTCCTGTTGATTTTTGCTGAAGGATGTCAGTGTATGAAATCTAGGTCTAAGTGAGACCTACATAGAGTTTTTTGTTTCATGTCTCTACGACATTCCTACTGGAAGTTACAGGCAGTTTTGTCTGTGTTTTCTTCCTAGGAGCAGTTTTGTCTGTGTTTTCTTCCTGGGGGGCGCTAGAGCGCAATTTTGAGTTTTGGGGTTTGGTTTTTTATTAGATCGCAATTTTTGCCAGTCCTGATGGGTGTGTCCAGTTTGGTGAGTTTTGAAGCATGTTAAGGGGGTCAAATTACAGCTCAAAGAGGCAAGGGTGACTGTTTTTACAAAACTTTTGTTTTGAAGGGGGAATAGCAAACTTCCTGTTGATTTTTGCTGAAGGATGTCAGTGTATGAAATAAGTCTAAGTGAGACCTACATAGAGTTTTTAGTTTCATGTCTCTACGACATTCCTACTGGAAGTTACAGGAAGTTTTGTCTGTTTTCTTCCTAGGAGCAGTTTTGTCTGTGTTTTCTTCCTAGGGGGCGCTAGAGCGCAATTTTGAGTTTTGGGGTTTGTTTTTTTATTAGATCGCAATTTTCGCCAGTCATGATGTGTGTGTCCAGTTTGGTGAGTTTTGAAGCATTTTAAGGGGGTCAAATTACAGCTCAAAGAGGCAAAGTGGTTTTACTAAACTTTCGTTTTGAAGGGGGAATAGCAAACTTCCTGTTGATTTTTGCTGAAGGATGTCAGTGTATGAAATCTAGGTCTAAGTGAGACCTACATAGAGTTTTTTGTTTCATGTCTCTACGACATTCCTACTGGATGTGACAGGCAGTTGTGTCTGTGTTTTCTTCCTAGGAGCAGTTTTGTCTGTGTTTTCTTCCTAGGGGGCGCTAAAGCGCAATTTTGAGTTTTGGGGCTAGGTTTTTTGATTAGATCGCAATTTTCGCCAGTCCTGATGTGTGTGTCAAATATGGTGAGTTTTGAAGCATGTTAAGGGGGTCAAATTACAGCTCAAAGAGGCGGCATAATAAAGAAATAATAAAACGCTAGAAATTCAATAGGGTCCTATGTCCCAAAGGGACATTCGGCCCCTAATAAAATAAAAAAAGTTACATAGAAACTAGTAAATAATGGAAATGAGTAAAATTAAGTGTTAAAGGTTAGTACTATTAGTGGACCAGCATCACGGACCTTATCCCAGGTACCAGAATATTGAGTTTGAGTTTGAGTTTATTTCAGGGGTGTCAAACGTACGGCCCGAGGGCCACGTCAGGCCCGCGAACAGGTTTTATCCGGCCCGCGGGATGAGTTTGGTAAGTAAAAATGAGCCTGAAATTTTTGAATGAAAAAACTGCTGTTCTAAATGTGTCCACTGGATGTCGCAACAGCAATTTTTTGTATCTTTGTAGATGATGCTACATATGTACAAAATAAACCACATGATGTTAGTACATCAGTCAGGGAAAACGATCAAACTACCTAAATAAAATCCTGTAATTAGATTTAGATGTAATTTTTGTGTTATGATTGATTGAAAATTAACACCAATGTGTTGAATGATGAACATTATCACATAATTTATTCAGAAAATATAAATAACGACAAATAAATTATTAACCGCAACATGCAAGTGTAAAAAAACCCAACAACATTCTGATTTGTACATTTGTGCTTGTTCTATTTTTAAACAAAGAAAACAATCTGAAGTTTTCTTTATTTTTAAGTTATCGTGCCGTGATTTGACCAGTCCGGCCCACTTGGGAGTAGATTTTTCTCCATGTGGCCCCCAATCTAAAATGAGTTTGACACCCCTGGTTTATTTAATAACAGAAGGAAACAACCCTTCCGCTCCCTCCTCCAATAATAGGGGAGGGAGCATTTTTGGGTTGGTGCACTAACTGTAAGTGTATCTTGTGTTTTTTTACGTTGATTTAATAAAAAACAAACAAAAAAACAAGTGCAGTTTTCCTTTTCTACGTCCGAGGACTGTATCTTATTTTGAAAACCGGATGTGGCTTCACCTAGTGTTCCGGTAGTCTTCGGAAAAACAAGGAAGCAACGGTGGTCTGCTCAGAATAATCAAATAGTTTCTTGCATGTCTTTAGAGTGACACTTGTGTTTAGCTTCAAAGAGATACGAGGCTCGACTAAAACACGATAAATGTAAACAGTCGCCGAGCAGGTTTACGTGACAGCCGGACTATTTCCGTTCATTTTACCATAACGGCAAAAGTAGGTGCGCACGCTGAATAATCAGGTGCGCGTTAAGTGTGGAAATATACCGCGGCGCCGCAAAGTTGCCACAGTAGAAGTACACGCAAACTTTGCATTCCACTGAAGACGGAGGGGGGGAAGATGGCGCGGCGGTGCGACAGTGCCACGTCTCCTTTCCGCGCAGAAATGAAGAAATACACCCGTGGAGTGGCCGTGGTGTTCCTAATAAGCCAATGCCTGCTTTTCGCCTCCCCGGTGGAGGCCGGACTCTACACGGCGTCCGACCAACTTATCCTGCTCTCTCCGGACAACGTCAAGACAGTTTTGGTGAACTCCAGCACGACTGTGGTGGTGGAGTTCTTCGCGTCGTGGTGTGGACACTGCATCGCCTTCTCGTCGGTTTACAAGCGGCTGGCAAGAGACATTAAAGGTAAGCGTCAAGATGAAACTTCCTTGGTTTGGTCGGTAAGGTCCTCGGCATCAACACCAAACACACTACAGTAATATTACTGTAATATTACTAATATTACTGTAATATTGCTAATATTATTGTAATATTACTAATATTACTGTAATATTACTAATATTACTGTAATATTATTACTAATATTACTGTAATATTATTACTAATATTACTGTAATATTATTACTAATATTACTGTAATATTACTACCACCACTTTATGTCCACAGGTGTTTGACATTGACTTTGAGTTTGAGTTTATTTCAGGGGTGTCAAACTCATTTTAAGATGGGGGGGCCACATGGAGAAAAATCTACTCCCAAGTGGGCCGGACTGGTAAAATCATGGCACGCACGATAACTTAAAAATAAAGACAACTTCAGATTGTTTTCTTTTTAAAAAAAAAAATAGAACAAGCACATTCTGAAAAAATCATAATGTTGTTGTTGTTGGGTTTTTTTTACACTTACATGTTGCGGTTAGTAGTATTCTATCTTTATTTGTGGTTATTTATACTTTCTGAATAAATTATGTTATAATGTTCATCAGTCGACTCATTGGTGTTAATTTTCAATCTATCAAGATGAAAAACTAATATCAAAATAAAATTACAGGATGTTATTTATGTGGTTTGCTCATTTTCCTCGACTGGTGCACTAACATCATGCGGTTTATTTATTTATTTTTTATTTTTTTACATATGTAGCATAATCTACAAAGATACAAAGAATTGCTAGATCGGGGGCCACATGAAGAAAAATCTACTCCCAGGTGGGCCGGACTGGTAAAATCATGGCACGATAACTTAAAAATAAAGACAACTTCAGATTGTTTTCTTTTTTAAAAAAAAAATAGAACAAGCACATTCTGAAAATGTACAAATCATAATGTTGTTGTTGTTGTTGTTGTTGTTTTTTACACTTACATGTTGCGGTTAGTAGTATTCTATCTTTATTTGTCGTTATTTATACTTTCTGAATAAATTATGTTATAATGTTCATTGGTGTTAATTTTCAATCTATCAAGATGAAAAACTAATATCAAAATCAAATTACAGGATGTTATTTATGTAGTTTGCTCATTTTCCTCGACTGGTGCACTAACATCATGCGGTTTATTTATTTATTTATTTTTTTACATATGTAGCATAATCTACAAAGAATTGCTAGATGGGGGGCCACATGAAGAAAAATCTACTCCCAGGTGGGCCGGACTGGTAAAATCACGGCACGACAACTTAAAAATAAAGACAACTTCAGATTGTTTTCTTTAAAAAAAAAAAATAGAACAAGCATTTTCTGAACATGTACAAATCATAATGTTGTTGTTGTTTTTTTACACTTACATGTTGCGGTTAGTAGTATTCTATCTTTATTCTTTCCGAATAAATTATGTTCTAATGTTCATCAGTCGACTCATTGGTGTTAATTTTCAATCTATCAAGATGAAAAACCAATATCAAAATCAAATTACAGGATGTTATTTATGTAGTTTGCTCATTTTTCTCGACTGGTGCACTAACATCATGCGGTTTATTTATTTATTTATTTTCTTACATATGTAGCATAATCTACAAAGATACAAAGAATTGCTAGATCGGGGGCCACATGAAGAAAAATCTACTCCCAAGTGGGCCGGACTGGTAAAATCATGGCACGATAACTTAAAAATAAAGACAACTTCAGATTGTTTTCTTTTTAAAAAAAAAAATAGAACAAGCACATTCTGAAAATGTACAAATCATAATGTTGTTGTTGTTGTTGTTGTTTTTTACACTTACATGTTGCGGTTAGTAGTATTCTATCTTTATTTGTCGTTATTTATACTTTCTGAATAAATTATGTTATAATGTTCATCAGTCGACTCATTGGTGTTAATTTTCAATCTATCGAGATGAAAAACTAATATCAAAATCAAATTACAGGATGTTATTTATGTAGTTTGCTCATTTTCCTCGACTGGTGCACTAACATCATGCGGTTTATTTATTTATTTATTTTTTTACATATGTAGCATAATCTACAAAGATACAAAGAATTGCTAGATGGGGGGCCACATGGAGAAAAATCTACTCCCAAGTGGGCCGGACTGGTAAAATCACGGCACGACAACTTAAAAATAAAGACAACTTCAGATTGTTTTCTTTTTAAAAAAAAATAGAACAAGCACATTTTTAACATGTACAAATCATAATGTTGTTGGGTTTTTTTTACACTTACATGTTGCGGTTAGTAGTATTCTATCTTTATTCTTTCCGAATAAATTATGTTATAATGTTCATCAGTCGACTCATTGGTGTTAATTTTCAATCTATCGAGATGAAAAACTAATATCAAAATCAAATTACAGGATGTTATTTATGTAGTTTGCTCATTTTCCTCGACTGGTGCACTAACATCATGCGGTTTATTTATTTATTTATTTTTTTACATATGTAGCATAATCTACAAAGATACAAAGAATTGCTAGATGGGGGGCCACATGGAGAAAAATCTACTCCCAAGTGGGCCGGACTGGTAAAATCATGGCACGATAACTTAAAAATAAAGACAACTTCAGATTGTTTTCTTTTTAAAAAAAAAATAGAACAAGCACATTCTGAAAATGTACAAATCATAATGTTGTTGTTGTTGTTGTTTTTTTTACACTTACATGTTGCGGTTAATAGTATTCTATCTTTATTTGTCGTTATTTATACTTTCTGAATAAATTATGTTATAATGTTCATCAGTCGACTCATTGGTGTTAATTTTCAATCTATCAAGATGAAAAACTAATATCAAAATCAAATTACAGGATGTTATTTATGTAGTTTGCTCATTTTCCTCGACTGGTGCACTAACATCATGCGGTTTATTTATTTATTTATTTTTTTACATATGTAGCATAATCTACCAAGATACAAAGAATTGCTAGATGGGGGGCCACATGAAGAAAAATCTACTCCCAAGTGGGCCGGACTGGTAAAATCATGGCACGATAACTTAAAAATAAAGACAACTTCAGATTGTTTTCTTTTAAAAAAAAAAATAGAACAAGCACATTCTGAAAATGTACAAATCATAATGTTGTTGTTGTTGTTGTTGTTGTTTTTTACACTTACATGTTGCGGTTAGTAGTATTCTATCTTTATTTGTCGTTATTTATACTTTCTGAATAAATTATGTTATAATGTTCATCAGTCGACTCATTGGTGTTAATTTTCAATCTATCAAGATGAAAAACTAATATCAAAATCAAATTACAGGATGTTATTTATGTAGTTTGCTCATTTTCCTCGACTGGTGCACTAACATCATGCGGTTTATTTATTTATTTATTTTTTTACATATGTAGCATAATCTACAAAGATACAAAGAATTGCTAGATCGGGGGCCACATGAAGAAAAATCTACTCCCAGGTGGGCCGGACTGGTAAAATCACGGCACGACAACTTAAAAATAAAGACAACTTCAGATTGTTTTCTTTTTAAAAAAAAAATAGAACAAGCACATTCTGAAAATGTACAAATCATAATGTTGTTGTTGTTTTGTTTTTTTTACACTTACATGTTGCGGTTAGTAGTATTCTATCTTTATTTGTCGTTATTTATACTTTCTGAATAAATTATGTTATAATGTTCATCAGTCGACGCATTGGTGTTAATTTTCAATCTATCAAGATGAAAAACTAATATCAAAATCAAATTACAGCATGTTATTTATGTAGTTTGCTCATTTTCCTCGACTGGTGCACTAACATCATGCGGTTTATTTTTTTTTATTTTTTTTTTTACATATGTAGCATAATCTACAAAGATACAAAGAATTGCTAGATCGGGGGCCACATGAAGAAAAATCTACTCCCAAGTGGGCCGGACTGGTAAAATCATGGCACGATAACTTAAAAATAAAGACAACTTCAGATTGTTTTCTTTTTAAAAAAAAAATAGAACAAGCACATTCTGAAAATGTACAAATCATAATGTTGTTGTTGTTGTTTTTTACACTTACATGTTGCGGTTAGTAGTATTCTATCTTTATTTGTCGTTATTTATACTTTCTGAATAAATTATGTTATAATGTTCATCAGTCGACTCATTGGTGTTAATTTTCAATCTATCAAGATGAAAAACTATTATCAAAATCAAATTATAGGATGTTATTTATGTAGTTTGCTCATTTTCCTCGACTGGTGCACTAACATCATGCGGTTTATTATTATTTTTTTTTTTTTTACATATGTAGCATAATCTACAAAGATACAAAGAATTGCTAGATCGGGGGCCACATGAAGAAAAATCTACTCCCAGGTGGGCCGGACTGGTAAAATCACGGCACGACAACTTAAAAATAAAGACAACTTCAGATTGTTTTCTTTTAAAAAAAAAATAGAACAAGCACATTCTTAACATGTACAAATCATAATGTTGTTGTTGTTGTTGTTGTTTTTTTACACTTACATGTTGCGGTTAGTAGTATTCTATCTTTATTCTTTCCGAATAAATTATGTTATAATGTTCATCAGTCGACTCATAGGTGTTAATTTTCAATCTATCAAGATAAAAAATATTATCAAAATCAAATTATAGGATGTTATTTATGTAGTTTGCTCATTTTCTTCTACTGGTGCACTAACGTGTGTTTTGTTAATTTTTTTACATAAAATCACGGCCCGATAACTTAAAAATAAAGACAACTCCAGATTGTTTTCTTTGTTAAAAATAGAATGAGCACATTCTGAAAATGTACAAATCATAATGTTGTTGTTTTTGTTTTTTTACACTTACATGTTGCGAATAATTGTATTCTACCTTTGTCGTTATTTATACTTTCTGAACAAATGATGTGTTAATGTTCATCAGTCGACTCATCAGTGTTAATTTTCAATCTATCAAGATACATTTTTTTAATCAAAATCAAATTATAGGATGTTATTTATGTAGTTTGCTCATTTTCCTCGACTGGTGCACTAACATGGTTTATTATTATTTTTTACATATGTAGCATCATCTACAAAGATAAAATGAATTGCTAGATGGGGGGGCCACATGGAGAAAAATCTACTCCCAAGTGGGCCGGACTGGTAAAATCACGGCCCGATAACCTAAAAATAAAGGCAACTTCAGATTGTTTTTTTTGTTTAAAAATAGAACAAGCACATTCTGAAAATGTACAAATCATAATGTTGTTGTTGTTTTTTTTTTTTACACTTACATGTTGCGGTTAATAGTTTTCTACCTTTCTTTGTCGTTATTTATACTTTCTGAATAAATGATGTGTTAATGTTCATCAGTCACTGGTGTTAATTTTTATTCTATCAAGATAAATAAATATTATCAAAATCAAATTATAGGATGTTATTTATGTAGTTTGCTCATTTTCCTCGACTGGTGCACTAACATCATGTGGTTTATTTTTTATTTGTTTTTTACATATGTAGCATAATCTACAAAGATACAAAGAATTGCTAGATCGGGGGCCACATGAAGAAAAATCTACTCCCAGGTGGGCCGGACTGGTAAAATCACGGCACGACAACTTAAAAATAAAGACAACTTCAGATTGTTTTCTTTTTAAAAAAAAATAGAACAAGCACATTCTTGACATGTACAAATCATAATGTTGTTGTTGTTGTTGTTTTTTTACACTTACATGTTGCGGTTAGTAGTATTCTATCTTTATTCTTTCCGAATAAATTATGTTATAATGTTCATCAGTCGACTCATAGGTGTTAATTTTCAATCTATCAAGATAAAAAATATTATCAAAATCAAATTATAGGATGTTATTTATGTAGTTTGCTCATTTTCCTCTACTGGTGCACTAACGTGTGTTTTGTTTATTTTTTTACATAAAATCACGGCCCGATAACTTAAAAATAAAGACAACTCCAGATTGTTTTCTTTGTTAAAAATAGAATGAGCACATTCTGAAAATGTATAAATCATAATGTTGTTGTTTTTGTTTTTTTACACTTACATGTTGCGAATAATTGGATTCTACCTTTGTCGTTATTTATACTTTCTGAACAAATGATGTTATAATGTTCATCAGTCGACTCATCTGTGTTAATTTTCAATCTATCAAGATAAAAAAATATTATCAAAATCAAATTATAGGATGTTATTTATGTAGTTTGCTCATTTTCCTCGACTGGTGCACTAACATGGTTTATTATTATTTTTTACATATGTAGCATCATCTACAAAGATAAAATGAATTGCTAGATGGGGGGGCCACATGGAGAAAAATCTACTCCCAAGTGGGCCGGACTGGTAAAATCACGGCCAGATAACCTAAAAATAAAGGCAACATCAGATTGTTTTTTTGTTTAAAAATAGAACAAGCACATTCTGAAAATGTAAAAATCATAATGTTGTTGTTTTTTGTTTTTTTTTACACTTACATGTTGCGGTTAATAGTTTTCTACCTTTCTTTGTCGTTATTTATACTTTCTGAATAAATGATGTGTTAATGTTCATCAGTCACTGGTGTTAATTTTTATTCTATCAAGATAAATAAATATTATCAAAATCAAATTATAGGATGTTATTTATGTAGTTTGCTCATTTTCCTCGACTGGTGCACTAACATCATGTGGTTTATTTTTTATTTGTTTTTTACATATGTAGCATCATCTCCAAAGATACACAGAATTGCTAGATGGGGGGCCACATGGAGAAAAATCTACTACCAAGTGGGCCGGACTGGTAAAATCACGGCACGACAACTTAAAAATAAAGACAACTTCAGATTGTTTTCTTTGTTTAAAAATAGAACAAGTGTAACAGAGTCAAATATGTAATGTAAATAATGTATTTTATCGTGTTTTATTATTGTTATAATTACACAAAATGTGTAAGTTACATGTAAATACCTGAAGGTTGTTCGATGTTTTTTCAATATGTGGAACCATTGTCTCGTTGTCTTTCCTACTGCAATAATTGTTGTGACACCTGCCTTTTTATATGCGTTGGACACGCCTTTAAACTTCCCTTTTGTCCACGATAACGGGAGAGGTAACAGAAAAGCGTATTGTCTCGTTAAGAACTTGAAGTTCACTTTCTTGTTTTGTACTATTATATTTGTGTAGGGGCTCGACGATGGCAGAAATACTGTATATTGAAAAAACATCAAACAACCTTCAGGTATTTACATGTAACTTACACATTTTGTGTAATTATAACAATAATAAAACATTATGAGATACATTATTTATATGACATGATTGACTTCGTTACACAAGCACATTCTGAAAATGTACAAATCATAATGTTGTTGGGGTTTTTTTTACACTTACATGTTGCGGTTAATAGTATTCTACCTTCCTTTGTCGTTATTTATACTTTCTGAATAAATGATGTGTTAATGTTCATCAGTCGACTCATTGGTGTTAATTTTCAATCTATCAAGATGAACAAATAATACCAAAATCAAATTATAGGATGTTATTTATGTAGTTTGCTCATTTTCCTCGACTGGTGCACTAACATCATGTGGTTTATTTTTTACTATGGTAATGTAATTAGTTACTATGGTAATCTAATTAGTTACCATGGTAATCTAAGTCACAGCAGCTCAGACGAGGCCCCAAGCAGTGTGGGTGGGGAGCGTTTCCACAGAGTGTTTCCAGAGCGGCCAGCCTGAAATGCGGGTGTCAGGGACAGACGCGGAAGGAGATTTTCACAACAAAGTTCTAAAGCTTATTAATATATCAGATGTATCAGATTGTAGGTGGGAGTTTTTTTACCCTTCGCGTTCATATATCGCTGTGTTTGTTGCATTTTTGTTGCGTTTTGCTTGATTGTAAAATTTGTGGATGGAGAGGGGGTGTGATGTTCATATGTTGTCAATATTCAGTGCTTTATCGTTCATAGTTAATATTGTAAATCCCACATTCTTTATTTTCATGTACATACTGGGTGTCTCATTCATTAAAAAAAATGTAAAATTCCATTTCGTTTTTTAAGACAGTCTGTCATAACTTTTTTTTAGCTTTCAATCAGACATCGTTGTGAGGTTATAGATATACCGGCCCCCAGACACATTTTTTTTAAATCTAAATTTGGCCCCCCAGTCGAAATAATTGCCCAGGCCTGCATTAGATGGAGCTCATGCATCACAGTTTGAGAATCACTGCTGTAAATGTAACAAACCACGCTTTTGTAGCTCTGCTCTTCTTTAGTACTATTGCTGCTATTAATTACTTTTGGTGCACTTGGTATTTGTTCTGTTTGTCTCCCCAGTTTCTCTTCCAACCCAGTTGGTTAAGGCAGATGGCTGCCTCACACTAGTCCTGTTCAAGTTTTCCTCATCACTATAGGTTTTTTTTAATGTAAACCAAATCCCTCAGATAACTTGTTGGGATTTGGCGCCACTTAAATAAAGTTGGAAGTACCGTATTTTCCGGACTATAAGGCGCACTTAAAATCATTTTTTTCCCCTCAAAACTCGACAGTGCGCCTTATAACCCGGTGCGGCTAATGTACGGAAAAATTCTGGTTTTGCTTACCGACCTCGAAGCAGTTTTATTTGGTACATGGTGTAATGATAAGTGTGACCAGTAGATGGCAGTCAAACATAAGAGATATGTGCAGACTGCACTATGATGGCAATATGACTCAAGTAAACACCAACATTTTATATGTTCCATTGAAAATATAGAACATTACACACGGCGCTCAAAAATCTATCAGCATTTTTTAGTATGACTTTGGTAAGCTATGAAGCCTCACCGCTTGATGGATTGTCGAAGCATTAAACATTATTATGGTGTGTGTGTATAAGGTGAGACATTATCTGGCGTTTTGTTTCGCAATATTACGCAAAAGAAACTGTTCTTACCTTCTGGTACCTGCTGATCTGTATTTTGGATCTGCATAAATCCTGAACATTTGCGCACGTCCGCCTTTGTAGTCCGTGCCGACACCGTAGTCGATAAGCTTCTTCTTTTTCTCTATCTTCTTGTGATGGGACATTCATCCTCCGCTGTTGCCATTTGTAATATAAAGTAGTATAAAGTTCTTACTTATATCTGTCAGTAAACTCACCATGAAAGCGCTAATACACACCGGTATAGTGAGTTTACATTATTCACCCAAGGAACTTTAGTTATTAGAGAGTTCCGGTCGGAAGGTTTTTCACGGGACACATTTCCGGCCTTGTTGTTGTTTCCGGATGAGGAGATGCTGTTTCGTTATTGATTTAAGTAAAGTCTGAATATCATTAAAACAGTTTGCTCCATCTTTTGACACTTCTTCCATTCCCGTCCTTGCACGCTACACCGCTACAACAAAGATGACGGGGAGAAGACGCTGCCGATGGTGAGCCACGTAAATAAGACCGCCCACAAAACGGCAAAGCGACTGTCAGAAAACGGATTGAAGATGATTTGTAAAACATAATCTATGCAACATTTTGACCAAAGAACCACCATTACATGTTATGTAGACCACAAGGAAGTGTTTTACGTTTAGATAAAATAAATAAATTATATGACTCTTTAAATGCGCCTTATGATTCGGTGCGCCTTATATATGAAAAGAGATCAAACATAGACCATTCATCGGCAGTGCGCCTTATAATCCGGTGCGCCCTATGGCCCGGAAAATATGTTATTTGTTTACCCTGTCATCTCTCTGTCGTTGTTTAAAGGGCGTTAATGCTTTTTGTCCCTCAGAGTGGAAGCCTGCAGTGGACCTGGCAGCTATCGACTGTGCTGATGAAGAGAGCAGAAAGGTCTGCACAGGCTTCGGAATCAGGGGATATCCAACTTTGAAGGTAACTCACTCAGTTATTACCTGCAAGGATAGACCAGTTTGCTTGTTTGGAGTGACTCTCTGCATGATAAGCAGCTGTTGGTTGCCATACTGTGTTGAAAGACTCTCAAATAAGACGTGTCTTTTTGAAACTATTTACTTGTGAGCATGTAATATGATGACTTAAAATGTAATTTGCACTCTAAAGCACAGGTTCTTAACCTTTTTGTCCTCAGGGGCCCAATTTTTCAATATCTTGATTTTTTTTCTACATTTAAAACACTTCCTTGTGGTCTACATAACATGTCATGGTGGTTCTTTGGTCAAAATGTTGCATAGATTATGTTTTACAGACCGCTTTCAAGCCCCTTTCTGGTCGCCTCTTCGGGATGCGCCATTTTGTGGGCGGTCTTATTTCCGTGCCTCCACTTCGACAGCGTTATATGTATAACCTGCTTACGGTTTACATCACCAATTGTGCACATTCCATACAACTCGTTTGGCAGGAGTAGGAAGGAAGGCAAGATTATTTTATAAATATCGGCAACACTAAATTGGCCCTAGTGTGTGAATGTGAGTGTGAATGTTGTCTGTCTATCTGTGTTGGCCCTGTGATGAGGTGGCGACTTGTCCAGGTTGTACCCCGCCTTCCGCCCGAATGCAGCTGAGATAGGCTCCAGCACCCCCCGCCACCCCAAAACGGACAAGCGGTAGAAAATGGATGGATGGATCTCCGCAATGCCTCCACGGTTTGGTTTCACATTTTCGGGACTTATGCAGATCCCATATAAACAACAGCAGGTACCAATAGGTAAGAAAAGTCGGGTTTGTTTAATAGGGCCCCTTTAACACTGAATTGGTCATCTTACTCTTCATTTTAACTGTATAAAAATAATTATATTTAACCTACTTACAGTTTACAACTTTGTCAAATGATGTGAAACCATGTGTTAATCACAAAGATTACCGTATTTTTCGGAGTATAAGTCGCTCCGGAGTATAAGTCGCACCGGCCGGAAATGCATAATAAAGAAGGAAAAAAACATTTATAAGTCGCACTGGAGTATAAGTCGCATTTTTGGGGGAAATTTATTTGATAAAACCCAACACCAAGAATAGATATTTGAAAGGCAATTTAAAATAAATAAAGAATAGTGAACAACAGGCTGAATAAGTGTACGTTATATGACGCATAAATAACCAACTGAGAACGTGCCTGGTATGTTAACGTAACATATTATGGTACGAGTCATTCAAATAACTATAACATATAGAACATGCTATACGTTTACCAAACAATCTGTCACTCCTAATCGCTAAATCCCTTGAAATCTTATACGTCGAGTCCAGGGGTAACCAACCTTTTTGAAACCAAGAGCTACTTCTTGGGTACTGATTAATGCGAAGGGCTACCAGTTTGATACACACTTAAATAAATTGCCAGAAATAGCCAATTTGCTCAATTTACCTATGTTATTATTAATAATTAATATTTATCTTTGTGGAAACACTGATCATCTTAATGATTTCTCACAATAAATATATATAGAAACAGATAAATATCAATATGCAACACTTTATTTTTATGTTTTCTCTAAGTGCACATTTTTCAAATTGAACATTTTCAAATGATCACTTCTAAGACAGTCTTGTGAAATCACAATATCCCATTTTAACTAGCTAGCCACTAACATTTTTTAACAAATCATGAATTACTTTGCACCATGTTTGTACAAATAATAACTCATGTAAAATACAAAAGTCAACTCTCAAATTTTTAAATAAATCATGTCACACTTTGAACTGGACACCAAATCTGTTATCTGTTTCTTTGTCAGTTAGTGGGAAGCCTGGCATTGCATGCTGTTAACTAGTGTGTTGTACTCTGGTGTGTAACTTGACACTGCAACTCTGAGTGAGTCTTGCAGATGTGCATCAGTGAGGCGTGTTCTGTGTTTGTTCTTGATGAAGATCATGTCAGGGTTGGAATTGGGGGTTAAATCACCAAAAAATTATTCCCAGGCGCGGCTATGCTGCTGCCCACTGCTCCCCTCACCTCCCAGGGGGTGATCAAGGGGATGGGTTAAATGCAGAGGACAAATTTCATCACATCTAGTGTGTGTGTGACAATCATTGGTACTTTAACTTTTTAACTTTAACTTTAACTACCTGGTGCCCGCGGGCACCGCGTTGGTGACCCCTGGTCTAGTCTCTTACGTGAATGAGCTAAATAATATTATTTGATATTTTACGGTAATGTGTTAATAATTTCACACATAAGTCGCTCCTGAGTATAAGTTGCACCGCCGGCCAAACTATGAAAAAAACTGCGACTTATAGTCTGAAAAATACGGTATTATTTAACACATACATTTTAGGCTTAGGTCAAGCTGATTAGGAAAAATTATTAAAGTATTAACCAAATATTCTGCATAAGAAAGGACTCATAAATAACTCACAAAAAATAAATGTTCATACCATAATGCTGTGCTAAAATAAAATAACTATATTAATAATGAATGTGTTTAAGTAAACTGTCAATAAAATTAAAGTGCAAATGAAAATAGAGCTTCACCACTTTAGTCATAATTTTTGCACTTAAGAAACTTCTCTATGACCTTAGCTCCAGACTTACTCTGTTTGTTGGAAATGGTCATTACTGCCACAAGCGGTGGAAAAATGTATCACAACGGAGTATCACTGCACAGCTGAGAAACCTATATTTTTTGGCGGCCCTCAAGCCCTCCCGTGGCCCAGCAATGGTCCCCAGACATATGGTTAAGAAACACTGCTCTAAAGTATTGTGACAAGTAATGAAATAAATCGTGTTATTTGGAAATTTAAAATATTACTTTAACAAGTGAAGACCCAGATTGAGTCCAGGTCAAGTTAAAAGTATTTTAGAGGTAAGAAAAGTCTTAAACACCCCACACCCCAAAAAAGATATTGGCTAACGCTGTTATTAAATGAGCGAGGTCATTCGTAGCAACCTTGCACATTTCTCACAATGCCGTGATCATGCTCTCACAGGTTAGTAACCAATTGACATATTTTACCTACTGATTCTACTAAAATATCAAGATTTTCCCCTCTTTATTTTAATTTTTTTTTTCATTTTCGATGTATTATACACATTATCACCCAAACAGCAATCCCAAAAAAGGAATTTGTAAACAATGTAACCACATATATTGTTGTAATACAAACCAGTGTTTCCCATAAACTGCCAAGATACCTGTGGCGGTGGGAGCGAGGCTATGGGCGTGGTCACCATGACATCATCGAATAATTTGCATAATTTACTACAATGATATGATTTTCTCTAAAAAGGCTAAAAAAATGTATACTTACTAATTAATAATAACAGTTTTGTTTTAAACGTCCATCCATCCATCCATCCATCCATCCATCCATCCATCCATCCATTTTACAATATAATTACAACACTTCATGTACATATTTATATACAGATTTGAACAACAAGTTATTCACTGAAATATATTTATTAATTGTGGTTCTTACAAAAAATATATCTTATAAAATATAAAAGCTAAAATGTCTCTTAAAGCTCTGCCCCTTGAATTAGTGCATACTAAATAATTTAACTTTAGCCTACTACTACAACCATATTATTTACCAGCAACATAAAGTGAAACAGAGGCAGAGGTGTCCTGCCACAGTCAGTAACAAATAAACAGAAAACAGTAGTGGTCAAATACAAATAAGGCAACAAGAGAAGTATCCTACACTTCTCTTTTGTAAAGTAAATCTGAACAGCCTATATGGGCATCTACATCAACTATATGATTTGCCTGAGAAGCTGGACAGGACAACAACAACAACAACAAAAAAAAAAAAAATATTTTTTTATTTTTATTTATTTTTTTATTTGTGGCGGACGTAATTCTTTCGTGGCGGGCCGCCACAAATATATGAATGTGTGGGAAACACTGCAAACATAAGTTCAGCCTATATTGGGTATTAGGCTGGTGTACCCTCGGGGGTGCCAGGCGTCCTGACGGAAATGATTCGGATCAGTTTCAAAATGTAGTAAGTTGTTCCTTATCCCATTTAGGATATTTCCTGACAATTTCACCAAAGTCCGCTCATAACCTTTTGAGTTATTTTGCTAAAACTAACTGACTGACTGATAAACCAACTGCAATAATTACACAGTCTGGGATGAGCGGGAAAGTCCTCCAAATTTACTCCAGAAAATACATTTTTTAGAGAATAGGGGTGACTCTTTGAAAACCTCTCCAGTCTCCACTCATGGCAACGCAAGATTACACATATTGGTGGACCAGTGAAGACACCTCATGATGAATTAGCACTAAGGAAGGGTATTTGACTGAATGATTCTCATTCAAATAATACATTGTACTTTTTTTAAACATTATTTTTAAAGAAACAATATTTTTAACTCCTGTTTCCATGTCAGTGCTAAATTGTATTGAGTTGTTAATAATGGATTTCACTAGAAATGTAATATACTGTAGTTAAAAATAACTTCACTTCTCATTGTTGCTGATGTCATGTTTGCTTCTTTAGACAGTAACCTTTCCATGACTGAAAGTTTTGAACTCCTGTTTTCATGCAAGTGTTACTTTGAACAGTTGCCATTAGAGAGGGCTTCATAGATGTTTGTCAACTTAGCCATCCTTCACTGTCACACAATTACTCTCCAAATAGCAAACTCACTTAATCATAAGCATCTCTGCTAGTTAAGCCCACTAATTGCTTCAAGAATAAAGGAAACTATTGTGCATAATCCGCTGCTTTTTTTTTTTCCTGATTTGGAAAGAAATCAACTAAATTTTTTCGGCTTTTCCACACATCATGGTCATGCATTTTCACTGCTAAACCACAAGTCTGCAGTCACCCTTGTAACCTACTCTCTTTCTTCTGCGATATAATGTACTGCAAACTACACTTGTAATGTTACAAAAGCATTGTTGAAAATGTGTACGATCTCACTTAGCAGTTTAAGAGCAACACGCAGACGTTTTTAAATAATTACACCTAGGGCTGGGCGATATGGCCTTTTTTTAATATCTCGATATTTTTAGGCCATATCGCGATACACGATATACTGTATATCTTGATATTTTGCCTTAGCCTTGAATGAACACTTGATGCATATAATCACAGCAGTATGATGATTCTATGTGTCTACATTAAAACATTCTTGTTCATACTGCATTAATATATGCTCATTTTAAACTTTCATGCAGAGAGGGAAATCACAACAAAGTCAATTGACCAACACTTTTTTTATTAAACAGTTATTAAGCAGTGGCACAAACATTCGTGTCATTTCAAAACAGAAAGTGCAAGATTGTCAGAGACATTTTAAAACAAGCTATTAGTGCACTTTTGTGCATGATGTCCTCAAGATGACAAATCAAAACAACACTAAATTAAAGTGCACTTATTGTACAGAACGCCACTACAATAGTTTAAAACAAATAAAGTGCACTTCTGTGCATGATGTCACACAAGATATTTCAATAACTGTCAAATAAAAATTAGCTGCATAATTGGAAATCAAATTGTGTACGTCCTTCACTATGTCGTAGGTTCCGGCGGACGTTATCTCCTTATGTCATGGCAGTGTTTCCCACACATTCATTTATTTGTGGCGGCACGCCACGAAAGAATTACGTCCGCCACAAATAAAATAAAAAAATTAAAATTAAAAAAAAATCTATATTTTTTATTTTTTTTATTTTTTGTCCTGTCCAGCTTCTCAGGCAAATCATATAGTTGATGTAGATGCCCATACAGGCTGTTCAGATTTACTTTACAAAAGAGAAGTGTAGGATACTTCTCTTGTTGCCTTATTTGTATTTGACCACTACTGTTTTCTGTTTATTTGTTACTGACTGTGGCAGGACACCTCTGCCTCTGTTTCACTTTATGTTGCTGGTAAATAATATGGTTGTAGTAGTAGGCTAAAGTTAAATTATTTAGTATGCACTAATTAAAGGGGCAGAGCTTTAAGAGACATTTTAGCTTTTATATTTTATAAGATATATTTTTTGTAAGAACCACAATTAATAAATATATTTCAGTGAATAACTTATTGTTCAAATCTGTATATAAATATGTACATAAAGTGTTGTAATTATATTGTAAAATGGATGGATGGATGGATGGATGGACGTTTAAAAACAAAACTGTTATTATTAATTAGTAAGTATACATTTTTTGAGCCTTTTTAGAGAAAATCATATCATTCTAGTAAATTATGTAAATTACTTGATGATGTCATGGTGACCACGCCCATATCCACGCCCATAGCCACGCCCCCACCGCCACAGGTATCTTGGCAGTTTATGGGAAACACTGCATGGACTATTTTTTTCATACGGTGTTGATGTGGAAATGGTTGCCTCTGCATTTTGTTTGTGCGGTACCGACCGGAGATGTTGACGTGCGGAGTAAGCACTCTTCATTCTCGAGCGGGTGACCTTTCAAATGATGCTACATATTAGCAGTAATGCTACTTTTTGTAGCAACGCTTTTGTCCCACACTTGACAAATTACGGTTGTCTGTTCGACATATTCCCACTTGAAGCCAAACCACCGCCAGACGATGGACCCCCTGCTGTTTTTCTTAGGAATTAATTCTTCCTTCATTTGTTACCAGATTCGCACCTTCTTTCTCTCGTTATACCACTCGCACCACAGCTAACGTTACCCCTGCCGCTACCTCTCTGCTCAGCGAGGGCGTATACGTATGTGACGCATGTAAGAAGGTGCGCTTGTTTAAGTCTCTGTGAGAAGGAGAGACTAGAAAGAGTGAGAAGAGCCTGTAGTGTAATGCCTGCAGCTAAAAGCAACTGCGTGAGAACGTATACTTGAATATCACGATATAGTCATTTTCTATATCGCACAGAGACAAAACCGCCCAACCCTAATTGCATCACAAATATCTCTCCTTTTCGTTGTATACTCTGCTTTCTGTATCATGTTCAGAAGACACATTCATTTTTACATTCCAAATATGCAACATTTGTACTGACATTTGCAGTTTTTGTGGACTCACAAATGAAAAGTTAACTCAACAAAAGCCTCCTTCTTTTCCAGTTCCCAATGTAATTTAGACAATCTGCAAGTCATTTAGCCAGCAAGGGATTTAGGGTTCGCTGCGGGCAAGGAGATGGCTGCGCGGCAGCAAAACTTTACACAACCTTGCTTTGCCTCTCTCATTGCCGTGTGAGTCGATTGCTTCCCTACCTCCACCTTCATGTAACCCAAACTCTTGTTGTTTTACTTCACAGTTCTTCCATGCCTACAGCCGGGAGGATTCTGTTGGACTGGCATTCAAAGGTATCATTTTGCATAAAGAGCCAATTCAAGCCAAATATATTTTAGTTTAGTGTTTCGAAAGAGAATAGACACTCACTGACCATTTCATTAGGTACACATGCACAATCTAATTACAAATCTGCATTTGTAAACATAATGCTCAGTTTGATTGACACCGAGTTATTTATTTATAAGTATGGTTATTATAGTAGTTGGCAGTGTACCTCTACAGTACACTGCATGATTCTGCATGTAGATAACCAACCTTTTATCTACAGTCGCGATCAAAAGTTTACATACACTTGTAAAGAACATAATGTCATGGCTGTCTTGAGTTTCCAATAATTTGTACAACTCTTATTTTTTTGTGATAGTTATTGGAGCACATACTTGTTGGTCCCAAAAAAACAGTCATTTACAAAAGATTCAAAATGTTATGGATGCATTTGATTTAATTGATATCTGGAGATTCAAAAACCCTAGGTTAGTACGGTATACATGGAGAAGACAAAACCAGGCAAGTCGTATTGACTATTTTTTGATATCATTTTCATTGCTAAACAAAGTGACTGCAATAGCAATCGATGATAAGTTGCGTTCTGATCATAATTGTATAGGAATAAATATTGCAATTGAAGATAATACACGTGGGCCCGGATATTGGAAGTTTAATCAAATGCATCTACAGGATGATGAATTTATCGAAAAAACAAAGCAATTTATTACTGATTTTTTTTTAAATAATGTAGGATCTTCAAATCCCCAAATAGTCTGGGAAGCCTTCAAATGTTGTTTTAGAGGATATGCCATTGCATACTCTTCATGGAAAAAAAAAAAAATTAAAGCGGCAGAACAGGAATTAAAGAAAGAAATTGAGGATTTACAAAAAAACATTGACAGTAATGATAATCTAACTAGTGAGCAACTGAATACCTTTACAGCCAAACAAGAGGAGTTAGCAGATTTAGTTGAAAAACAATTATTGAAAAGTTATGACTGCAACAGAGCAATCTGGATGAAAAAAGGTGAGAAGTGTTCAAAATTCTTTTTAAATATCCAAACAAAAAATCGTTCTAAAAAGAACATTTCCAAGCTTATTAAAACAAATGGAAAGGTATTGGATACACACACCACATTGTTGAAAGAAATGGAAAATTACTTTAAAAACATTTTTTCTAATCCAGTAATCCCTCCTGAAACTACAACTTTTTTTCCAGAAAATTATGAAAGAAAATTGAATTCGGAAGAAAGCCATTCATGTGAAGGCCTCATTAGAGAGGAAGAACTTGTGGAAGCTGTTAAATCTTTTCATCCAGGGAAAACCCCAGGATTAGATGGAATACCTATTGAGGTTTATCAAGTATTTTATGAAGATCTTAAGAAACCATTACTTTCTAGTTTTAATTACTCATATGAGACAGGTTTTTTGTCCAACACTCAAACAGAAGGTCTTATTTCCTTATTATTGAAACAGGAAATAAATGGTCAGTATAAAGACCCAGTTCATCTAAAAAATTGGAGACCAATAACACTGCAGTGTTATGATGCTAAAATCCTGGCAAAATGTTTGGCTACACGACTTAAGTCTGTTTTGTCAAATATTATTCACCAAGATCAATCAGGCTTCCTACAAGGAAGAAATATAGGAAACAATATTACACAGTTATTAGAAATTATAGAGAATTATAATATGGAAAATAAAAGAGGATTAATTTTTGTAGCCGACCTGGAGAAGGCTTTTGACAAAATTAGCTTGGATTTTATTTGTAAAAGCTTAGTTTTTTTCAATTTTGGCAACTCCGTATTACACTGGATTAAGACGCTATATAATAAAACTAATTGTAGAATTATCAATAATGGATACATCTCTGGGACAATACCTCTATTAAGAGGTCTAAAACAAGGGTGCCCTTTGTCTCCATACTTATTTATTATTGCTATGGAAATATTGGCGATTAAAGTTAGATTGAATAAAAATATTGAAGGGCTCAGTAATAATAATATTGAAAGTAAAATAACAATGTATGCAGACGATACAAGCTTCTTTATAAGCCCCAATCCTCATTGTCTGCAAAACCTTCTTGATCTTTTGGACATATTTTCACAGCAATCTGGGCTTAAGCTAAATTATGATAAATGTAAAATATTAAGGATCGGAAATCTAAAGGGAACGTCCTTTCGAATGGAATGCAAAGTGCCTGTTTTGTGGACAGATGGACCAGTTAACATACTTGGTGTTGTTGTCCCAGAGGACCTGGAAGATCTAGGCTCAGTAAATTATGATAATCGACTAAGAAAGCTGGATAAAATTATGCAATTATGGAAAGGGAAATCCTTAACCTTGTATGGTAAAATATCTATTGTCAACTCGTTAATTATTCCTCAATTTATTTATTTGTTTTTGTCATTACCAGCTCCATCACAAAACTTTTTTAATATTTATGAGCGGAGGGTCTTCGATTTTGTCTGGGACGGCAAACCAGAAAGGATTAAAAGAAAGGTTTTGTACAATGAATATGAATATGGGGGCTTGAAACTTCTCAACCTTGAAGCTATGTGTCTGTCTTTAAAAGCATCAATTGTTCCAAAGATGTATTTAAACACTGAGTGGTACACAAGTGTCCTGTTGGACAGAAAACATGTATTGTATCAAAAGAAATTGTATCCTTTTTTACAAGTGATCCCCTCCCATTTTTCTTATGTAGAGAGTCTGCTGGGAAACATGGCGGGGTTCATAAAGGAAACAATCCACTCATGGTGGTGTTTTCAATTTTATGTACCAGAAAAAAGAGATGATATTTTGCAGCAAATAATATGGATGAACTCTAATATTGTAATAGATGGAAAGCCTTTCTTTTGGAAAAATATGTTTGAAAGAGGAATCATTTTTGTCAATGACATTATCAATGAGAATGGAAAAATTATGAAATATGATGAATTTACAACTATGTATGGTGATGCTTGTTCAAGCTTTTCATTTAATCAACTAACTGGAGTCATTGGGAAAAGATGGAAACAAATTAATTATGGAACTACTAAATTATTAGTTTGTAAGCCCTTAATAAGAAATTCTAGTTGGCAAAAAGGAACTAAAATAAATAGAAAAATATATAAGTTTTATTTAATAAAGAAATCTATGAAGGCTGCCCCATACAACACATATGGAAAATGGGAGGACTTTTTTGACTGCCCGTTGCCGTGGGATGCAATATTCAAATTAATCTACAAAACCACTATCGATGTGCAAAATCGTTATTTTCAAATTAAAACTATTTATAACTTCCTACCCACGGGAAAAATGTTAAAAATATGGAATATGACAGAGTCAGATGATTGCCGATTTTGTTGTCAGGAGCCTGAATCCACCTTACATTTGTTTTGGTATTGTCATATTGTGTCTTCATTTTGGGTGGAAGTTGAAAAAATGTGTTTAAAGATTGGTTTGTTTATGAAGCTTGATGTGGTTTCTGTTATTTTAGGAGAGTTCATTGACAATCATGATTTAGTCAATTTAATTATAGTACTCGGTAAAAGGTTTATTTTTAAGGCAAAAAACAGATATTCACTTAGTATTTCTTTCTTTAAAACATTTATTCAGTATTTTTTAACTTTAGAAAATTATATGGTTGAAAACGATAATGATGCCAAAAAACATAAAAAAAGATGGGAAGTCCTCAAAGGCTTATTTTGAAAATGTAATTTTGTTTATATATGATATGCAATCTGTTGTTGTATTCCCTATTTTAAGTGTACATAAATGAAGGTATGTGTTGCTGACTTCAACTTGGATGTGATGTGGACTGTACATGGGTGCTTAATTTGAAAATGTATTTTTGTTTGTGGATTGTATGCAACCTGTTGTGATCCCTGGTTTTTGGTGTACATGGGTGAAGGTGTGTGTTGCTGAGCCCGATCTGGACGTAATCTGAACTGGACCTGGTTTTAAGAACCCTTTTGAACAATCTGATTTTATTGACAACCCGGTCTGGTGAAGTTAAGGTCCTTTGTTTGTTTTGTTTGAAAGTAAAACAAATTTAAAAACAATTACATAAAAAATAGTGATTAGTGAAAATGTTAGTGGACCAGCACCACACACAATCATGTGTGCTCGAATGACTGTATCCCTTGCAGACTGTATTGTTCTATACTGTAGGAACCAGAAGTTGTTGTTTTTTTAATAACAGAAAGAGACAGCTCCTTTTGTGTAAATGAGTGTGGATGAGTGTGAATGGGGGAGGGAGGGTTTTCTTGGGGTTGATGCACTAATGGTAAGTGTATCTTGTGTTTTTTTTTAAATGTTGTTTGAAATAAAAAAAAAAATAAAATAAAAAAAAAAAAAAAAAAAAAAAAAAACAGTCATGAAGTTTGGTTCTTTTATGAATTTATTATGGGTCTACTGAAAATATGACCAAATCTGCTGGGTCAAAAGTATACATACAGCAATGTTAATATTTGGTTACATGTCCCTTGGCAAGTTTCACTTATCTTTGTCCAGCAGATTTTGATCAAGATAGACTCCTGGATAGACCACTGTCAGGCGACTATCCACAAAAAAAAGGAAATATAGTCGCCAAGAGGCTGAACAGGGTAAAAACTTGTACCTGCCGGACACACTGGCTTGTCCAAAAATGATCGCTTCAATGTTGCGTTTCAAATATGTACAAACCCCGTTTCCATATGAGTTGGGAAATTGTGTTAAAAGTAAATATAAATGGAATACAATGATTTGCAAATCCTTTTCAACCCATATTCAATTGAATGCACTACAAAGACAAGATATTTGATGTTCAAACTCATAAACTTTATTTTTTTTTGCAAATGATAATTAACTTAGAATTTAATGGCTGCAACACGTGCCAAAGTAGTTGGGAAAGGGCATGTTCACCACTGTGTTACATGGCCTTTCCTTTTAACAACACTCAGTAAACGTTTGGGAACTGAGGAGACACATTTTTTAAGCTTCTCAGGTGGAATTCTTTCCCATTCTTGCTTGATGTACAGCTTAAGTTGTTCAACGGGGTCTCCGTTGTGGTATTTGAGGCTTCATAATGCGCCACACATTTTCAATGGGAGACAGGTCTGGACTACAGGCAGGCCAGTCTAGTACCCGCACTGTTTTACTATGAAGCCACGTTGATGTAACACGTGGCTTGGCATTGTCTTGCTGAAATAAGCAGGGGCGTCCATGGTAACGTTGCTTGGATGGCAACATATGTTGCTCCAAAACCTGTATGTACCTTTCAGCATTAATGGCGCCTTCACAGATGTGTAAGTTACCCATGTCTTGGGCACTAATACACCCCCATACCATCACAGATGCTGGCTTTTCAACTTTGCGCCTATAACAATCCGGATGGTTCTTTTCCTCTTTGGTCCGGAGGACACGACGTCCACAGTTTCCAAAAACAATTTGAAATGTGGACTCGTCAGACCACAGAACACTTTTCCACTTTGTATCAGTCCATCTTAGATGAGCTCAGTTCCAGCGAAGCCGACTGCGTTTCTGGGTGTTGTTGATAAACGGTTTTCGCCTTGCATAGGAGAGTTTTAACTTGCACTAACAGATGTAGCGACCAACTGTAGTTACTGACAGTGGGTTTCTGAAGTGTTCCTGAGCCCATGTGGTGATATCCTTTACACACTGATGTCGCTTGTTGATGCAGTACAGCCTGAGGGATTGAAGGTCACGGGTTTAGCTGCTTACGTGCAGTGATTTCTCCAGATTCTCTGAACCCTTTGATGATATTACGGACCGTAGATGGTGAAATCCCTAAATTCCTTGCAATAGCTGGTTGAGAAAGGTTTTTCTTAAACTGTCCAACAATTTGCTCACACATTTGTTGACAAAGTGGTGACCCTCGCCCCATCCTTGTTTGTGAATGACTGAGCATTTCATGGAATCTACTTTTATACCCAATCATGGCACCCACCTGTTTCCAATTTGCCTGTTCACCTGTGGGATGTTCCAAATAAGTGTTTGATGAGCATTCCTCAACTTTATCAGTATTTTTTGCCACCTTTCCCAACTTCTTTGTCACGTGTTGCTGGCATCAAATTCTAAAGTTAATGATTATTTGCACAAAAAAAAAAGTTTATCAGTTTGAACATCCAATATGTTGTCTTTGTAGCATATTCAACTGAATATGGGTTGAAAATGATTTGCAAATCATTGTATTCCGTTTATATTTACATCTAACACAATTTTCCAACTCATATGGAAACAGGGTTTGTATTTGCTTGAAACAATAGTAACTTCCCAAACTAAATGCGTCTATTAATACGTTCTATCAAACTGAATGCATTCTATCAAAGTGCTCTAAATGCGGTCAACAACATCCCCTGTCACCCTCTTACTTCCTCAATGACAACACCAGGTGAACAACTGATATGATTACTGCAGACGTGCCACACCTAACGTGACTCCCAATCACTAAATGACAAGCCAATCATTTGTGCAAATAAAATACACCACAAATAATACAAATAACCTGAGTTAGCACCTACAACTACTACCTTTTCGTCTGCCTTCAACATCGCTTAGGCTGCTAGGGGAGAAGTTGTAAAGCATGTGTGTGGATGTCCCCCTCATCACCTGGATTACCAACTACCCGATGGGCTGACCGCAGTATACACCAAGGGAACTGTAGCCTACTTAAACATTGTTCTGTTTACCACCTACACTGCAGATTTTAAGAACTGTTACGAGTTGTGTCATTTACTAAAATAATCAGATGACACAGCCACATTGTGGAGTGTTGAGAGGGGACAGAAGGAGGAGTACAGAGCACTGGTGGATGACTTAGGATAATAGAAATAAGATGCAACATACTATCCAAAAGGCTGAATCAGTTGTGGGCATTTGGCAAGCTGCGCAAAACGTTGAGCAAGATTAGGGCAAATATGAGTAATGCCTCTCACCACATGTACAGCAGCCACAGTTAGACTTTTGCAACCCAAATGTCGAAAGGAGCGCTACAGGTCCTTTCTGCCAGTTGCTATCAGACTTTATCATTACTAACATGTAGCCATTTTTGAGAGGATTAATAAAGTTTATTTATTCAGTGTACCGAAAAGCAATATTTGTGATTTTGTTTGCTGGGTCAATGCTGACCCTGCTAATAGAACAAACAGCAGTGTTTAATGTCCACTCCATGTTCATTGACCTCCAGGCTTTCCTCGTGATGTCCGAGGTCTCCGACACCAAATCATTGATAAACTGGAAAGTCACCAAGAGCCGTGGCCCCCAGCCTGCCCCCCACTGGAGCCTACCAGGTAGACAACAAAAAGCACACAAAGCCCCCTTTAAGGCCTGCAAGCTTGGTGGTAAAAGGATCCAGTTCCTCCTTGACATAGATAACCAAGGGAAGTAATTATATCTTGGAATGACAATCAGAAATATTTTATTAATCCTGGGGGGAATTCAGATTGTATATCTTATACAGTTAAAGACCTGCGGTAAAGTTCTGTCTAAATTTGAACATGTCAAAAAAATTTAATATAGTTAAAAAGTTCGCTTATATACAGCAATTAGATTTACAAGGTGAAACTATTACATGACATAGGCTCATAACATGCAACTCAATATATTTGAAGCCTTTTTATTAATAATAATTTTGCTGATTATGACTTACACCTCAAATTGAAAATCTCAGAAAGTTTGGGGTATTCAAAGGCTGTAAACCATGATCATCCAAATTATAACAAAGGCTTAACATGTCTCAAATTGTATGTAATAAGTTTATATCACATATTAGTTTCACATTTAAAGTTTAATTGCTGACATAAAGGAACTTTTGCATGATATTCACATTGTTTTAGTTTCACCTGTAAGTGCACGATCTCACAAAGTAATAGAAATTACATGAAGTAATTGTCACTTGTTATCAAACTTAAGATAGAGTGGTTACCTTATATTTACACCTGTATGACATGTAGAAAGTAGCCGTTTCTAGGCCAAAGAACCATATTTGGTACTAGTTAAAGGTTACAGAACTGTTTGTGTTCTGTGTGACCTTAAAAGGTTCCAGTGGAAGATAGTAATCCTGTTTTGTGTATCAGCTTTTAGATATACTGCTGCCATTAGTTAGTTGTTCTTTCAAATATGTTATACATTGAGATTCTGATTTTGTTTATTTAAAAAAGAACAATACATATTGATGAACATTTGATATGTAAATATGTGAGATTGTTTCTAATTTCTTTCACCATTCTTTTGGCGGGTTGATGTTAATCCCTAAAGGAAAACCAGTGTTTAATAGTGTCCTCAATTTTTAAGGACCTCCATTATTTTTTCTGATCCACAACTGTAGCTATCAGCATGCTATTTTACTTGTTTACTTTAGAATGTTCCACCTGAGTAAAATCTAATTTGCATTAAACTCCAGGCATGTTTATTCTTCACAGCCAAGCTGAAATCGACATCTTTTTGGAGACAAACAACGTCCGACATCTCGCCTTGATCTTTGAGGATGTTAGCTCCTACATCGGCAGAGAGGTAGTAACAGGCTACAGCAAATTTTCATCATTCTGCATTCATCTTCTCTGTACAGTGATAGGCGGTTACGAGCTAAAAGTAGCGATGCTACGTACCTTAACTACATTTCCCAGTAGCTTGGCAGCAGGGGTGGGCCGTCACGGCCAGCAAGGCCTTCTCTGCTGGCCTAAACATAACCAGAAATCATGATCATAATTAAAGATACAATTATTTTTTTATTTACTTTCCCTAAATATCGAAAAGTATTCATATTCTCTTCATGTCATATTATGCTCCTTCCAGTGCTGTTGTTTTTAGTTTTGATTTGTATCCAATCAGAATTCAGCTAGCTTATGTTGCCATGCTGTACGAAATCTGCCCGAGGCCTTCAGAATCAACAATGCGGGCGTCCGTGCACTGTAAGTGAACGGGGACATACAGGTGATAGACAGTTGCGATAGCCAATCAGATCACCAGTTGTTGTAAGTAAGGCCTTCTCGCTGGCCTCACATTGAACGTGACATTTACACGTCCTGTGATTGGATACTCACCGGGACCGTTAGCGGATGAATTTGAGAACACAGAGTTGAGAGACAGTTGCGATAGCCAATCAGATCACAAGTTGTTCACAGTAGCCTATCGAAGGCCCCGTTTACACTAAGCCAGATAAGGTTATCCAGGGTAAATAACACCTAACCTTATCCGTGTCCACACACAACAATGCCACCGTTTAAAGAACCCCGCCCACCTCCGTCCGCCGGCGCAATGCGGCCTAGTACGCATGCGCGAAAAAAACACACACACAAAAAACCAACTGCGCGCGTCATATAGTCACCTCTGACCTGGAAGTGTATTCTTTCTATCTGCGACCGTATAGAAAATGGTTGCTCTTGTTGTGAAGAAGAGAGAATTATTTGTGTGATCTGACGACGAGGTGGAGTTACTCTTAAAAGTGACTCAAGACTATAAAACCTCCATGGCGGCGAGGAATGTTGATTGGGAGTCCTCGCCATCAAAATACAGGGACATTCTGTCGCGGTTTTTGGAGTGCTACCCATCGCCGGTGGAGGCCAGCTTGAGCAGCAAATATTTTCCCCACCAAAAGGAGGACATAACTAAAGGTATGTTTTTGTGACAAGGTTATTCTGTCTCAATTTAACCCATACTTGCCAACCTTGAGACGTCTGATGCCGGGAGGTGGGGGGTCGGGGTTGGGGAGGCGTGGTCGGAGGTGGGCTTGGGGCGTGGTTGGGGGCGTGGTTGGGCGCGTGGTTAAGAGGGGAATATATTTAAGATAGAATTCACCAACTCAAGTATTTCATATATATATATATATATATATATATATATATATATATATATATACATACATACATACATACATACATATATATATATATATATATATATATATATATATATATATATATATATATATATATATATATATATATATATATGTATATATATATATATATATATATATATATATATATATATATACATACATATGTATGAAATACTTGACTTTCAGTGAATTCTAGCTATATGTATATATATATATATATATATATATATATATATATATATATATATATATATATATATATATATATATATATTTATATATATTTATTTTATTATACATATAAATAAAATAAATACTTGAATTTCAGTGTTCTGGAGGCTATCCAGTAGATGGCAGTATTGTCCTGTTTAAGAGTGTCACAACATTGCTGTTTACGGCAGACGAACTGCTTTACGGTAGACTAAACGTGACTGCTGTTGTTGTGTGTTGTTACCGCGCTGGGAGGACGTTAATGAAACTGCCTAACAATAAACCCACATAAGAAACCAAGAACTCGCCCTCGATCATTCTACAGTTATGACGTCATTGGGCAGGCAAGCTGTTTATATTGTGGGAAAGCGGACGTGAGAACAGGCTGTCTCCACTCAGGTCCGCATTGAGCTGGAGGGGGCGTGGCCTCCAGCTCCGGCTGAATACCGGAAGTTTGTCGGGAGAAAATTTCTGCCGGGAGGTTATCGGGAGAGGCGCTGAATACCGGGAGTCTCCCGCTAAAATCAGAATCAGAATCAGAATCAGCTTTATTGTCATCACGCAGGGTAACAAGATTGATTAAAAACGGGAGGGTTGGCAAGTATGATTTAACCACACTTCCTGTGTGGGCGCAGTCTTTCTGGCGTCACTTCCTCTCCGAACTCACCACTTTGTAAACGATCAATGAGTCCATACAAAGCTAAGTGCCAGAGATTCAAGAATTACACGGCTGACTTACCCGTGTAAAAATTTGTCCGAGGAGAGGGACCTTAAACGCTGGTTTAGTGTGACTGAAACGGGGCTTAGGCTAAATATTTATTCGTGTAAGGGGTTAAACGACTTAGTGTAGACATGGCCTAAGTAGCCTGATGTTAACGAGACTGTGATTGGATACTCACTTGTCATTTCAAAGTGACTCTCCATTCACAAGTTTCAATTTAGCAGGAAGCGGGAAGTGTTGTGCAGTAGCCATACCGGCATAGCAGAGAAGGAGAACAAAACGTTGATTAGGCGGCAGATATATATTTGCAAGGCCATTTTCAAGAAAAAATATTTAAAGAGATACTACATCTTGTGAGACGATGTCAGCCGACCCCGGAAGCTAGCTCAGCTGTTCTGGCGATGAAATGGGGAAATGCCCGTCATTTCCACTCGAATAAGCCGACGACGAGGGGTACCACTGGCTTAAACGGCGTCGAATAGGTGCTACAATATTTGAGTTCAAATATTTTATTTATTCACTTTTAATATGTTTTTAATTTTAATTGTGACAGTACCACATGAGAGATGTTTTAATTGCTGATGCGTTTTAATTGATTTTTAAATGCGCCAGAAAAAAACCTGATTTGAACACTGTTGATGTGCGATTCAATGCCTAGTAGGGCGTAAAGTGTTCCTGTATAGTATTTCTCCAGCAATGGTCATGTGGTGACATAAATTATGGTATTTTGAGAGGTAATCATTGAAGTCGGACATCACTGAAGGCCTAGGTGGGAAATGCACTGCTCGCCACGGTCGCTACTTTTTGAACCAGTAGCGATTGGGGTGGCTTAGCTATTTTTAGACCCATATAGCCATAGTGTCCATAAAAAGCTACCAGCTACAAAGAGAGAAAATGGACTGCAAATCCAACAGTCCATTACTGCTTGTCCCTCTTGGGGATACAGGGGGAACCAAAAAAAAAAATACAGAGAAACTACATGATGATTGGTTGGTTTACGTATGATGAGGCACCTTTGGCTAAGGTTCGGGCAAAACATTACGGCAGGCCAATCAGAGGCAAGATGACGCTTTGAAACCTGGAAGCAAAATTCAAACGCATGAGGGTCTTGTTTAAATAACTATGCATCAATAGGGCATTTACCGGTACTTTTATTTTATTGACATTATTTTTAGGATTTTATAAACTTTCAGTTCTTTCTGGCTAACTTGACAGTGCACAGCCGTGTGAGCAAACGACTCAGGGTGGAGGGAGGCAATGGGAAAGTGTCAATAGCGATTAACTCATGCTGCTTAGTTAACTCTGGTATAAAAGTTACATAGAATTCCGGTCATGGCACAAAAATATGTTCACATTAATTGATTTCTGTTCATGTAAAGATGGTGTTTGTTCATGTCTGTTTTGTGAGGCGAATGTTTTGAACTTTTCTTTTGGCCAAATTATTGTCATTTTCCCACTGTTGAAACAGTAATTTATGAAAGAGTATATACTTTGGTGTTTATTTAGTGTTGTTATTAAACTACCTTTAATTTGTTTCCAGTGTTTCCCACTTGTTTTTGTACATGGTAACGTAACTTTGCAAGTTAGAATAAATGTTAAAAACCCAGACTGAGGACTTGTTTCCAGTTTGTGTTTATTATAATAATAATAATAATAATAATAATAATAATGTATTAGATTTTATATCGCGCTTTTCTATTATTAGATACTCAAAGCGCTGACAGAGAAGTGGGAACCCATCATTCGTTCACACCTGGTGGTGGTAAGCTACATAATAAACAATCAAACTGAGCATTTATTCTCTGCCTATTTGTTTGGTGGAAAGTTAAGTTGAGATATATATTTATATATATGTAGTGTTGATGAAGCAAGCTACTTTTGCTTGTACTGTAGCTTGCTACAATTCTGTGGGGATAGCTCAACCTACATTTAATCGAGAGTAACTAGTAGCTTAGCTTACTACATTTTGAAGTAGCTTACCCATCACTGCCTCTCTACTACGTCTTTTTAATTTTGACTTAATTCCCAGCCTAGTCCTCCTGCAAACTAACACTGCGGTGAAATGTAACATAATGCACACTCTCATACAATGCAATTATGTGTACATTAGGTGACCTTGGACTTACTGCAGTACGAGAACATTGCAGTGCGCAGGGTCCTGAAAACTGAGGAAGACCTTGTGACCAAAATGGGAGTAACCGCGTTTCCGTCCTGTTACCTTTATTACCCCGGCGGAAACTTCACCAGACTCAAAGTGTAAGTGTTTCTCTTTTGTTGGTCTTTGTAGTGATCTGCAAAAAAACGGCACTGACCACAAGACAATCCCTCTTTTTCAAGACCTATTTTAAAAAAACAAACTATTGCCATTTTAAAAAATGAATCAAAGACCTTAATTGTTTATTTATTTGTTAAATAATGTTTCAAATATCAGTAATATATCATACAAATGATCCAAACAACATATTTCTTAGCTGCTCAACAGTTGATTACTCTGGTGTGTGTGTGAGTGACAGAAGAAAAAGCTCTGACTCGCTTGGGAGGAGATGTTTGGCACCACCTGTGAATGTGCAAGTATAAACCTCAAGGCCTCGAATATAAAAAAGAAAAAGAAAAACGTCTTTTTTTTTTTAGACATTTTTTTTTATACTCTGGTATTTTCATTTTAGACTTTCCCGTGTTAATCATATCTTACATGGTTAAACACTTCTATCTTGTCTTATGACAGGGTTATATTCAGATGTCCATCCATTCATCCATTTCCTACCGCTTATCCCTTTCAGGGTTGTGGAGGGCTGGAGCCTATCTGCAGGGCCAACACAGACGACATTCACACTCACTTTCACACACTAGCGTATCAAATTAAAGGATTTCATAGCATCTTGCGTCACAAGACCCACATGAAAGTGAAAACTGGGAAAAAATGTTTACATACTTATTCACTTTTACGTTTTCGTGGGACTCATACGGCCATCGGGGTGACTATGCGTGACATTTGGTGGGTTGGTGACGGGTTGGGGGAGGTGCGTGAATGTTTATTTTTCTCGGCATGTCATGTCATATTCATACATTGAAGGGGATTGACGCGATCCTATGCTAAATGGAAGCAGCATTTTCCAGTATGTATGGCACGAGTGTGTGTGAATGGGAGTGTCCATGTATGAGTATTTACTGTTTGAATGCCATCCCAGCAGGCAACCCTGACTACTTTCATATATTATTTTATGGGTTTTGAAGACCTTGACACAGTTGGAGATTTACAGCACTGTATTGGTATTGAGAATAATATAAACTGCAATGTCTATGACCCTGAGCAATTAAAGTCCTTATATGATCTTTATAATTACTCATTTTTACATTTTAATATTAGAAGCCTGAATAAACATCACACTGATCTAGCTTCTCTACTTTCCAATATGAGCTGTATATTTGACTTTATTGCCTGTAATGAATCGTGGCTTTCTGATTCCTCTTATATTGATCTGTTTGGACTGGATGGATACAATTTTCATGTAAAAAATAGACCTAGTGGAAGAGGTGGAGGTGTGTGCCTCTATGTCTGGAACAATCTTCATGCCAAAGTATGCAACATCACCCTAGAAGATGATCTCTGTGAATCCTTGTTCATGGAGATCAACAACAAAGGAAAAAAGTTCATTGTTGGAGTACTCTATCGTCCTCCTGACTCACCTCTTGACACTTTTCTTTCCAAATTGGATGAACTATTACTCAGTCTAAATAAACTAAACAAAAACGGTATCCTTCTTGGAGACTTTAATATTGATATTTCAAAGGACGATGGAGCAAAACTGAACTTTATCAACAGGTTACATTCCTCTTCCTTCTTCCCCACCATCAATAGGTTCACTCGAGTCACAGATGCCTCTAAAACAATAATCAATGACATTATTACCAACATCCGGAATACAAAGCTCGTGACAGGGGTAGTGCAATCCGATATCACAGACCACTTTCCCATAATACTATTCTTTGACTCTGGCAAAACTCCACCCCCCCCACCTCCTAAAGGTAAAACCAAAATACTCAACAATACAACTCTACAACACCTAAATAATAATCTGCTTGCCAGGCAATGGGACTCTGTGTTTAATTGCACCTCTCCCGATGTTGCATATGAAAACCTGATTAAAATGATTCAGGATGCTATTCAGGAAACAATCCCTGAAAAAACTATCAAAAATCATACCTCAGAAAAAAATCCCTGGATTACAAGGGGGATCTTAAAGTCCATCAGACAAAAGAATAAACTCTACAAATGTTATATTTCGAATCCTACCACTGTCAACAAAGAAAAATACACAAATTATAGAAATAAATTAACTCATATTATCAGGAAAAGTAAGCGCAACTATTATTCGGAACTATTACAAGCATCGCAAGGGGATTGTAGGAGAACATGGAACGTGTTGAATACTGTTCTCAACAAGGGACATAAGGCCCCTGTTGTTCCGGATACAGGGTCAAATAGGGCTGATCTTGCCAATAGTTTTAATATCTTTTTTGCTTCTATTGGGGAAAGCCTATCTAGTAAAATAAGTCAACCTCCAGGGTATTCCTTTAAAGATTTTTTATCAGGCAGGTACCCTAGCTCCTTTTTCATGCAGCCAACCGACATCAATGAGCTTTATACGATCATCATGGGCCTAAAGTCATCACATACAGCTGGAGTGGATGGGATACGTAGCAAAATCTTGAAAGCCATAGCAAATGTGATCACAAATCCTCTTTGTCACTGTATAAACCTGTCACTTAGTGCTGGCATTGTACCCAAAATGTCCAAAGTGGCAAAAGTAATCCCAATATTTAAATCAGGTGATAAAAACGATATGAACAATTATAGGCCAATTTCAATTTTACCAACATTTTCAAAAATATTTGAGAAAGTGGTCTTTAACCAACTGAATGGCTTTCTAGAAAAACTAGATATTCTTGTCCCCTACCAATATGGTTTTCGTAAAAAAAGCACCACCTGTATGGCTATACTCGACCTTTTGGAAAAGATCAATGACTGTATTGAAGAAGGAAAATGTGGTATTGGCATTTTTTTGGATCTGTCCAAGGCCTTTGACACAATAGACTTTGAGATATTATTATAAAAACTATATCACTATGGTGTCAGAGGTGTACCTCTCGATTGGTTTCGTTCTTACCTATACGGAAGGCAACAATGTGTATTCGTCAATGATCACAATTCACCCTGTATGACCATAAATTATGGGGTTCCCCAGGGATCCATCTTGGGGCCTCTCCTTTTTATCCTATACATAAATGATTTTGTAAACTCCTCTGCAACTTTTTATAAAATAATTTTTGCTGATGATACAAATTTGTTTACCTCACAGAGGAGCCTACACGATCTACAAGTAACTGTCAATTCAGAGCTTGTGAAAGTGGATTCCTGGTTCAAATGCAATAAGCTCTCACTTAATGTTAATAAAACAAATTTTATTCTATTTCATTCTAATAAAAACCGGACAAATACTGAGCACTGCCATATCAACATAAATGGGCAGGAAATACAGAGAGTGTATTCCACTAAATTCCTGGGGGTCATCATTGACGAATACCTCAATTTCAAATGTCACATTAGCCATCTGGTAAACAAATTATCCAAATATGTTGGCCTGTTCTTTCACCTTCGTCATTATCTTCCTCTGTATGCTCTACTTACCCTATATAAAACTTTCTTTGAACCACATCTAAACTACTGTAATGTCATCTGGTGTAACACCTTCCCTACCTACCTTCACAAATTAGAATCCATGCAAAAGAAAATCATACGGACCCTGTCATGGTCCAAGTTTAATGCCCCCACTCGACATCTATTCCATAATTATCATCTCTTAAGACTGACAGAGTTCAATATTTATCAAAATGCTTGTTTAACCTATCAAGTCATTCATAGGCTGAATCTTAGGCTCTGTAGCTTGGTTCCCATCTACCATCCCCAGAATGCCCACAACACTCGTAACTTAGATCTGATATCAGGTAAACATCGTCTACTGGCTTGTACCGCTCGAAGTGTTGTATGCAGGGGACCAAAGATTTGGAACCGGCTTAATGAGAGCCTCAAGATGCGGTATCCATTCTCCAACTTCAAAAAGAAACTGAAAACTTACCTATTAACCACCTATCTCTAATGCCTCATGTGGGGTTGACTACTGTTGGGTTTTGCATGGTCGAATGAATGTATGTGTGTATGTGTATGCATGCTTTAGTACTATTATCTTGTGTTTATCATATAGCGTTGTTGTTTTTTTTGTTGTTGTTGTGCTTGCTACCATTTTTCATCATTCCATGTATATACTGTCCTCTGGACCCCCTGTCAAAAGCTTCTTCTAGCTTATTTGGGGGACCCTTTCACTTACCAACATCTTTAAATGATATTCACTACTATTGTAATTGTTCTATGGTATTGTGAATAAACTTGAAACCACTTGAAACCAGCCTTGGAAGAGTCAGTAAAGGGAGTTTTAGGAAAAAGCATGGAATTGAATGGTTATCCACAGCAGATATTTTAATCTGGCTGTGGTATGGCAATCTTTCAAAAAAATGTTTCTGAAGTACATCTACATGTCTTGGTTGCACACTTAAATAATCAAGAAAATAATCTTATAGGTCCTCGAAATAGTTTGCATGGCAGTCAATAATAACCAAGCATTTTGTTGTGGTCCTGGCATCCAATATTCTGGGGATGCAATGATGAGAAAGTACAAGCAGAAAGCATCATTCATCCAAATGACATCAGTGGTCTTTGATATAAAACTTTTTTTTTCTAGTGTCGCACCCACAACCTAATCACAGCTACTCCTCAGCAATCACAAGCCGAAAGACCTTGGGATCTCTACTAAGTTGAAGGTAGTTGAGAGCTCCTGTTTGCATTCCTAATCCATCCATCCATCTTCTTCCGCTTATCCGAGGTAGGGTCGCGGGGGCAGCAGCCTAAGCAGAGAAGCCCAACTTCCCTCTCCCCAGCCACTTTGTCCAGCTCCTCCCGGGGGATCCCGAAGCTTTCCCAGGCCAGCCGGGAGAGATAGTCTTCCCAACGTGTCCTGGGTCTTCCCTGTGGCCTCCTCCCGGATGGCAGAGCTTCTCACCCTATCCCTAAGGGAGAGCCCCGCCACCCGGCGGAGGAAACTAATTTCGGCCGCTTGTACCCGTGATCTTGTCCTTTCGGTCATAACCCAAAGCTCATGACCATAGGTGAGGATGGGAGCGTAGATCGACCGGTAAATTAAGAGCTTTGCCTTCCGGCTCAGCTCCTTCTTCATCACAACGGATCGATACGGCGTCCGCATTACTGAAGACACCGCACCGATCCGCCTGTCGATCTCATGATCCATTCTTCCCTCACTCGTGAACAAGACTCCGAGGTACTTGAACTCCTCCACTTGGGGCAAGATTGATGCATTCCTAATAATAATTCAAATTATTTGTGTTGTTCACCAAACATCATTTATGTGAGCGATGTCACTTTCAGCACAACTTAATCAGACAGCGACCACTAAAAAAGAGGTAATCTTCAGAACATACTGATTTGTATCAACGCAGCAGATATGCATTGTATGTCTCAGGTCCAGCTGCAACTTCCAGTTTGCAGCTTTCCATGACGAACTACAGCTGTAGTATCATTTTAAAATATAACGTTTTGGTGTAGTTAAATACACCATGAACTGTAGGTCCCGCACAATCTGGCATCTTACATTTTAAGGTATGTTTACATGCTGGTACATATCTATTTGACCCGACTGTAAAGATGGCCCTTAATGTAGGATGCCCCCTCTCCTTTTCAAGACCTGTTCTAAAAAAAAATATTGATCTTAAGACACTTTTTTAAATTTTTTTTTAGGTTTTCAATACCAATAGATAAAATCAGAATCCTTAGATGCGTTAGAGATGTTTGGTGACTGCTTTTGTGATCGCCATTATCTAAATGTTATCATCATAACTTTTCATCTGTCATTTCATAACTTGCCCATCCATTGAAACTCTTGTTTCCAGTGGGTCTCTGTGTCACAGCTGCATCGGGCCAGGTCACTGTTATTTTGTGATTGACAAATTGCCCTAAAGTGTGAATGTGAGTGCAGCTGGGATAGGCTCTAGAAAAGCTCTCACTTGCATAGGGAGTATGGCCAACTCTGTTTCAAAGTTGGCAGCACAATAGTTCCCTGTAGTCACATGAGGGGCTTTTGACCAATCATTTAGTACAGTGGTTCTCAAACATTTTTCACCAACTACCATTTCAGAAAAAACTTGGCTCTACAAGTACCACCATAATGACCAACTTTGAAGTACAGTAGCGTAGTAGGCCTGAGTATTCATTAAAAACAAGGCAGAGGTTTTATTTAAGAAGTGTATTTAATATTTTTCGCCACTGTAACTTAGCACATAGTTTTAACAGTTACACTGAGTATAGGAACATAAAACACTGTACTTTAATCAAGTGATTATTTGGCATACCATTAGATCAGAGGTGTCAAACTCATTTTAGCTCAGGGGCCGCATGGAGGAAAATGTGTGCACACGCGGGCCGGACTATTCAAATCATGGCATTAAAACCAAAAAATAAAGACGACTTCAGATTGGTTTCTTTGTCTTACTTTGGCCAAAAATAGAACAAACACATTCTGAAAATATTACAATACAAATTTAAAGATATATTTTTTTTAAATACCGGCAGCGGTAAAGTTTAGATCCATGAAAGAAAGAAGAAAGTGAATGAATGTTTATAACTGAATACATTTACATATGCATAAAAATGTGTTTTCTTTTGTATTAGTTTTTTTTAAGGAATTAAGTAACGTTTATGACAACCTTTTTCCAAAACACAATATAGAATGTGAGATACAACAGGATAATGCATATATTTATCATTTGTTTTCAAAACGATTACAAAAAAGTGGGACACCTAAAATTAACTGCGTGACCCCATCAAGTATTGGCAAAACAGCAGCAGGCGGCTGTGGCCTGCGAGCCGGTTCTAATACTAATCAAATATCATCCCCGGGGGCCATAGATAATTAATTCCGCCCGCGGGCCTTGACTTTGATACATAGGCACCAGATTCAGTCTGCGTACCATTAGTGGTACATGTAACACATTTTGAGAGTCAGTGATTTAGGAGATCCTCTAACCATACTTGCTCTGATTGGTCAAAATCCTCTCACATAACTACAGAGCGCCATTTTGCTGCCAACTTAGAAACCGTATTGGCCATACTCTCTGTACATGACTCTGGCAAAGGGGGATGTTTGGCGCCACATACCGGTACTGCTTTCGCATGTATAATCAATCAAGCTTTATAGCAGACTCCAACGTCCAAGTAGACATACAATCACGCACAGTACATAAAACAAAACAAAAAATACAGTATAAACGGCATTATCATATAATATTAAAACAGTGCTTGTGCATATTCAGTAAAAGGCATCTAATAAATAAATAAAAGCAGCAATATAAAAATACATAATACTTAAAAAAATGCGTCTACAAATTATGTTAAAAGGCACAGATACCAGATACGATTGGTACCTAACAGAACTACACCTACATATTTACATCTCTAGACCATATATATGATTATAAGAGATAAGAAGATGATGAAATGTATTTCTAGGGGAAAAAAACACTTATTAGTATATTAGGGTCAATACTGTATTGCAGCACCTAATTAAAAACGTACATTATATATAATTACAGACTTATGTTGTGTATGGACACTTCTGAATAAACTGGTGAGATTGTGTCTTTGTTTAAGGCAGGATTGTCAAACATGAGCCCCGTGGCCTGCGAACAGGTTCAATCCGGCCCGCAAGATGAGTTTGCCAAGTGTAATATTGAGCATTTGTAAATTAAAGAAAGTGCTTTCTAAATGTGTCCACTGGATGTTGCAATAGCAATTCTGTTCGGCAGGGCAAATAGTTTATACCGGGGTGAGCAAGTATACCAAGCAAGAGTTACATGGTATAGACGTGACTCCTCCCCCTAGACCCAACGTAAAACAAACAGGAGTAAAATAAACAATTGGTAACCCCACTTAAAATGCTGCATGAGACACTGCACATTGATACAGTTCTGTGAGAATTATTGTCTTCTGTGCAAATTTAAAGAAAGTGAACAGTGTATGATTGACTGCTTTACTGTCAGTCTTTTACATTTTTCATTTTTACACTACCGTTCAAAAGTTTGGGGTCATATTGAAATGTCCTTATTTTTGAAGGAAAAACACTGTACTTTTCAATGAAGATAACTTTAAACTAGTCTTAACTTTAAAGAAATACACTCTATACATTGCTAATGTGGTAAATGACTATTCTAGCTGCAAATGTCTGGTTTTTGGTGCAATATCTACATAGGTGTATAGAGGCCCATTTCCAGCAACTATCACTCCAGTGTTCTAATGGTACAATGTGTTTGCTCATTGGCTCACAAGGCTAATTGATTATTAGAAAACCCTTGTGCAATCATGTTCACACATCTGAAAACAGTTTAGCTCGTTACAGAAGCTACAAAACTGACCTTCCTTTGCGCAGATTGAGTTTCTGGAGCATCACATTTGTGGGGTCAATTAAACGCTCAAAATGGCCAGAAAAAGGGAACTTTCATCTGAAACTCGACAGTCTATTCTTGTTCTTAGAAATGAAGGCTATTCCACAAAATTGTTTGGGTGACCCCAAACTTTTGAACGGTAGTGTATTTTCGTTGAAATTGTTCACACGTTGCACAGTTTTTGTTTTTTTTTATCAATACACAGCGATGTCTAGAAGGCAGGGAGTAACTCAACCATTTTGAATAGTTTCTACCACAGTTTGTATGGTTTGTTGAGTTAGCGCAGGATTAATATGTGGACATGAAAAAGTTGATACATAGAAGAGTTTTTATTTATGCTTTATTTTGTTTGATTTTTCAATCCTATATGGGCTGTGATTTAAAGTGTAATTGCTTTGTAGAAACACCGAGATTAAGTCTAAGTTTATTGTGTTCTTGAAGTGTTTTGTTGAGATGATTATTTGTGCTATGTACATTTTCAGAATGTGCTTGTTCTATTTTGGGTCGAAGTAAAACAAAGAAAACAATCTGATGTTGTCGTAGTTGTATTTTTAAGTTATTATGCTGTGATTATACCCGTCCAGCCCACGTGGAAATACATTTTCCTCCATGCGGGCCCTGAGCTAAAATGAGTTTGACACCCCTGGTTTTGTTTTTTAATTTGTAATTGGAATTTGACAGGGTAACACTAGATTAATTTGAAGAACAACATTTTCAAACCTGAAAAATAGATTAAGGGTTTGCCATTTGAGTCACTGAATGGACGTAAGTATTGGGACCCCATTTGTGAGGTCGGAGGTCACTGATGTCTGACTGCTGACTTACAAACTCTTGGTTTCACGTCAAGCTGTTCACTGTCAGAAACTCATCCTTTGGACCTTGCTTTGTACACAGTGGAACACAAAAGTGTCTCGTAAAGTTGGAAGCATAGAATTGTTAAAGTAATATTTATTAAGAGTTGAGTAGGGTTTGGATTAAGAAGTGTGTCTCAATGTTGTAAGACCATGAGGTTTTTTTTTCATATAAAATACATTGTGTATAACCTCACAAATATTTGACTATAAATGCAATGTACCGCTAATATGCATCAGATTTGGTCCCCTGGAGTCTTAAATTGTTCAGCACGACAACAACTTTGCATGCTCATTATCTGAAACCTATTCAGGAAGCTACTTTTAAACATCTGGCCTCTTAATGGGATCAGAGCATCAAAATTGCTGCTATTATTCACCATCATAAAGAGGCGCTGATCGTTCCTCACATTGCAAATCCATCTGCTGCTTGTGCCTCATTGTCTGGCGCTCTCAATAACTTGGCATGCAAAAGAGGACTCTTTTTCGTTGACAAATGCAAAGAGGAAATGATTTATTGCTGATTTATTTATTTTTCCTCCCCCTGCTTCCACACAATCTAGCCCCCCACCTCATCTCAATCACTGTACAAGAGAGAGAGAGAGGTGGGGAGGGTTGTTTTTAATTTCTTGCGTGAAAACAATGCCTTTGCTTTTCTGGCTTTACCTGCATGGCGACAGCTGGCATCCCATCATCCCTTGAATGTCTGATTGATCCTGGGAGAGACACAGTAATGTGTGTGTCTGTGTGCATGCCGCACACCCGTTATGCATGTAATGTGCGCCACTCCCAGGTGAATGTGCCCATGCTGACACCGCCCCTAGGGATGACTGGATGAATGGCTCTCCTCTCTCCACATGTGCAACACTCCCACCAGGCCCACAAGTGTAATTGAGTCCTGGGCGGGTGTGCGCGAACTTCCCCCACCTCCCCCACCCCCCTTTTAAGCATTGATCCACCTTATTACCATCCCCTTCCAGTTTTACAAAGCTCTGTCTTCGTTCTATCCCGTACAAGAGGAGAAAGTAAATGAAGGTGCAAGGAGGGAGTTTAGCAGGTGGCTTCATAAGCGATGATCCGCAATAGCCTGGCACCATCTAAAATGTTTTCCGGTAAGTGTGTTAAATATACGGCCACAGAAAGCAGATGAAGCTATAAAGCATTTTTATCACTTGAAAACAAAAACGGTCCAATGCATTTTGTTTAACAATCCCTGCTTGGCAAAGCAGCTGCGCGTTGCCAAATGTGTTGCTTGTAAATGTCTCAGCCCCTATGTTCAAGGCTTTCCAAAAAACTCGTTTTGACCAGACGTTGATGAGGTCAGGCAGCAGTTTGGCATGATTAGGTCCTTGCTACCATTATTGTGTGGTTCAGTCTAGTGTGCTTTTATTTTTAAGTACTTCAATTACTTGTCCATTCACCTCACGGTATCAATGCAGCTTTACTTGCCATTGCCACGTTTCCACTTTTTAGTGAACAGTCAACACAACACCTCCAGGCTTGATTACCGCAACGCACTTCTCGTCAGGGTCCCCAAAAAGAGCATCAAAAAGCTCCAGTACATCCAAAACAGCGCAGCGAGGATCCCGATGAAAGTGCGCAAGCGTGATCATATCACACCCATCCTCACTGGCTCCCTATTGCATCCTAGACCCAATTCAAGATCAACCTGCTAACACACCAATGCATCTACGGCAACGCCCCCTCCTACCTCAAGGACCTAGTTTCCCCCTCAACCTCCTACTCGCAACCTCTGCTCCTCAAACACCAACCTCCTCAAACCCATCAGGACAAACTTACAAACAATGGGTCGCTGGGCTTTCTGCTCGGCCGCACGCGAAGTCTGGAACGCTCTCCCCGACCATCTTAGAGCACCACAGTTGGTCGACCGTCTTAAGAAGGGACTAAAAACCCACCTTTTTAGCACAGTTTTTATCTAATTTCTCTGCCTTCTTGTTTTTAAATACACTGCTTGCTTATCTGTTTTATGGAGTGCTTTCATGCTTTTATTTTTATTCTTTATCTATGTTTCTGTTTTATCTAGTGTTTTTCATGTTTTCAATTGTATTTTAATTTTCTATTATACATTCTAACTTTCTATTTTTTATTTTTTTTATACTTTTTAGCACTTTGAGATTTTAACAAATGTAAATTGTGTTGCAAATGTCATTCATTATTATTATTATTACACAAACCATTGCCGTCTCTCAATAGTTGCTCAGATTTATCATACTGTGTTAACTCGTATCTTATCTTACCTTGTTGTTATTCTGTAGTACGAGATGCTGGAGTATTATGTTCCCCAGTACAATCTTTACTGCAGCCGTCCGTTTTTTTGCACTTCTTTTGGATGTGTTTCCAGGGAAGTAAAACCAGGAGGACACAGTCTCTTTCTTTTTATGTTATGATTGTTCTGTGTATTGTTTTGACTGATGTGTTCTTTACAGAATATGTTTTGTAGTTTCTAGTAGTATTACTCTGAAGTGGTCCAAACCGCATCTCCAAAACGAGGTGTAGTGCAGTTTGGGAACCATTCTATTTGGGTACCAATCTTTGAGATACAGTACTTAAAGGGTGTTGCGAGACAGACTGCAGTTTTTTATCATATACATCTTTAATTACAAAACCCAAAACCAGTGAAGTTGGCACGTTGTTTAAATTGTAAATAAAAACAGAATACAATGATTTGCAAATCCTTTTCAACCTATATTCAACTGATTAGACTGCAAAGACAAGATACTTAACGTTAGAACTGGAAAACGTTGTTATTTTTTGAAAATTTGGAATTTGATGCCTGCAACATGTTTCAAAAAAGCTGGCACAAGTGGCAAAAAAGACTGAGAAAGTTGAGGAATGCTCATCAAACACTTATTTGGAACATCCCACAGGTGAACAGGATAATTGGGAGCAGGTGGGTGCCATGATTGGGTATAAAAGCAGCTTCCATGAAATGCTCAGTCTTTCACAAACAAGGATGGGGCCAGGGTCACCACTTTGTGAAGAAATGCGTGAGCAAATTGTTTAAAAACAACATTTCTCAACCGGCTATTGCAAGTAATTTAGGGATTTCACCATCTATGGTCCGTAATATCATTAAAAGTTTCAGAAAATCTGGAGAAATCACTGCACGTAAGCAGCAAGAATGAAAACCGACATTGAATGCCTGTGACCTTTGATCCCTCAAGTGATACTGCATCAAAAAGCGACATCAGTGTGTAAAGGATATCACCACATGGGCTCAGGAACACTTCAAAAAACCACTGTCAGTAACTACAGTTGGTTGCTACATCTGTAAGTGCAAGTTAAAACCTTACTATGCAAAGCGAAGGCCATTTATCAACAACACCCAGAAACGCCGCGGGCTTTGCTGGGCCCGAGCTCATCTAAGATGGACTGATGAAAAGTGTTCTGTGGTCTGACGAGTCCACATTTCAAATCGTTTTTGGAAACTGTGGACGTCGTGTCCTCCGAAACAAAGTTCAAAAGCCAGCATCTGTGATGGTATGGGGGTGTATTATTACTTTTTTGCAATGTGTTGCTGCCATTACGTTTCTCAGTTCGAACATTAAATATCTTGTCTTTGCAGTTTATTCAATTGAATATAGGTTGAAAAGGATTAGCAAATAATTGTATTCTGTTTTTATTTACGAATTACACAACGTGCCAACTTCACTGGTTTTGCAGTTTCTAGTAGTATTACTCTGAAGTGGTCCAAACCGCATCTCCAAAACTAGGTGCAGTTTAGGAACCATTCTAGTTGGGTACCAATCATTGAGATACAGTACTTTAAGGGGGTTGCGAGACAGACTGGAGTCTTTTTACTATATACTGTACATCTTTAATTACATAGTGTTTTTCAAATGTAAAACATTTGTTTATTTTGTTTTTTTAAAACATGAACATCACTGTCTCATAGCTATCACCATCCACCCAACACACCCCAGATTGGCCACATAAGACAATATAGGGTTTACTTTTCCAAAATGTACTGTAGGCTAAACTGTACCGGAGTGTAAAGGAAATCCTTTGGTATGTTACAGTGTTACCTGTTGGTTATTTTTATTCATAAAACACATTTTCTTCCCTCCACACAGCAACATCGAGGCCCGTACTATTTACTTTTACGCCCTCAAGAGGCTTCCCGGCGTTGTGCGTTCAGGAAAGCCACCGCCGGTTACCACAGAACTCGTCAGCAAACGGACTGAGGAGCCCTGGAGAGCCTTCAACAGGTACCATAAATATCTAAAAATCACTTTCTATCCTATTGTGTCTCTTCCAACTGCATACACACACTTGACATCTGGTGCAGGTCCAGGGTGTATATGGCTGACCTGGAGTCAACGCTGCACTACTCGCTGCGAGTGGAGCTGGCTGCTCATCACGTCATCACTGGAGAGGCGCTGACTTCTCTCAGAAAGTACATCGCTGTCCTGGCAGAGGTGGGAGAGAGCAAGCGAGCACTGCGTACACACACGGGCACACACACACTGCTTCATGTTCATTATTTCAATCTTTTTTCCCCAAACGGAAGGGACAAGCGGTAGAAAATGGATGGAATCTACCGGCAATTTAGAAATATTAGGAAAACCTAGTTCCAGGAATACCAGACTGGAAGGTCGTGAGTTCAAACCCCGGCCGAGTCATACCAAAGACTATAAAAATGGGACCCGTTACCTCCCTGCTTGGCACTCAGCATCAAGGGTTGGAATTGGGCGTTAAATCACCCAAAGTGATTCCCGGGAGCCGGCACCGCTGCTGCTCACTGCTCCCCTCACCTCCCAGGGGGTGAGGGTGATGGGTCAAATGCAGAGGATAATCTCACCACACCTAGTGTGTGTGTGACAATCATTGGTACTTTAACTTTCACTTTAAATATGCTGAACATAACCCTATTTACTTTTATTATCTTGAAATTGGAAAACACAGTTTGAACTGAGAGAAACAAGAAAGCATTTCAAAACCTCTAATTCACTAAAAAAAGATGACATGTAGTTAGAGTAGGTCACCACTAGATGGAGAGTGAGACAGCCAAATACCATTTCATGAAACCATTATGTACACTTGCACACTAAATTAAATCGATTACACAAACTATATCAGTGTTCTATTTCTACAAAGATAATGCTCAGTGTGGAGGTTTTATTTCACTCCATATTTAATATTGTGCATGTAGTGCTGCATCTTACAGGAGCTATCAAATAGTGTTGTTGTAACCTAATGGAACCAAAAATATTTGTAATAATATAATACAATAATAGATTTAGTTAAATTATTTTTGTTTGACAATCAATCAAAAATGAAAAATATATTTGTAAAGACATAATTTGCAGTACCTTTTTAGAAATGGATAATGGAATCATTTTAGCTTCATTGTGCATTCATAATAGATGGATAGATAGATAGTACTTTATTGATTCCTTCAGGAGAGTTCCCTCAGGAAAATTAAAGTTGCAGCAGCAGTGTACAGAATTGAGATCGAATTTAAAAAGTAATAAGTAAATAATGAGGGTATGAATGGAAATAAAATAGAAAATATTACAATAAGAATAAAAATAAAAAGCAATAATAAGAATACAAATATAACAGTCAAAATAAGAATATAGCAAGAGAAACTAGGCAGTAGTGACCTTGTTATGAAAATGTATTGCACTGTTAATTGTTGCAGTTTATTTCAGTATTGTTATTGTTTTCATCCTAGTACCCCCCCTACCTCCCAGAGAGGAGTTGTACAGTCTGATAGCAAATGTATACTAGTAGTATGCAGACTAAGACAGTGTTGTTACTGTTGCTCTTAAAGCACGAGTGAATGACCAGATTTGGAGCGTAAAGACTCTCCTGGGCATCGTTGACCCTCTAGATTTTGTCTCCCTGGGGTATTTAAGCGTAGCCACCACCCACCCACTCGCCGCAATCGGGCTTTGCATTGACGCCGACTCATTAGACATGCGTGCGGCCCCCAGCGACCCCTCCTTTACTTTCACACTCATACTTGACACTATTGTACCTTCCCACATACCTTCTACTCACATTATTTGATTATTTTTGGACTCCTCTTGAGGGATTTTATGAGTTGTGCTTGTCTAACCCCTTTTCACGCTCTGGTCATGACTCTCTTTTCGGGTCCACATAGAAGTGTGCCAGCCAGGCAAATCTGTCGTAAGGACGGGGTTTGACCCGCTAGCCTCGTCCCTATTGGCCGTGCACCAGGCTGTCTCACTGCCACCAATCTCTCTGATTATATCTCACTCTCTAGGGAGGCCTTGTACCAAGCTGCTGTGCGCGTGGATGTGCGGGCCAGGCGCTTGTGGCCTCCCATTAGCTCCCGTTTGTTTAGTCAATAGCAGCAGGTCCCAGTGGTATTTTTAGCCCACTGCCTCGCTCCCCAAATAGAGTGGTGGCCCAGCCACTGGTAATCAGGGCATTGTGCGGTTAAGGAGGGTGTCATGGCCGCGCCTGACCACCACTTGTGACGGCCTTTGTTGACGTCTAACTGAATGCTCTCGCTACAAAAGCAATCCCTTCATCCAGTTAACTTGTTAGGAGCACTTAATGTAGGCCGGAGATGGTGTCGGTGCCACTCGGAAGCAGAACCAATAACTGACAAGTTTATTCATTCAATTATGCATTATCTCACAAAAGTGAGTACAGCCTTCACGTTTTCTTGAATCATTTCCAGTGGATACACTACCGTTCAAAAGTTTGGGGTCACATTGAAATGTCCTTATTTTTGAAGGAAAAGCACTGTACTTTTCAATGAAGATAACTTTAAACTAGTCTTAACTTTAAAGAAATACACTCTATACATTGCTAATGTGGTAAATGACTATTCTAGCTGCAAATGTCTGGTTTTTGGTGCAATATCTACATAGGTGTATAGAGGCCCATTTCCAGCAACTATCACTCCAGTGTTCTAATGGTACAATGTGTTTGCTCATTGGCTCAGAAGGCTAATTGATGATTAGAAAACCCTTGTGCAATCATGTTCACACATCTGAAAACAGTTTAGCTCGTCACAGAAGCTACAAAACTGACCTTCCTTTGAGCAGATTGAGTTTCTGGAGCATCACATTTGTGGTGTCAATTAAACGCTCAAAATGGCCAGAAAAAGAGAACTTTCATCTGAAACCCGACAGTCTATTCTTGTTCTTAGAAATTAAGGCTATTCCACAAAATTGTTTGGGTGACCCCAAACTTTTGAACGGTAGTGTATATTAAGTCCATACGGCTATACAAAGCTGTGCACTGACTACTCTAAGATATATCAAAGTTTCACTTCTATGGAATTATCCCTTGATATACTGTAATACATCACATGAAAAACTGTAATCAGATACGGTTTATTCTATATGATACCTTTACTTATTTATTTAAAAAACCCTCATTTAAAACATTTGTATGTTCAACATTTAAGACCTTTAGCATACCACTATGTGAAATTAAATTATAGAATGAATTAAGCAAAGAAGTCAAACAATGTACGAATATAATCTAGTTTGAGAGGCTGTTCAAACTGAAAGTGTTTACAAAGTACAAGGAGGAAGAATAAAAAAAATAGCTCAAACCTTATTGAAAATGAGATATTATTATGACTTAACTATTTATTAAGAGAACTGTTGTTTTTCATTGATGTAAATTGGGTTACAAATGAAAACAGGAAGTGGTCATATGTGTCAGTAATTGCAATTAAATCATCATCATCATCATTTCTTTTTATTCCTTTCATGATATATACAAGCCACGTACAGTTTACACTTTCATTGTTATTTTGTTTCTTGTACATTTCCACGATCAGAAAGGAGCAGATGGAAGAATAATATTCTTGTATTTATCCACACCCTTTTTTTAACACAAATGATTTTAGATGACTATATCAATGTTCCCTCTACCAACACCCGAACTCCAACATACTCTCATAAATTTTCGTTTAAGCATTTTCACAATGACACGTCCAATCAAAATCAAAAATCAGTTTGATATAATGCCAGTTGTCTCTTTTTTGTAACTCTTTTTAAATTCAAAAATATTCTCGCAACTTTTCAAGTCTTTCTTTAGAGAATTCCATGCTTTCAGACCAGCAACAGACACGCACATTTGTTTCAAATGTGCTCACACTCTTAAATTGGAAAAGGGGTATGATTAAATAATTCTATTCCTTTCTGGACATGTTGTAAAGAAAAATGAGAATATGCAAAATACCGGTATATGATGTATCATATTGTGACTGCATACATGTTCGAAATAAACAGAACCAGAAATTAATTTATAATTACAGTACACATTGTGAGATCCTATTAGAAAATTGTAATCTGGTACATTTTAAACACAGGGAGCGACCAGATTATCAGTAGCTGCCGAATAAGTATGATTAAATCAATTGTGTTTAAGAGATCTTGAATTGTGCAAGTATATCTGTCTATCTATGTACTTTATTGAAACATCGTTAAGCATGCACAAAATCAAGTAAACCGTAATCGGAACCAAAGTAGTTGCCCACATGTGTTGGCAATATCAGATTCAGTATAATATTTAAAATGCTCTGCCATTATAGGTGACATCTGTTGGTGAAGGAATGTCTTGTGTTTTGCTGAAATGACACAATATGTAAAAATGGGCCACCTGAGCGCTGTGTGTGAGTCATGTGATTAGATTAAAAGTGACTCGTGGGCATCCTCATAGTGGAGGCGGGGGGTGTTAATCTTCCCACACTGGTGACACGGTGCTTAGTCACATTCTTATCCAGGCAACTTTATTCATAACACAAGGGAATATCAACCTTGCACACATACTCAGACATAAATTAAATTAGAAATGATAAAAGCTTAAGTAGAAAAAATCAGCTTCAAAATCAAATGACGTTTGAGGATTATAATTGGAGATGTTAAATGTAGAACAATGCAGCCATAGACATAGCATTCTGTCAAACAAATATATATATATTTTGGCCTTTTTTCTTGATTAAAACTATCAATTAATCGTTTAAAATCAATTTGATGTCTGGATTCCCATCAAAAAAAAAAACGAAAATGCATTGCACTTAATGCATAACAGTTAATTATCTTTGGCGTCAATAAAAATAGGCTTTTAATCTTACCTAACTATCTGTTTTGCAGGATACCAGTTGTATTTAAACATTAAACAATTGTGATTGAAAGGTGAAGTCGAGCATACCCAATCTGACAAAACCATCGCCTACTGCAAGGGAAAAAAGCATTTGAAATACAAATAATTCATAAAAAGTAAATGTATTTGTTTAAACATCAAAAAGAGGAACTGCGTATCCTGCATATAGGAGGAAGTGATCGATTTTGTGTCGATTAAATCTAATAAGAGGATGTGTGTTTGTTTGTCCTGAAAATGTACATCTTACTTTGGCTTACTGTGACATGGTTAAGCTTTGGAACTGATTTGTCACTGTCTTTTAGTCATTTCCTTTTGTCCAAGAAATGTTTGTTATTCACCATAAAAGCTTTAATGCCATTTATATCCAAGCATGTTCACACTGGCTTGTTGTGTTTTTTATTTTCCCTTCCTATTTGCACACTCTCATATTTTTACTAGATCTACTGTCTTGTCGGGCTGAAGCAGGATTTATGAATCCTTTCGACATGTATATGAGGATTAAAAAAAAGTGGATCTTGGGATGCCTAAGAGCATTAAAGCGAGGTTTTTTTTAGGGATTACACTACTAGCTTGTTTTTTTTCTTGAAAAATGCCCAGAGGGGAAACAAATGAAATAGGAGCACAGGGGTTCTAAAGGCATACATACAAGCTTATTGCGTCTGGGTCTAAACATCAAGCTCATGCACTGGCATTGCCTATTAGTAAACTGGAAACCCTTTTTTTCCCCTGAAAAATCCATAAAGAAGACGTTGAACTTGTTTAAGAACTGACAATTTATCGACACTTGGTTAACCAGGTCCTATGTATTATATATTGTCATTAAACAACAAAAGGCCTTTTAGCAGTTTAATGTTTTTAACGATACACAGGGGAATACTTTCCAAAAACTCTGCACAAAGAGCATTTTATTAGATTAAATAAAAGACAGTATAAGAAATTTGGCACTATGTTTATTGTTTGTGCTGTGCTAAAAGTGCCAAAAGGTGTGTAAAATGTGGTGGTCGGGGAGATTTTCATTTCATGTTATAGTCAGGTCTACCAGTATTTGTACAATGGCAAAAAAATGTTTAAGATTTTTGCCTTTCAACATTAAAAATGTGAACTAAAACCATAAAAACGTTATTTAAAAGTAGACCTTTAACATCACCTGGGGATAGGTTGATTGGCAACACTAAATTGGCCCTAGTGTGTGAATGTGAGTGTGAATGTTGTCTGTCTATCTGTGTTGGCCCTGCGATGAGGTGGCGACTTGTCCAGGGTGTACCCCGCCTTCCGCCCGAATGCAGCTGAGATAGGCTCCAGCACCCCCTGCGACCCCAAAAGGGACAAGCGGTAGAAAATGGATGGATGGACCTTTAACATTAATGTAAGATTTTGAGTTTGTGTTTATTTGGAACATGCAAGCATACAACATGATACATCACAATTTCCAGTTTCTCTATTCAACATGTTCGAAAAGGAGTAGGAAGAAGCAGAGCTTATTTAATCCTACCCGTTTTCCTTTACATAGCAGTTGCTAAAACTTTTGTTCACTTCCTGTTCTCAATTTATTCACACTATACTCCATAAGTAATAACAATAACAATAAATACATAATAATTTGTGAGGTAAGTTATATTTCATATGGTGAGATGAGTAAGATTATCTTGAAAATGAATGGATGGATGAAATAAATTCAGAATGTTTATCATGGTTCTTCTTCTTTGTACTTTGTAAACACTTTAAGTTTGAAGAGTTTCTTAAAGTGGATCATATTAGTACATTGTTTGATTTCTTTGCTTAATCCATTCCGTAATTTAATTCCACATACTGATATACTGAAGGTCTTAAGTGTTGTACGTGCGTACAAATGTTTTAAATTACATTTTTCTCTTAAGATTATATTTCTCCTCTTTTGTTGAGAAGAATTGTTGTATATTTTTGGGTAGCAGTTTATAGTTTGCTCTGTGTATAATCTTAAAGGCCTACTGAAATGAATTTTTTTTATTTAAACGGGGATAGCAGATCTATTCTATGTGTCATACTTGATCATTTCGCGATATTGCCATATTTTTGCTGAAAGGATTTAGTAGAGAACAACGACGATAAAGATTGCAACTTTTGGTATCTGATAAAAAAAAAAGGCTTGCCCCTACCGGAAGTAGCGTGACGTAGTCAGTTGAACATATACGCAAAGTTCCCTATTGTTTACAATGATGGCCGCATGAAGTGAGAGAGATTCGGACCAAGAAAGCGACAATTTCCCCATTAATTTGAGCGAGGATGAAAGATTTGTGGATGAGTAAAGTGCAAGTGAAGGACTAGTGGGGAGTTGAAGCTATTCAGATAGGGAAGATGCTGTGAGAGCCGGGGGTGACCTGATATTCAGCTGGGAATGACTACAACAGTAAATAAACACAAGACATATATATACTCTATTAGCCACAACACAACCAGGCTTATATTTAATATGCCACAAATTAATCCTGCATAAAAACACCTGCGTGTTTGTTATGCTAGCTCCTAGCTCCTCTGCTAGCTCCTAGCTCCATAGAACACGCCAATACAATTCAAACACCTGATCAACACACACAATCACTCAGCCCAAAAGACCGTTTACCTAACCCAAGGTTCATAAAGCTTATATATTTTTAAAAAGTTACGTACGTGACGCGCACATACGGTCAAGTTATCGAATGTTTAGCAGCCAAGGCTGCATACTCACGGTACCTGATATTCAGCTGGGAATGACTACAACAGTAAATAAACACAAGACATATATATACTCTATTAGCCACAACACAACCAGGCTTATATTTAATATGCCACAAATTAATCCTGCATAATAACACCTGCGTGTTTGTTATGCTAGCTCCTAGCTCCTCTGCTAGCTCCTAGCTCCATAGAACACGCCAATACAATTCAAACACCTGATCAACACACACAATCACTCAGCCCAAAAGACCGTTCACCTAACCCAAGGTTCATAAAGCTTATATATTTTTAAAAAGTTACGTACGTGACGCGCACGTAGGTACGGTACGTGTTATGCTAGCTCCTCTGCTAGCTCCTAGCTCCATAGAACACGCCAATACAATTCAAACACATGATCAACACACACAATCACTCAGCCCAAAAGACCGTTCACCTAACCCAAGGTTCATAAAGCTTATATATTTTAAAAAAGTTACGTACATACGCAAAAAAAAGCCAAAGCTGCATACTCACAGTAGCACGTCTGCGTCTTTGTCATCCAAATCAAAGTAATCCTGGTAAGAGTCTGTGTTGTCCCAGTTCTCTACAGGCGTCTGTGTATCCAAGTCAAATGTCCTCCTGGTTAGAGTCTCTGTTATCCGAGTTCTTCCATCTTGACTGCATCTTTCGGGAATGTAAACAAAGAAGCGCCGGCTGTGTACTGTTGTGGCTGACTACGTTCGAAAAATACGTCCATTTCGCACCGACAACTTTCTTCTTTGCTTGCTCAGCTTCCTTCTTCATAATGCAATGAACATGATTGAAACAGATTCACGAACACAGATGTCCAGAATACTGTGGAATTATGAAATGAAAACAGAGCTTTTTCGTATTGGCTTCAATGTGGAAGGCATACCCGTGTTCGCCGGGCTACGTCACGCGCATACGTCATCCTCAGAGGCGTTTCGAACCGGAAGTTTAGCGGCAAATTTAAAATGTCACTTTATAAGTTAACCCGGCCGTATTGGCATGTGTTATAATGTTAAGATTTCATCATTGATATATAAACTATCAGACTGCGTGGTCGGTAGTAGTGGCTTTCAGTAGGCCTTTAAACAACCATTTTGGAATTGCAACCATTTAAGATCCACTCGACGTCCATTGCACCGGTCGCCCAGGGGATGGGGTTAGGGGGGTCCCCACATCTGCGGTCTAAGGCTGCAGCTAACGATTATTTTTCTATCGATTAATCTATAGATTATTTTTTCGATTAATCGGTTAATCTATAGATTATTTTTTCGATTCATCTATAGATTATTTTTCCTTGAACCGATTATTTTTTTATTTAAAATGAAGATGAAAAAAATAAATGTAGGCATGTTTTTTCAAAAGGCATGGCTTTTATTTACAAAAAAAAAGAAGTATGGCCACTCAGTCAACATTGACAACAACATGACAAAATATTCTGTAACAATGTAAACATTTAAAACTTTTAACATTTAACAAAATTAAAAGTAGCTTATTTGCTTTTTAATGTGCAAATATAAAAGTAAACATCCAGTGCAAATCTTAATATTCTGCAATAGTATAAGCATTTCAAAAGTAAAAGTATTGCTTATTTTGCTTTAAAATGTGCAAAAATAAAGATAAACATCCGATACAAAAAAGTGCAAAACGAAATATTCTGTAACAACAGTGTAAACATTTCAACAAAAGTGAAAGTATTGCTTATTTGCTAAAATGTTCAAAAATAAAGATAAACATCCAATACAAAAAAGTGCCAATCTAAATATTCTGGAGCACTGTAAACATTAAGTATTGCTTTTAAAATGTGCAAAATAAACATCCAGTCCAACACAGTACACAATAACCAATTCTACTCATTCCAGTGAGTGACTAACAGTTGTAATGAAGAAAGGTTAGCATGTCTACATACTCTGGTTCTTTTCATGTTTACAATATTCCCAGCAGCTGAAAATAGGCGCTCAGAAGGTGTCGATGTGGCTGGAACTGAGAGCTAATTAGCCTTCACCTCAAGCCAGGACTGCGAGTGAGCTGAGCTCAAGCTTATATTTCTAGAAGGTCAACGGGCTCATAGTGATGTTACTAGTAGTTGACTGGGAGGTGTTTATTATCATTTGGGGAGAGTCCGCTGCCTGATGCTCACCTGCTAAACACCTATCTGCTCCACGCTGAAGCGCTGACTACATGCGCTCTGAATACGCACTGCTGATTGGCTGGTAACGCTTTGTATAACGCTTTGTGTGTACCAATCAGATGGTTGTGTGGGTGGGACAATGCTGCGTGTGTACCAATCAGATGGTTGTGTGGGTGGGACAATGCTGCGTGTGTACCAATCAGATGGTTGTGTGGGTGGGACAATGCTGCGTGCTGAGACAGAGGCAGCCGCAGAAGGAGCAAAGCAGCTTGTTAACACTTTAGCAGCTAAAGTTAGCTTTAGCTTAAAAACTCGTTCGGTACACCCCCGTACCGAACCGAAAGCCCCTGTACCGAAACGGTTCAATACAAAACACGTACCGTTACACCCCTAGCAGATACAAATGACACATTCATGTTTTTGTGTAATGATGACAACGTATACTCGCGCGGACGATTGATTAGTTGATGGTTTTCTTTTCAAATGTTCGTTCATAGCCGTTGTGCTGCTATGATAGGCCATTTCCGCTCGACACAGTGTGCATACAACAACATTATTAGGCTGTGTATTGAAATACTCCCACACTTTTGACCACTTTTGGCGTGATTTTTCCCCCTCGCTCGCACAGTCTGCTTTGCGCTCCGCCATGACGGTAGTGTGACGTAAATATGCGACGCGTCGACGCACAAAAACGGCGTCGACGTATTTACGTAACCGATGACGTCGACTACGTCGACGCGTCGTTTCAGCCTTACTGCGGTCCCCTCCAAGGTTTTTCATTGTCATCCCACTGGGTTGACTTTTTTCTTGCCCTGATGTGGGATCTGAGCCAAGGATGTCGTTGTGGCTTGTGCAGCCCTTTGAGACACTTGTGATTAAGGGCTATATAAATACACTTTGATTGGCTTTGATTGATTAAGGATGAGTACCTTCATATTTAGGGGCTCAAAATGGGGGGAAAATACAACGTACTTCTGGACAAAGGTCTATGTGGAATACTGGCTAACTGAAGATTGAAAATCTTCTTTTTGAACAATTGCAGTAAATAAAAGTTATAACCAAAAAAGATGTACAGCCAAGTAATCCTTTTCCTGAAAAAAGATGTACCCTTTTTTGTGTTACATCAGTGATCAGTAGGTCAAATGGGTAAGCACCACCCACCCGGTGGTACACAGTGACCCTCTGATGCGATCACTCGAACCACAGCGCGGTGAATAGGCTTGCTTTGGTTATGCTGCACTAAGCCCATTACTGGCCAACACCTGCCTCTTCTTCGTCTGTTTGAATTTATATGACTATTTAATAAGCTTTTCTGACTTGTTAGTATTCAGATGTCCCGATCCACACTTAAACCTATTTGGTCACTTTCCCCAGCACCATTGAGTCTTCTTTGTGCGCCTCACCTCGAGTCTTTAGTGTTTGTTGTTTTTATGAGCAACTGATTGAATATAACTTATGACGCTTCATTATTTTTGCTGATACTTTTCCCCCGAGTGTCTTATTTCCAAACCAATATCCGGAATTTCTCTTCAGCCGTAAATAAAAACCTGTCAAAAAGGCAGGGCGCAAACCAGCAAAAGAGGGTTTAAGTTAAGTGGTGTGACTTCCAGATCCTGTTAAAGCGTGATGAATAGAAGGCCCAGTGCGGGATTGTCAATATATGCAGGTGCACTTAGGTGAACAGATGGTGGGTAGGGGCAAATAAAAAGGAGTATGTTTTTGGATGACGCTGTCGCTAAATCTCCTTTGAGACTCATAGCTGGATCTATCTGCTTGTTGGCAAGCTCTCGTGATTGTAACTTTGATTTTAAAAAAACCTATAATATATTAAAATAATACATTCCTGTCAAATATCAAGCTGAAGTCACCATGGTGTTTCTAAAGCTGAGGAACGTAAGCCATTTGTGTTTATTGTGAGAACAGGAAGCACATTTAGCTGTCACTTAGGTGTATTTGTCAGCGTCTTAAGCGTGAAGACTAATGTGTGTGTCTGCATTTCGTCCGTCATTATTACTCTCACACAACCAACAGCTAGATTTTCGTGTCGTGTTCCCTCTGAGGATCATCGCAATGGTAACAACGGTTTAAAAACAAAACAAAACATGTAAACACGTCTCAGGTGAAAGCCTCCCCACAGAGTTACACGGTTACTGTGGTTGTTGTTGGCTTAGGGAACGGATCTTAACTAAAGAAGTAGCTTATGGTTCTAGACCAGGGATGTCAAACGTATGGCCCGAGGGCCGGATCAGGCCCGCGAACAGGTTTATCCGGCCCGCGGAATGAGTTTGCTAAGTAGGGGGAGGGTGTGGCGCGGTTGGGAGAGTGGCTGTGCCAGCGACCTGAGGGTTCCTGGTTCGATCCCCCACCTTCTACCAACCTCGTCACGTCCGTTGTGTCCTTGAGCAAGACACTTCACCCTTGCTCCTGATGGGTCGTGGTTAGGGCCTTGCATGGCACATCAGTCAAGCAAAATGATCAAACTACATAAATAACACACTGTAATTGTCATGATCCGTGGTCAGATCATGTTTTGTGTTATCTGTTTGTTTTGGACTCCTTTTAGTTCCTGGTTATGCACTTCCTGAGTTTAGTCACCATGGTTACTTATGATTTTCACCTGCCTTTTCGCGCACCTGTTGCTCATCAGAGACTCTATTTAGTTCTGCCTTTTCCGGTCACTCGGTGTGGCTTCATTGTTTGTATCACGCCTGTACCAAGTAAGTTTTGTAGTTCCATGTCATAGCATCTGTTTAAGTGATTAGCCTCTCGTTTTTTAGGCACGCCTGCCTTTCTTTTTGTTGTGTTGCCTGTACTGTTGGTAGTTTGGATTATTTATGTTTAATAAACCAAAGCCTACCTTCACGCTGTCGTCCGGAGCCGTCCATTTTTGCACTGAGAGAACGAACCGCAGCAAGCTGCACCCTCCATGTGACAGTAATTTGATTTTGATATATTTTTTTATCTTGATAGATTGAAAATGAACACCAATGACATTATCACATAATTTTTTCATAAAATATAAATAGCGACAAATAAAGTATATATACTATTGAGGTAATTATATATACATAAAAAAAAAACCAACATTATGATTTGTGCAATTGGGCTCGTTCTATTTTTAAACAAAGAAAACAATCTGAAGTTGTCTTTATTTTTAAGTTGTCATGCCGTGATTTTACCAGTCTCGCCCACTTGGGAGTAGATTGTTCTCCATGTGGCCCCCGATCTAAAGGTGCTGAGATGGAAAAACACTTTCAGACTTTAAGCAGCTCATAAATGTTGGGAACAACATTGTTAGGGATTTGTAGGCAACTATTAATCAACCTATTACACTGCGGATTTAGAGCAATTTGTGTGCTTCAATATTGACCAGGATGGGACGTGAAGAGATGGTGCCTTGAATGGTATTACAGAAAAAAAAAAGTAGTAATTTCACCTTAATATAATTTATTGTATGCTCTACAGCTCCCAATAAGGAGAACATTTCTTCTTCCCATAGAAATCCTTTATTACCTGCTTTCATGGGCTATAATTTAGACATTTCAAATTGTTTTTGGAAGCAGTGGACGTCGTGTCCTCCGAAACAAAGTTCAAAAGCCAGTATCTGTGATGGTATGGGGGTGTATTAGTGCCCAAGGCATGGGTAACTTACACATCTGTGAAGGCACCATTAATGCTGAAAGGTACATACAGGTTTTGGAGCAACATCTGTTGCCATCCAAGCAACGCTATCATGGACGCCCCTGCTTATTTCAGCAAGACAATACCAAGCCACGTGTTACAACAACGTGACTTCATAGTAAAAGAGTGCGGGTACGAGACTGGCCTGCCTGTAATCCAGACCTGTCTCCCATTGAAAATGTGTTGCGCAACATGAAGCCTAAAATACCACAACAGAGACCCCGGACTGTTGAACAACTTAAGCTGTACATCAAGCAAGAATGGGAAATAATTCCACCTGAAAAGCATAAAAAATTGGTCTCCTCAGTTCCCAAATGTTTACGGAGTGTTGTTAAAAGGAAAGGCCATGTAACACAGTGGTAAAAATCCCCTGTGCCAACTTTTTTGCAATGTGTTGCTGCCATTCAATTCTAAGTTAATGATTATCTGAAAAAAAAGAAGATTCTCTGTTTGAACATTAAATATCTTGCCTTTGCAGTCTATTCAATTGAATATAAGTTGAAAAGGATTTGCAAATCATTGTATTCTGTTTTTATTTACAAATTACACAACGTCCCAACTTCACTGGTTTTGTGTTTTGTAAATCAAATTTCATTTTGAACATCATATTGATATGAACTACTGCTACTACAACTACAAACATGTTTGCCTCAATTTAACAAATAGCATATTTTGGCATCCTCTGCAGTACTTCCCTGGCCGCCCAATGCTGATGAACCTGTTAAAGTCCCTTAATTTGTGGCTCCACAACCAAGCTGGTGACCAGGTGTCCTATCAGGCGTTCATGGAAATCCTAGAAAATTCAGGACAGGTGAGTTATGACTCAATATGTAGGTATCTAAACTATAAGGTAAAAAATAACTACATCATATGATATGTTGTGATATACAGGTATAATATTCCACATGCTGAACTATTCCACTCCAGTCTTTTGAGTGTCAAGCCGAAGGTGTTGACAAAGCTTGTGCATATGTGAAATGAAAGAGCAGTCAAATAACTTACTGTATTCACAAAGGACAAAATTGCTTCCACACTGTTGAAGTCGCCAACATAGCGAACCAATTAAGGCCGCAAGCTCAGCCCTTATTATACAGTTCAGAGTTCAATATATGTATGAAAAAGGTATCAATGGGAAGTCTTTTTCACCAGAGCTCTATATGTTGGATCTGGGGGGTCAGTACCCCTCTTGGCCCTCACAGTCACAGTTAAAAGTGAAAATACATTTTTCAGTCGGCACCGAAATTATAGTTTTTTGTTCATCTCTTTGATAACATTTTACTGAAACATTACTGCATTGTGTGAAAGGAAATTTGCGGGCCTTCAATGTGCCTCGCAAATTGAAATAGTCACTTACTTAGATCATTAGCTTTTAGCTGGCCCGATCAATGGATCAATGAATCGATGAGAAGGTATGAATTGACTCCACTTCCGAGGAAATAGACTCTGGGCACGCCCAAAATCTTTACTATTGACATGTGAGTAACCCTGTCAATCACGGCAGCGATAGGCAATAGAGGGCGGCGAGAGAAACGACTTTGTGTCAGGGAAAATATGTTGTCAGATTCAGCCACGGCCTGCGGTCAGATATCTGGACCGCCTGTGTTCATTAGTGTGAGGCCGAGCCATTAACCTGAGATTGACTTCTCATTGATCAAAAAACTACACAGGCCGGCATTCATTAAGTTGAACAGGTTCGGTGATTCAGGGTTTTTTTTTCCCATTCTTGTTCCCTTGTGTCTGTCTAGTTGCCTCAGTTCTATGTTGTTTGCCTCACTCCCAGGTTCCGGACGCTGCATTGCCTGAAGGTGTGAGGTGGGTGGGCTGCCAAGGGTCACAACCACACTTCAGACGTTATCCTTGTGGCGTGTGGACTTTGTTCCATCTGCTTACGGTACAGGCCAAGAAGTCTGCCGGCTCAGGTGTGTACAACTGTCACAAACTTTGTGTTACTGTGAGTACAAAGGGCCTTTTAGAGCTCACAAGGGAAAGGGTTGGGGAGTGCTTTGTAAACAAATTAGCCATTTTTCATAGTAACAACTTCACACAGAATGTGCACACACAAATGTACTGTATTATAATTAAAGTGCCAACATGCTAAATGCATTCCCAATTTTGGTCACATTAATTGAACCTAATTGTGATTGTGTAAAAAGGGATTTTGTTAGAATAGCGGAATGTGAGTGGTTAATAAAATAAGGCAGATGACTGGAGGTTCCACTCCTCGCAGGCTTGTTAATCTCTATCTCTTCAACGCACATACACTCCCACACAACACACACAGGGGTTAATCCCAGGGTTTATGGATCATCATGCGACCTGCAGATGGACCGGCCGAAAAGGGGCGTCCATCTGGTCCCCCACAGGCCATGATCGCACAGGAAGGGTACACCCATACACACACACACGCAAACCGCACTGCACAGCTCATGTATGAACTCACACGCTGAATGCAGTATTACAGGTGTGAACTCTGAGTCATTGTCATAACACACACACACACACACTCTCGAGCAGCCGTGTGGTTTATCACTGGATGGGGTCCCTAAGCCAAGAACAAAAGCAAACTGCTACAGGATAAATATGTTTGTAGGCTGTGGAGCTCCTGAGACAACAACCTGGCTACCATTCACACAGAGGGTTAACTTTGTTTAATCTCCATATTGGGTTATCCCCTCGGTATAGATTATTCATCTCAATATGGGGTTAACCTAGCTCTCAATGACTCTTGGCCCACATAAGCGTGGGAATCCATAAAGCTGTTGCACAAGTTTGCAATTTAGAGACTGAAAGCTGACACAAAGTCTGAGTCAAGTTCTGTGGGAATGCTGCAAAATTCTCTCGCCAAAGCCAAAATGTCATAAAATATTTGTTAATGCATCAAATCATATCATAGATATCTCATGATGTTCCAAAATATTTTGTTGTCTCTATTACATTATACAAACCCCGTTTCCATATGAGTTGGGAAATTGTGTAAAATGTAAAAATAAACGGAATACAATGATTTGCAAATCCTTTTCAACCCATATTCAATTGAATGCACTACAAAGACAACATATTTGATGTTCAAACTCATAAACTTTATTTTTTTTTGCGAATAATAATTAACTTAGAATTTCATGGCTGCAACACGTGCCAAAGTAGTTGGGAAAGGGCATGTTCACCACTGTGTTACATCACCTTTTCTTTTAACAACACTCAATAAACGATTGGGAACTGAGGATACTAATTGTTGAAGCTATGAAAGTGGAATTCTTTCCCATTCTTGTTTTATGTAGAGCTTCAGTCGTTCAACAGTCCGGGGTCTCCGCTGTCGTATTTTACGCTTCATAATGCGCCACACATTTTCGATGGGAGACAAGTCTGGACTGCAGGCGGGCCAGGAAAGTACCCGCACTCTTTTTTTACGAAGCCACGCTGTTGTAACACGTGCTGAATGTGGCTTGGCATTGTCTTGCTGAAATAAGCAGGGGCGTCCATGAAAAAGACGGCGCTTAGATGGCAGAATATGTTGTTCCAAAACCTGTATGTACCTTTCAGCATTAATGGCGCCTTCACAGATGTGTAAGTTACCCATGCCTTGGGCACTATGCACCCCCATACCATCACAGATGCTGGCTTTTGAACTTTGCGTCGATAACAGTCTGGATGGTACGCTTCCCCTTTGTTCCGGATGACACAATGTCACTATTTGAAATGTGGACTCGTCAGACCACAGAACACTTTTCCACTTTGCATCAGTCCATCTTAGATTATCTCGGGCCCAGAGAAGCCGGCGGCCTTTCTGGATGTTGTTGATAAATGGCTTTCGCTTTGCATAGTAGAGCTTTAACTTGCACTTACAGATGTAGCGACAAACTGTATTTAGTGACAGTGGTTTTCTGAAGTGTTCTTGAGCCTATGTGGTGATATCCTTTAGAGATTGATGTCGGTTTTTGATACAGTGCTGTCTGAGGGATCGAAGGTCACGGTCATTCAATGTTGGTTTCCGGCCATGCTGCTTACGTGGAGTGATTTCTCCAGATTCTCTGAACCTTTTGATGATATTATGGACCGTAAATGTTGAAATCCCTAAATTTCTTGCAATTGCACTTTGAGAAACATTGTTCTTAAACTGCTTGACTATTTGCTCATGCAGTTGTGGACAAAGGGGTGTACCTCGCCCCATCCTTTCTTGTGAAAGACTGAGCATTTTTTGGGAGGCTGTTTTTATACCCAATCATGGCACCCACCTGTTCCCAATTAGCCTGCACACCTGTGGGATTTTCCAAATAAGTGTTTGATGAGCATTCCTCAACTTTATCAGTATTTATTGCCACCTTTCCCAACTTTTTTGTCACGTGTTGCTGGCATCAAAGTCTAAAGTTTGATTATTTGCAAAAAAAAAAATGTTAATCAGTTTGAACATCAAATATGTTGTCTTTGTAGCATATTCGACTGAATATGGGTTGAAAATGATTTGCAAATCATTGTATTCCGTTTATATTTACATCTAACACAATTTCCCAACTCACATGGAAACGGGGTTTGTATATAGAAAACATTATTACCTTCAAATTATGTCATTATATAAACTGTAAAGTGGTTAGGGTCATTAATTGGAAGCAAGTGAACATTGTAGAAAGTTCAGAAAACAACAATCTTCTCACCGTAATAATGATTTGGAGTGCATGAGAAAGTGAAAAGGAAACTGTCGCTATCTTTGGCCAAATATTGATTTATCAACATGTATATTGCACAGTATAGGAGCAACAGAACCAATTTGGTAATAACCGTAAGGGGAAACCTGCCAGATGCTAAGTACTTATGATACTTCAAATGCAGCTACTGCCATTTTGTGGAATTGCAAATATACAGCAAGTAGTTGGTTGCCTCCAGCCACAGCTTTTAATGCCAAGTGCCAGGCACTAATTAGAGACCCTGGCGGTTATTTGCTTTTGTCGACCACACACAAGGTGACTGAAGGCAAATCGCCGGTAATTGGAGCATTTACGGTATTTCCGAAGTCTAATATCTTTGGGCCAATAAATGTAATAGTTTATCTGGCACAACAAAACACCACATTTGAATTGGGTAAGACCGTTTGCTGCTGAATAGGGTAATTTTGTATTGCTAAAATTGTGTTAATATTGTTTGTGTATGTTTAGTTTCTTATATTATGAATAGACAATAGCATTAACTCATTGTGAATGCTGGTCTGATAGCAAGCTTGAAAATGACTAACCTTGTTTATTTAATGTGACATCATCTTGTCATTCTGCTCCAGATCCCCAGGAGGTGCTAAGAGCGATGAGAGGCTACATCCATAACTTTTTTGGTTGCAGGGCATGCGCCGAACACTTTGAGAACATGGCCAAGGAGAGCCTGAACGAGGTGAACACGTATTCTGCCGCCATCCTCTGGCTTTGGTCCAGACACAATCGTGTCAACAACAGAATAGCAGGTAAGAGCGGGCAGTTTTGGAAGATTATGATGATCACTCAATCTAATGAGGAGTATGGGTTGAGTAGACTGTCATGATTGTGTTGAATTTTTGTCATTGAACAGTTAACCACTTGGTAAACAATGTCTATTTTCTGTGTTTAATCAATCCAGGTAGTTTTGGCAGGGGGGTAGCTTTTGCAGTAGGTTACCGAGAGGCTGTTGGTTCAGGGATGGGGAATAAGTTGCATTACATTGTAATTTATAATAGGGCTGGGCGATACAGCCTTTTAGAATCAAAATCAGAATAGTTTTTATTCCGATTGTTTGAGAGCGGGTTCACAAACTGGGAATTTTTCTTGGTGCAATCGTGCAACATAAAACACGTATAACACAGAATAGGTAATAAAATGAGCTGTAACTGAGCTATCAGATCTTGTTATTGTTCATGTGCCTGATGGCCGAGGGGAAAAAACTGTTCAGGTGGCGGGAGGTGTGGGTCTGGATGGACCGTAGTCTCCTGCCGGAGGAGAGAGGAGAGAATAATTTGTGTAATATCTTGATATTTTTAGGCCATGTCACGATACACGATATATATCTCGATATTTTGCCTTAGCCCCAGTGCTGGTTGCTTCTGCATTTTGTTGGGTGTGGCACCGGCCGGAGATGTTGACATGCGGAGTTTCAAACACTCTTCATTCTCTAGCGGGTGACTTTTCAAATGATGCTACAAATGAGTAGTGCTGCTATTTTTTGTAGCAACGCTTTTGCCGCATACTTGACATATTACGGTTGTCTGTTCAACATCTTCCCGCTTGAAGCCGAAAACCACCGCCTGACAATGGACCCCGTGCTGTTTTTCTTGGGAATTAATTCTTCTTCCTCCATTTGTTACCGGATTGGCACCTTCTCTCTCTCGTATTACCACTCGCACCGCTCCGCTTGCTCCTGCCACTGATAACCTTACTTGCCAACCTTTAGACCTTCAAATTCGGGAGATTGGGGGAGCGGGGGTGTATATTGTAGCCCAGAAGAGTTAGGGATGCAAGGGATTCTGGGTATTTGTTCTGTTGTGTTTATGTTGTGTTACGGTGCGGATGTTCTCCCAAAATGTGTTTGTCATTGTTGTTTGGTGTGGGTTCACAGTGTGGCGCATATTTGTAGCAGTGTTAAAGTTGTTTATACGGCCACCCTCAGTGTGCCCTGTATGGTTGTTGATCAAATATGTCTTGCAGTCACTTTCGTGTGTATGCAGAAGACGCATACAACATGCGACTGGGCCGGCACGCTGTTTGTATGGTGAAAAAGCGGACACGTCGACAGGTTGTAGAGGACGCTAAAGGCAGTGCCATCACGGCACGCCCTTAATATTGTTGTCCGGGTGAAAATCAGGAGAATGGTTACCCTGGGAGATTTTCGGGAGGGGCACTGAAATTCGGGAGTCTCCCGGAAAAACCGTGAGGGTTGGCAAGTATGCTGCTAACGCTACCCATGCTGCTACCTCTCTGCTCCGCTAGGGTGTATGACGTTGCACGCGGTATCACAGTATGTGACGTATGTAACAAGGTGCGCGTCTCTCTGTGAGAAGGAGAGACAAGAAAGAGTGAGAAAAGCCTGTACTGTAATGCCCGCAGCTAAAAACAACTGCGTGAGAACGTGTACTCGAATTCTCACGAAATAGTCATTTTCTACATCGCACAGAGACAAACCCGCGATATATCGAGTATATTCCATATATCGCCCAGCCCTAATTTATAATAACAATTTGATGCAGGGCGTAGAAGCATTTTCCAGAGTTATGTGTAATGGGGGACACCGAATCTTTCCAGTGGGTGTAACCATTGTGCTTTGTGTAACCTGGGTAGAAACTTTCACCAGGGTCAGGTAAAAGGCCAATGTAAAACTATTATTAAAACTATTGGCATGCTATGTACAAAATGACCGTTACAGAAGGGGTTCTTATTGAAGCAGCATTGTGGCGCTGAGGTTAGCGCTCGTGCCTCATAGCGAGAAGGTCCCTGGTTGGATTGCCGGGCTCATTGTCTGTCCTTGTGGAGTTGGCATGAACTCCCTGTGACTTGCAGATAGGCTAAAACGCGATCTCAGAATTATTTAACAAGATAAAAATTTCCTATCGGTTATTGTCCCCAAAATGATCAAAGTTATCATTATTATCCCAGTATTGTTAAATCAGTTTTTCCCACACATTCATTTATTTGTTGCGGCCCGCCACGAAAGAATTACATCCTCCACAAATAAAAAAAATTTAAAAAATGTTTTTTGGTTTTTTTTGTCCTGTCCAGCTTCTCTGGCAAATCATATAGTTGATGTAGTTGCCAAAATAGGCTGTTCAGATTTACTTTACAAAAGAGAAGTGTAGGATACTTCTCTTGTTGCCTTATTTGTATTTGACCACTACTGTTTTCTGTTTATTTGTTACTGACTGTGGCAGGACACCTCTGCCCCTGTTTCACTTTATGTTGCTGGTAAATAATATGGTTGTAGTAGTAGGCTAAAGTTAAATTATTTAGTATGCACTAATTAAAGGGGCAGAGCTTTAAGAGACATTTTAGCTTTTATATTTTATAAGATATATTTTTTGTAAGAACCACAATTAATAAATATATTTCAGTGAATAACTTATTGTTCAAATCTGTATATAAATATGTACATAAAGTGTTGTAATTATATTGTAAAATGGATGGATGGATGGATGTTTAAAACTAAACTGTTGTTATTAATTAGTAAGTATATATTTTTTGAGCCTTTTTAGAGAAAATCATATCGTAGTAAATTATGCAAATTACTCGATGATGTCAGGTTGACCACGCCCATAGCCACGCCTCCACCGCCACAGGTATCTTGGCAGTTTTTGGGAAACACTGTAAATGTTCTCAAAGTATACTCATACACACGTATAGACACATTTTATTTTTAAAATAAAATACAGTAAATAGCCACACAATAGGTGGGCTGCATATAACGTCATATCTGGGGGGTTTTCTTCGCCAACCAGCTTGAGCGTAGCATTAAAACAAATGAGAGTGAGTGTAGAATTTGAGCAGAAAATTCTGTATTGCTCTTCTGTCCTTGGGTGTTGCAGTTGTTCAAATAGAGAGATAGGAAAAAACTTTCATAGAGTCCTGAAAGAAGTGGTTCATAAAGGTAATAAAGTCAGGGGAAAAAAACGAAAGCGCGTCGAAGGTATTGGCTTTTAAAATTATCACTTTCATCATCTTGTGGAATACAATTGGACCTAGCTCGTGTCTGCAGTGATCACTTTGTAAAATGTTTGAACATTTAATTTGTTTGAGAAACTTTTTCTGTGATGCAATCAAGTTTATTCTCTACAATATTAGTCATGTTTGATAGCAGAAATAAACGTAAGAGAAGGACAAGTTAGTTAGTGTTGTTTTGTGGTTGCTATGCCTAAATTTAACTACAAAGACCTGCTTGTCCAAATAAACTGTCATGTTAAGTCAGAGTAATACATATTGTGATTGATGGTCAAATCCACCGTATTTTTGTTGTCGATTGACAGAAACTCATTGACAGATTGACAGATGTGACGGAAACTAAAAGTGTAGTTGTTGTGCAGGAAAGCCAAGAGCTTTATTTGACATGGATGACCACATTATGGCGTCTTTGGTGATATTTGTTAGCATCAAGACAATATCCTTAATAGTATCAATAAAGTATATGAATAAATCTCTCGTTGGCTTAACATCATATACTGAATCCTGATATCGCTAGCAAACATTGCTGAACAACAGGGACATTTATTGCTAAATAATGAGACAACATATGAACTTCACACCATAAAACAACTGCAGACATGAATTCTAGATGAGACTAATACTTGTAGCAGGAATTCAATTGCAAAAAAACGTATCCAGCACAGCACTCGTTATGTCAACCAAATACATTACTTACCGATGCACGAATAAGTCCAACACTGTCTTTTACGGATTAATGTTTAATTTGTGGACCCCTCAGATGTAATGACATGATGTGTCTCCAATATTTTATTCTCTAAATAGAGTGAGTGTCAAATGAAGTTAAGTTGTGGCGAGCAGTTACGTCTTGGTGATGAAAAATGGTGGAAATTCTTATAAAAACAATTTTCTTAAGAGTGTATAATTCCACTTCATCCCATTTTAAATATGTTTTTTATGATTGCTTATATATTTGCCTCTGAACCTTTTAAAATATGCCCAAATCTGCACTGATTCAAATAAATAAACAGTAGCCTAATAGGACCCTAGACCATCGCCTGAAACCCAGAAGTGCCGAATGTGCCTCTCGGTCCCGCAATTACCCACCTATATACTTCCTTGGCAGAAAAATTGTGTTCTGGCAACTTATATATAATTTATAAATTAGTGTTTAAATATTTTTATCTTCTTCAGTTTTTTTTTCTAAAAGTTTTTGTGTTTTTTTTTTTCAATGTACAGGAAATAACAGATGTTGGGCGTGTCTCATCCAGTTTATGTTAACTTCCTGTTGTCATATAGATCGATCGCTGTGTTCTTAGAAAGCACAGCTTGTCGGTTTAATGTTAAAATCTTAGTTGCTCAGACAGTAATGTGTTTAAACAATTTGCACCCACTCTTTTTTCCATTGTTCATCTCAACGGTAATTTATCAATAACAGTCAGCATGCCAGTGAGAGCAGACATTGTTCAGTAAGTGATGTTTTATTATGATTGTTGGCTCTCATGAAGTCTGCTTGAGTTGTCGTCAGTGTTGTTGTTGAAGGAAAAAGTGAACGTGATGCGTCTATAAAATTAATGCACCACAGTATGCCTGAATTGAGCAAAATTTGTAAATACAAGTTATTATGAATGTGCCTGTTACGACATTACATTAGGCCTGGGCCGATATTCGTTAAGTCAACTAACCGGCGATAAATTAAAATTAAGTCTTAAGTTTTCCAGCGTCGATAAATGTTTCAAGAGCATTCATGCTTTTCATCGATTTCAGCAGCTGCGCGCCTTAGCGGAATGAAATGAAGTAAAAGTTACATTTTGTTATTTTCTGTACATTGAAAAAACCTCACAAAATATTTTACTCTTGTCCTTCATTAAGTCATTGACTCATTGTGCGGCGAGGCGGGGCCGCTGGCCCGCTTGCGTCACACTGTGCATCAAGTTTGCACTTGCAACACATGTAATAGAGAACATGGACTAAATGATCACAAAACCAAATACCATAGTGTGGAAATATTATAGTTTTAACTATTGGAACAAGATGAGTCTTATCAACACCGAGGACCCAGTTTGCAGAATATGCGCGACTACAAAAAAACTTGCACGCCCACTTGAAACACAACTAGCCGACAGTACAGCGTAAAATGGTTAAATTAAAGTGTGGTTAAATACATTGCCAAAGACATGCTGCCATTTAATACTCTTATTAAAAAAAAACCCACTTCTAACAGTGTTGCAAATGTTTGACAGACATTTGTCATGTTGCCATATCATGTTGGTGTTTCCTCAACTGTAATCTGTCAGAATTAAGTTTTTTTTTTGTATATGACCTGTTAATATATGTGCTTATACCATACTTGCCAACCTTGAGACCTCCGAATTCGGTTGTGGGGGCGGGGTTTTGGTGGTCCCGGAAGAGTTAGTGCTGCAAGGGGTTCTGGGTATTTGTTCTGTTGTGCTTATGTTGTGTTACGGTGCGGATGTTCTCCCAAAATGTGTTTGTCATTCTTGTTTGATGTGGGTTCACAGTGTGGCGCATATTTGTAACAGTGTTAAAGTTGTTTATACGGTCACCCTCAGTGTGACCTGTATGGCTATTGATCAGGTATGCGTTGCATTCACTTATGTGTGTGTAAAAGCCGCATATATTATGTGTCTGGGCCGGCACACTGTTTGTATGGAGGAAAAGCGGACGTGATGACAGGTTGTAGAGAACGCTGAAGGCAGTGCCTTTAAGGCATGCCCCCAATATTGTTGTCCGGTTGAAATCGGGAGAAATTCCGGAAAATGGTTGCCCCGGGAGATTTTCGGGAGGGGCACTGAAATTCGGGAGGGTTGGCAAGTATGGCTTTTACTGTAGTTTTTATATTGTTACTCCAGTGTTTCCCACACATTCATTTATTTGTGGCGGCCCGCCACGAAAGAATTAAGGCCGCCACAAATAGATTTTTATTTTATTTATTTTTTTTAATTTAAAAAAAAAAAAAAAGTTTTTTAATTTATTTATATTTTTTGTCCTGTCCAGCTTCTCAGGCAAATCATATAGTTGATGTAGATGCCCATATCGGCTGTTCAGATTTACTTTACAAAAGAGAAGTGTAGGATCAAGATTTTTGGAGCTCTTTGTTCAGTGGATCAGATGTTTGATGAAGCTTTGTGTCTATCTACCACCACTACTGTTTTCTGTTTATTTGTTACTGACTGTGGCAGGACACCTCTGCCTCTGTTTCACTTTATGTTGCTGGTAAATAATATGGCTGTAGTACTAGGCTAAATTTAAATTATTAATTAAAGGGGCAGAGCTTTAAGAGACATTTTAGCTTTTATATTTTTCTAAGATGTATTTTTTTGTAAGAACCACAATTAATGAATATATTTCAGTGAATAACTTATTGTTCAAATCTGTGTATAAATATGTACATAAAGTGTTGTAATTATATTGTAAAATGGATGGATGGATGGATGGACGTTTAAAACAAAACTGTTATTATTAATTAGTAAGTATAAATTTTTTTAGCCTTTTTGGAGAAAATCCTATTATTGTAGTAAATTATGCAAATTACTCAATGATGTCATGGTGACCACGCCCACAGCCACACCCCCACCGCCACAGGTATCTTGGCAGTTTATGGGAAACACTGTACTCTGCATGTTTGTTTAAAAATGTCCAAACTTGATTGTCCGTTAAGTAATGTACAACTCTACTTTTGCCTACATGTTCAATATTGAAGTTCACCTATGATTGCCAATATGTTATTTAACCATTGTATTTATTGTTTTGTTGTGTATATTTGAGGACTCCCAACCCCCTCCTTAACATATTTTATTGCTGTTAGTTTAGATTTTTTTTAAGTGCAAAATTTTGCTAACAAAGTATATTTTATTGTTATTTGTTTGTTTTATTTAACTTAGAGATTTAAAAGTTTACATTTCAATTACAATGTTAAAATGTACAAGAAATACAAGTTTATTGCATTTGAAAGGATATACATGCATTATTATCATGTAATATCATTACATCAGTGGTTAATTTGGTGTCAAAAAAATAATGGCAATAATATCGCTTATCGGCAGTAATTTGTCGATCAATATATCGTCGACTAATATTTGTTATCGGCGCAGGCTTACGTTACATATTACAGCATGTGTATTTTTAGCGCTTCATAGGCTCCATTGTAAGCTGACATTTGTTCGCATTTATTTAGAATGCATAAAAAAAAGAAAAACATACAGTACAGGCCAAAGGTTTGGACACACCTTCTCATTTCTGTCAAGACTTGGTCTATGGCGTGGTTTGTTCTCCCGAGGTGCAAATGATTTGGACCGGACGTGGCTTGGAGGTGGGTACATGATTTAATATAACAATGACAATAAAAAGGAATAAACAAAAAGCACGCACAAGGGCGGAAGTACAAAACTTGGCTATAAACACGAAACTTGCACAAAGGCAGAAACTATGAACAATGAAACAAAAACACTAACTGTGGCATTAATAAACAAAAACTTACTTGGCATGGAAGCTATGAAACAAGCAGCGTGAACTGAGCATGAAACAGAGTGGCAGGAGTGTGGATGTCGCCAGGGAGACTTCCTGGCAACAATCGGTTTAAATAATAGTGACATGATTAGTGAAAACAGGTGCGTGACTCAAAACGTGAAACAGGTGCGTGACATGACGATGTGAACCAGGTGAAACTAATGGTTGCAATGGTGACTAACAAAAGTGCACAAAAAGTCCAAAAACAAAACCGAACATGACTAAAACAAAACATGATCACACAGACATGACAATTTCAATGCATTTTCTTTATTTTCATGACTATTTACCTCGTAGATTGTCACTGAAGCCATCACAACTATGACACCTGTGAAGTGAAAACCATTTCAGGTGACTACCTCTTGAAGCTCATCGGGAGAATGCCAAGAGTGTGCAAAGCAGTAATCAGAGCAAAGGGTGGTATTTCACCTTTTTTTGTTAATTACATAACATAGTTTTGATGCCTTCAGTGACAATCTACGATGTAAAGAGTCATTCAAATAAAGTAAACGCATTGAATGAGGAGAAGGTGTGTCCAAACTTTTGGCCTGTACCGTATGTGTGCTTGTCTTACATAAGGATTGTGAATGATAAACACAATTGTAAAAAGGTGCAGTTCCCCTCTAAAGGGGCTGCTTGAAACTTGCAACTTACATTTGTTGCCACAAACTATAACAAGACCACAATCGGCCAGAACATATATTTTTTTTAAGTTATATTCCTCACATTGACTAATTATTAGAGATGTCCGATAATATCGGCCGGCCGATATATGCGTTAAAATGTAATATCGGAAATTATCGGTATCGTTTTTTTTATTATCGGTATCTGTTTTTTTTTTTTTTTTTTTTTTTTTTTTTTTTTTTTTTTTTTAATTAAATCAACATAAAAAACACAAGATACACTTACAATTAGTGCACCAACCCAAAAAACCTCCCTCCCCCATTTACACTCATTCACACAAAAGGGTTGTTTCTTTCTGTTATTAATATTCTGGTTCCTACATTATATATCAATATATATCAATACAGTCTGCAAGGGATACAGTCCGTAAGCACACATGATTGTGCGTGCTGCTGGTCCACTAATAGTACTAACCTTTAACAGTTAATTTTACTAATTTTCATTCATTACTAGTTTCTATGTAACTGTTTTTATATTGTTGTACTTTGTTTTTTATTCAAGAAAATGTTTTTAATTTATTTATCTTATTTTACAAATTTTTTTAAAAAGTACCTTATCTTCACCATACCTGGTTGTCCAAATTAGGCATAGTAATGTGTTAATTCCACGACTGCATATATCGGTTGATATCGGTATCGGTTGATATCTGTATTGGTAATTAAAGAGTTGGACAATATCGGAATATCGGATATCGGCAAAAAGCCATTATCGGACATCCCTACTAATTATATTGAATAAAAATTGCTCGTCGACCAGAGGAAAAAGTCTGGCGTTCAGGCCTGTCACTCACGCTTAGACACCCGCAGGGAATACACACACACAAAAGCAGTTCTAGAGAAGCAGCTCAGGAATTGCAAACATGTTGTTGTTACGATACACATACACATTAGGTGGCACGAAATTGGCCTACATCCAAGCTAAACTTTGCAAAATCACTATCATTGGCTGACAACACAAAGAGCTTGTGCGTATGTGTTATGTGGGGCGTAGTTTCTAGCTGAAAGACAGAATAGGGCAAGATATAATGTGTTATAATGCTTATAACACTTTAAAAACTTACTGTCGCACTGTCTAGGCCAGGGGTGTCCAAACTTTTTCCACTGAGGGCCGCATTCTGTAAAATCAAAGCAAGCGGGGGCCATTTTGTTATTTTTTATTTTAAAAACCAATACAATATATGTATAAAAAATATACATTTAGGCCTCCACTCAGGCTTGATCCCGGGGACCCCAAAGGGTTTTGGTCAAAAAAATATTAAAAATGTCATTATTCAGTATTATTATTTTTATTATTATTCAAGTTTTAAATCTCTAGATCAACATTAGCTCTATCTGTCAATATAACGGTTTTAAAGATTTAAGTTGTATGCTCTTGTTGTCAAAGAAAACCCTGTTTTTTTATGGAAAAAATACAAAATATGCAATATTTTCACACAATAAAATTTTTAAGTGGAATATTTCAGATTATATAATAATTGGAGCCTTAAAAAGGTCATCCATCCATCCATCCATTTTCTACCGCTTATTCCATTGATTTTAATTCATTATTATTTTTTGAGCAATGACACTTAAAAACAAATCACACTAAAATTATTGGGGATCCAAATAATTATATTGTTAAAAAAGAAATTCTTTTTTTTTTAAACTGTTTTGGCAACACTAAATTGGCCCTAGTGTGTGAATGAGTGTGAATGTTGTCTGTCTATCTGTGTTGGCCCTGCGATGAGGTGGCGACTTGTCCAGGGTGTACCCCGCCTTCCGCCCGATTGTAGCTGAGATAGACTCCAGCGACCCCGAAGGGAATAAGCGGTAGAAAATGGATGGATGGATGGGTTTGCTTTCAACACAATAATCTCGAGATCAACTTCAGATCTATCCGTCAATTATACTTTTTATTGTTGTTTATGTTTTTTGTTTGTTCGTTTTAGGCCCTTCTTTATAAAAAAACAGCTCAGTTTTTTACATGGCAAACACAAAATATGCAACATTTTCCCCAAAAATATCTCAGATGTGACGTAATTGGAGCCTTGAATAGGTCAATAATTCATAATGACATTGATTTTGATTCATTATTATTTTTTCAAAGAAAGAAACTGCCTGCATGGCAGCTTTGTGTTATTAGAGTAAACATTGTGAAATGTTCTTGTTACATTTCACCTGTTTGCTCTTTTATACCACTTATCATGTTTTTAATTTTTTTCATTCATATTTTTAAAATGTGCTGTGGGGCCGTTAAAAAATTACCTGCGGGCCACAAATGGCCCCCGGGCCGCACTTTGGACACCCCTGGTCTAGGCCCTATGTGTCAAAGTCAAAGCCTGCGGGCCAGAGCCGGACCGCAAATGAATTATCTATGGCCCCCTGGATGATATTCGATTAGTATTAGAACCGGCCCGCAGGCCACAGCCACCTGCTGCTGTTTTGCACGCACCAATACTCCCATCAGTGTTGGTGCTAGGAATTTTCAAAATGGGGTCCCATCAAGTCATAAAAATGGGGTCCCACAGTAAATTTTTGGGGTCACACTTTTTTGTAATTGTTTTGAAAACAAATGATAAATGTATGCATCATCCTGTTATATCTCACATTCTTTATTGTGTTTTGGAAAAAGGTTGTCATAAATGTTACTTAATTCACTATCAAAAAAATAATACACAAGAAAACACATTTTTATGCATATGTAAATGTATTCAGTTATATACATTCATTCACTTTCTTCTTTCCTTCATGGATCTAAACTTTACCGCTGCCGGTATTTTTTTCTGTATTTTTATTGTAATATTTTCAGAATGTGTTTGTTCTATTTTTGGCCAAAGTAAGACAAAGAAAACAATCTGAAGTTGTCTTTATTTTTTAGTTTTAATGCCATGATTTTAATAGTCCGGCCTGGTTCCTCTATGCGGCCCCTGAGCTAAAACGGCCCTGGTCTAGGCAGCCGTGGTAAAGGTTATAAACAGCCCGTTTAAGTTCTGTGATCCGCTGGGAATGTCATATACTTTTTGACAATAATTTCTCTATGATATAAGATACATGAAGACTCACGGTATCAGACAAAAAAGATATATTGACATTTCAAGCTCCTGAATCCGATCACAACAAAATAAGGTAACACTTTAGTATGGGGAACACATATTCACCATTAATTAGTTGCTTATTAACATGCAAATTAGTAACATATTGGCTCTTAATTAGTCATTATTAAGTACTTATTAATGCCTTATTCTGCATGGCCCTATTATACAACCACTAAGAGTGTTCCCTCAATAACCTCAGAATTATTGCTTATTAGTAACCCTAACCCTAACCCTTATATGTTCCCTAGTGTCCAAATAACTCTAAATTAAGTATTTGTTACTTTAATAAGCAACTAATTAATGGTGAATATGTTCCCCATACTAAAGTGTTACCCAAATTAATTTTACAGTTTTTTATTTAACATTGTGATAGATTGATTTACCTCACGTGGTCAGTTAGTCGCAGTAATGCGACTAGAGACTGGGACTAGGCGCTGGGAGGTGCAAGGACAGATCCTTAGATCAGACACCAGCTGTCACAGCGTCTTAGAACACACCCCCATTGCCCCATCCTTGAGTGTGATCCGTCTCTGTGTCATTTACCTTATTTTCTCCCGACCGCCCTCCAGCCCTCCTCATCTTCCTCCTCATACCTCGTCACCATTCCCCTCCTGCAATTTGCTCATTTGTCTCCTGACGTTTATTTGTCCCTGTCCACTTTCGCTTGCACCTTGAGAGTCCTCCATTCCCTAATTTGTCTTCATGTTGGGAATTGTGAAAGGGACAAAATTTTTGGAATCATCCAGTTGGAAAACTTTAAGCTGGCTCATGTAAAAGGTAGAAAAAAGTTAACTAAAATGTTAAAAAAAAAATTGTCAATTTTTCCCACTTTGTATTATGCCAACTTTATTTACTATATTTATGTGTAATACTTATATTTACCGCAGTGTCACAATCCACACAGGAGTCCCATTTCTTGATTGTTGTTGTCTTTTCCAGAAGGGACTTTCTTCAAGTTTTTGATTGTTGAAAATGGACACCCGTTGCGTTTACACGTTTACATGCCCTTGCAAACCTGGCAGCTCTATAAATTGTCATTGGCGAAGTAATGTTTAGTTTTTGCTCTGTAGTGGTTCAAATACATGTTGGTGTGGAGCAGGGATGTCAAACGTACGGCCCGCAGGGCCGGATCAGACCCGCGAACAGGTGGGATGAGTTTGCTAAGTATGACAATGAGACAGAATTTTTGAATGAAAGAAATCCCTGTTCTAAATGTGTCCACTAGATGTCACAGTAGCAATTCTTTGTATCTTTGTAGATGATGCTACATATGTAAAATAAATAAACCACATGATGTTAGTGCACCAGTCAAGGAAAATGAGCAAACAACATAAATAATATCCTGTAATTTGATTTTGATATTATTTTTTTATCTTGATAGATTGAAAATTAACACCAATGAGTTGACTGATGAACATTATCCCATAATTTATTCAGAAAATATAAATAACGACAAACAAAGATAGAATACTATTAACCGCAACATGTAAGAGTAAAAAAAACAAAACCCAACAATGTTAATATTTGTACATTTTCAGAATGTGCTTGTTCTATTCTTAAACAAAGAAAACAATCTGAAGTTGTCTTTATTTTAAATTATCGTGCTGTGATTTTATCAGTGCGGCCCACTTGGGAGTAGATTTTTCTCCCTGTGGCCCCCCATTTAAAATGAGTTTGTCACCCCTGGTGTAAAGTCTGTGGACATAGCTTTAGTCAACATATCTTTGGTATCTCCAGATAATAAACATTTTTAAAAATGAGTTAACCGTATCCCTAAAGTATATTACTCTTAGAAGAGCACCCCCTCCTTCTTCATCTTTGTTCCAATGATTTTTATTAGGCCCACCATTGTCATTAACAGCCCACTTTGTTAAATCACTATCTTTTGTTTGTGCACGCCGCCCCTCTCCTCTGTCACAGGGACAGCTTGTGTGCAGAACAGCGGGGGCCAACGGGACACCCGCCCCTGCGTGTGTCTACTCCCCAGACACTTAAACACTATTCAGATTTCCGCCCAGACCACCCTACACCCGCTTCATCCGTCTTCTCTCTCATCCTCTGTCTTGTCCCTCTCTCTCTTTTGCACGTCCCCCGGGACTCATAACCTCAGTTTGACAAGTGATAGCGCAGCACCCCAGCAGGATGGCTCCCCGAGGAACAAGCTATCTGTTCCTACACACACAATTCCCAAGGAATTGTGCGACAGCAGGTGGAAAACACCATGACACAAGCATCAAGCCGCACAATCCTCATCCCTCCTGTCCCATACACACACACACACACACACAGTTGTGGCGTGTGTCAGGGGGGTGACGCTGTGGTGAAGGGTAAGTTGTTGCCATTGGGGTTCGTGAGGCGAGCGTCCGCCTTTTGGAAAAGTATTTGGCCACCTGCCTTTACTCGCATATGAACTTGAATTGTCCAAAATGTTTTGGTATCCTGGAGCATTCAAAGTTCCTTTCACTGGAACTAAGGGGCCAAGCCCAACTCCTGAAAAACCAACCCCACACCATAATTCCTCCTCCACCAAATTTCACACTCTGCACAATGCAGTCCAAAATGTAGCGCTTTCCTGGCAACCTCCAAACCCAGACTGGTCCATCAGATTGCCAGATGGAAAAGGGTAATTAATCATTTCAGAGAACGCGTCTCCACCGCTCTAGAGTCCAGTGGCGACGTGCTTTACACCACTGCATCCCACGCTTTGCATTGGACTTGGTGATGTATGGCTTAGATCAGGGGTCGGGAACCTTTTTGGCTGAGAGAGCCATGAAAGCCAAATATTTTAAAAAGTATTTCCGTGAGAGCCATATAATATTTTTTAACACTGAATACAACTAGATGCGTGCATTTTTAAGTAAGACCAACATTTTTAGAGTATAATAAGTCTCTTATTCTTTTTAATAACATGGTTATTCTGAAGCTAACCAAAAATAAATAAAATAATTCTTGCCATTAATGCGACTTCGTGAACAGGTGCGGTAGAAAACGGATGGATGGATTAAAATGCATGAGAATGTTTTATATTTTGAACGTTATTTTTAACACTGTGATTACCAGCTGAATTATTCATTACTTATGGTGTTAAGCAATGTCAGCTAAGATTTATCTGAGAGCCAGATGCAGTCATCAAAAGAGCCACATCTGGCTCTAGAGCCATAGGTTCCCTACCCCTGGCTTAGATGCTGCTGCTCGGCCATGGAAACCCATTCCATGAAGCTCTCTGCGTACTGTACGTGGGCTAATTGGAAGGTCACATGAAGTTTGGAGCTCTGTAGCAACTGGCTGTGCAGAAAGTCTTTGCCCTATGCGCTTCAGCATCCGCTGACCCCTCTCTGTCAGTTTACGTGGCCTACCACTTGGTGGCTGACTTGCTGTTGTTCCCAAACTCTTCACTTTTCTTATAATAAAGTTGACTTTGGAATATTTAGGAGCGAGGAAATTTCACGACTGGATTTGTTGCACAGGTGGCATCCTATGACAGTTCCACGCTGGAAATCACTGAGAGCGGCCCGTTTTTTCACAAATGTTTGTAGAAACAGTCTCCATGCCTAATTGCTTGATTTTTTTACACCGGGCCAAGTGATTAGGACACCTGATTGTCATCATTTGGATGGGTGGCCAAATACTTTTGGCAATATAGTGTAAGTGACATTGCACACACACTCTCTCTCTCTCTCTAGCTCTCTCTTTCTCTCTCTGTCTCTCTCACCCCCCCTTTTTTTTAAATGCCCTCAAAGTGAAGCGTTCCTCCTTTCAGGAGCAGCCATGCATGAAAGAGCAGCTATTTGTAAAGCGGCCGAACAATTAATGTAGTTGCCAACAAAGACACCCCAGGGCCCTCAGCCGCCTCCTCACACGGGCCAAATTAAGATCTACGGCACCTCAGTACTGTTGCTGCCCATCGACAGGCTGAGAGTGAGACATTTCTGCAGACTGCACTGTACTTTGACATTTTTTAATTGTTCTATGTCTTGTCTTCACCAGCCACAAGATTAGGTACAGCACCATTGCTCAAGTGTAAGGGAGGTCACAGTAAAAGCTTGTTTGTATTCTTATTATGTATCTAAATCTATTGGTGACATAAGAGTTTTGCAAAGCACTGCATCTTGTTATGTCGTAACTTTTGAAGGTGCTTGAAAATATTGATGGTATTCAGGTGTGTCGCAAGATAACTCATTTGTAAGTCAACTGGCTTCATCCAGGCACCCACATTGTCAAACAGAGCAAATGTATTTCTATATGAAAAAAGACAGCCTTTGAAAACATAATGTAAGTATATATTATTTTATTTTACAATAATGCACATCGTTGTGAGGGTATTTAAGAGAAAATTACAAATAAACTGATGTGTAACATTCACTTTTAATAAAGTTTATTATAATACCGTATTTCCTTGAATAGCCGCCGGGGCGCTAATTCATTTAAAACCTCTTCTCACTCCTGCACTTACCAAAAGCATGCGGAATGGGCAAGCATGCGCTAATTATTTTAAAACCTCTTCTCACTCCGGCGCTTACCTTATCATGAAAAGCACATTTAATAAAAAAAACCGTTATTATGGTCTTACCTTTACCTATAAATGAGTCCATGTGCAGCTGCTTCTGATCAAAAGCAGTCTTCCTTATCTTTCTTCAGTTTTAAAAGTCTCTCTGTCTCAATGGAGATATTCCTTTAATTATTACCTCCTGCTTCGATTGAAAGTCCAGTTTAGAAAACTGTTTTATTTTAGATATGTAATCCTCCATGGTAAAAGTGCAAGCAAAAGATCGCTGCTCATGCTTGCTGCTTGTTGTCTTCTTCTGCAGCACCGGTCTTCTGCAGTACCAGTAGTCGCAAGAAGGATCACTAGCGCCCTCTACCACCAGGAGGCGGGAGTCATTTAATGACTCATATTTGACCCGGCGGAAGTGCCAAGCATGCGCTAATTATTTTGCGAAACGAGTTTGACCCGGCTGTAATTCTAGGCAGGCGAATACTATATTCCCGGCGGCAATTCAAGGAAATACGGTAAACTAAATTGGACCACCAAATCAGATATTATAACTACTGGTTCGACTAGGAAGATGTCTATCAAAATATATTTTTATTTCAAAATGAAACAATGTCAGTCTTTATATTGGCTTAGTAAACCCTTTCATATAATCTAGAGCAGGGGCGTCAAACGTACGGCCCACGGGCCGGATCAGGTCCGCGAATAGGTTTTATCCTGTCCGCGGGATGAGTTTGCTAAGTATAAAAATGAGGCGAAATTTTTGAATGAAAGAAACCGCTGTTTTAACCACTAGATGTCGCAATAGCAATTCTTTGTATCTTTGTAGATCGTGCTACATATGTAAAAAAAATTTGATGTTAGTGCACCAGTCGAGGAAAATGAGCAAACTACATACTAAATAACATCCTGTAATTTGATTTTGATAGTATTTTTTTATCATTATAGATTGAAAATTATAACATAACTTATTCAGAAAATATAAATAACGACAAATAAAGGTAGAATACTATTAACCGCAACACGTAAGTGTAACAAAATCCCAACAACATTGTGATTTGTACATGTGCTTGTTCTATTTTTAAACAAAGAAAAGAATCTGAAGTTGTCTTTGTTTTTAAGTTATCGTGCTGTGATTTTACCAGTGCAGCCCACTTGGGAGTAGATTTTTCTCCCATGTGGCCTCCGATCTAAAATAAGTTTGACACCCCTGATCTTGAGGCTTTAATGTTAATTTTTTTGGTCTATTAATTATTTGCGGTTTGCCAGCAGATTGCCGGACACACCGGTATATAAGCCGCACCTACTATATTTTTGCAGAAAAAAAAGTAAGAAAGAAGATTTGTTCATATATTAGCCGCATTGGACTATAAGCCGCAGATATATACTGATGTGTTGTAAAATGAGATATTTACATAGAAAGATTTTGTAAATGTTTATTTATATACCGCACCGGACTATAAGCCACAGATATATACCGATATATTGAAAAATAAGATATTCACATAGAAATATTTTGTAAATATTTATTTATATACTTCAATTGTTTCCAAATGCTGCCCAATCAAATAAAACAGAACAATCCTAAAGTCATTAAAGGCCTACTGAAACCCACTACTACCGACCACGCAGTCTGATAGTTTATATATCAATGATGAAATCTTAACATTGCAACACATGCCAATACGGCCGGGTTAACTTATAAAGTGCAATTTTAAATTTCCCCCCAAACTTCCGGTTGAAAACGTCTATGTATGATGACGTATGCGCGTGACATCCATCGTTGAAACGGAAGTATTCGGACACATTGTATCCAATACAAAAAGCTCTGTTTTCATCGCAAAATTCCACAGTATTCTGGACATCTGTGTTGGTGAATCTTTTGCAATTTGTTTAATGAACAATGAAGACTGCAAAGAAGAAAGCTTTAGGTGGGATCGGTGTATTAGCGGCTGGCTGCACACCAGGGTTCATACCTGACCGTAAATAACTGCAACTATCACAAAGACAAAACCTGATGCAGCCTAAGTTATGCCTCATATCTGGAGTAAATCATTATTGCTCACTGCTATTCTTAAAAACTTGACGTCAGCTGAATTTGACATGACGGCTGGATGATGCGTTGTGGTGTAGGAGTTAGTGCTGACGCCGAGGAAGCTAGTTTGACGTGCTGAACAATACATATTTATACCTGATGAATATGTATGAGCGAGCGCTGATGACAATCCAGCGACCGAGCCATGGTGGCAATCTCAATATGGCTGCTAGACTAAAGTCACCCTGAAACACAAACCTGGCAATCTAATTAGAATGAGCGGCACCTTCTCATGTTGTGTGTGTGTGTGTGTGTGCACGCCCTCCATCCATTGCTACCTCTCTTACCTGCTGAAATGTATAAAAGCTCCAGCTCACCTTCCTATACTATAGACTCTCGCGGGCGAATGTGTCCTTTATGTAAAGCACCGTATGCAGAGTCCATACACACATGCATATGATTGAGATTTGTCCTGAGCAGCAGAGCGGAGGGGGAGTGGGAGAGGAGGAGTGGGAGTAAATTGACTGTGCTGTAAAGTGACACACACACAAACATACACACAATAGCTTGTTGGTGACAACAGGCAATTTATTACTAGATTGTGCTCTCTGTGTGTGTGTGTGTGCCCTTACAGGCATTTATGTGTGCAAGTTTGTATGTACTCTTATTTCCTTACATGGAAATGTGGAATTCAGTAGGATTTTGGACTAAAAGCAATACTTATCGGAAGTAGAAAAATGAGATGTATGCATTACTGTTCCCGATCTCAACTTAATCCAAATTAGTGTTTCCCACTACAAATGTGTTTAAAATATACAGTGCAGGCCAAACGTTTGGACACACCTTCTCCTCATTCAATGCGTTTTCTTTATTTTCATGACTATTTACATTGTAGATTGTCACTGAAGGCATCAAAACTATGAATGAACACATGTGGAGTTATGTACTTACCAAAAAAAGGTGAAATAACTGAAAACATGTTTTATATTCTAGTTTCTTCAAAATAGCCACCCTTTGATTTGGTTACTTTTTCGCACACTCTTGGCATTCTCTCGATGAGCTTCAAGTCACCTGAAATGTTTTTCACTTTACAGGTGTGCTTGAAGCTCATCGAGAGAATGCCAAGAGTGTGCAAAGCAGTAATCAGAGCAAAGGGTGGCTATTTTGAAGAAACTCTAATATAAAGCATGTTTTCAGTTATTTCACTTTACACATGTGTTCATTCATTGTTTTGATGCCTTCAGTGACAATCTACAATGTAAATAGTCATGAAAATAAAGAAAACTCATTGAATGAGGAGAAGGTGTGTCCAAACGTTTGTCCTGTACTGTATATACAGGTATATATATATATGTATGTATGTGTGTATATATATATATATATATACACTACCGTTCAAAAGTTTGGGGTCACATTGAAATGTCCTTATTTTTGAAGGAAAAGCACTGTACTTTTCAATGAAGATAACTTTAAACTAGTCTTAACTTTAAATAAATACACTCTATACATTGCTAATGTGGTAAATGACTATTCTAGCTGCAAATGTCTGGTTTTGGTGCAATATCTACATAGGTGTATAGAGGCCCATTTCCAGCAACTATCACTCCAGTGTTCTAATGGTACAATGTGTTTGTTCATTGGCTCAGAAGGCTAATTGATGATTAGAAAACCCTTGTGCAATCATGTTAACACATCTGAAAACAGTTTAGCTCGTTACAGAAGCTACAAAACTGACCTTCCTTTGAGCAGATTGAGTTTCTGGAGCATCACATTTGTGGGGTCAATTAAACGCTCAAAATGGCCAGAAAAAGAGAACTTTCATCTGAAACTCGACAGTCTATTCTTGTTCTTAGAAATGAAGGCTATTCCACAAAATTGTTTGGGTGACCCCAAACTTTTGAACGGTAGTGTATGTATGTGTATGTACATATATATATATATATATATGTGTGTGTGTGTGTGTGTGTGTGTGTGTGTGTGTGTGTGTGTGTGTGTGTGTGTGTGTGTGTGTGTGTGTGTGTGTATATATATATATGTATATGTATGTGTGGGAAAAAATCACAAGACTATTTCATCTCTACAGGCCTGTTTCATGAGGGTTTCCTAAATCATCAGGAGATTTTAATGGAAGCATTCACATACCATGGTTTATATCTGCATATATAACTGCATATAAACCATGGTATGTGAATGCTTCCATTAAAATCTCCTGATGATTGAGGAAACCCTCATGAAACAGGCCTGTAGATATGAAATAGTCTTGTGATTTTTTCCCACACATACATATTACGCTCTACCACGGTATCGAGCACTATTTTTTTTGGATAATCCAATTAAGACATATATATATATATATATATATATATATATATATATATATATATATATATATATATATATATATATATATATATATATATATATATATATATATACATGTATGTATGTATGTACCGTATATTTAACCTACTTACAGTTTACAACTCTGAAACCATGTGTTAATCACAAAGATTACCGTATTTTTCTGAGTATAAGTCACTCCGGAGTATAAGTCGCACCAGCCGAAAAAGCATAATAAAGAAGGAAAAAAACATATATAAGTCGCACTGGAGTTTAAGTCGCATTTTTGGGGGAAATTTGTTTGATAAAACCCAACACCAAGAATAGACATTTGAAAGGCAATTTAAAATAAATAAAGAATAGTGAACAACAGGCTGAATAAGTGTACGTTATATGAGGCATAAATAACCAACTGAGAACGTGCCTGGTATGTTAACGTAACATATTATGGTAAGAGTCATTCAAATAACTATAACATATAGAACATGCTATATGTTTACCAAACAATCTGTCACTCCTAATCGCTAAATCCCATGAAATCTTATACGTCTAGTCTCTTACGTGAATGAGCTAAATAAAAATATTTGATATTTTACGGTAATGTGTTAATAATTTCACACATAAGTCGCTCCTGAGTATAAGTCGCACCCCCGGCCAAACTATGTAAAAAACTGCGACTTATAGTCCGAAAAATACGGTATGTGTATATACATACTTCATAGGGGTGGATTCCTTATAGAATTGCCAACTAAAGAGCAACTACACCCTTGTGTATTTATTTAAATAATTTAAATAAAAATGTGTCTTACTTAAGTGCAAAATTGTTATATCATGAAAAAACATTTATTTATAGTTTAAAATTATATACAAGTATAATATGTGGGCTCTGTACCGAGGATGTCGTTGTGGCTTGTGCAGCCCTTTGAGACACTTGTGATTTAGGGCTATATAAATAAACATTGATTGATTGATTGATTGATTGAATATACATATATGTTTTAGTCCATTTTTGTGGTATTATTCTTTAACTTTTCTTGCTGATTGGCTGAATCTGCTACTTTATGAAACAGTGTGTGGCATCCATTTGAACATTTTTAAGTTGCCATTTATGGTGTCTTGCCCTATAAAAATGTCTACTTGTCTTACTAAACAGTTAGATATTGGGGATTCAGAAGATGTCTGGTGTGATACATTGTGGTCTTTGACAAATATGCATTTCTTAGTATAGTGTTTTTATTTGATAAATGAATGAACTAATGATAATGGGGTTTCTGTCATAATATATCAAATTGTAACATGAGTTTTCAGTGGCGGTATAAAACTTTCTGCCTGGTTTCCTTGTATGTTGTTAGCATGAGGCTAACCAAGAAAGGTTACTTTTTAATTTATTAATTGAGCAGCTCCCCCGTTGGAGGATTCTTTCTGTTCCTCTCATGTTCAATTTGAAAATTGGACATGGCTTTCAAAGAGCGGTGAAGGAACTGGACAGGTGGTCTGCAACACTGAGGTCTGCCACCTTAGAACGCCGATTGTTTGTGTGTCTCTGTGTGTGTGTGTGTGTGTGTTGGGTGCGTACATGCAGGAGTGGGGAAGCTGTCCACTTTGGTCACATCTATTATCTCACCACCCCTCCCACTGGGAGATCCCCGAAGCCCATTGATCATTGTTAGACAGGCACACACACAATATCCATCTGTAGATTACATGCACACAAACACAGACAGGTGATTTACATACACACTCTTAAAAGACACACATGTACATATGCATATAGGCGCGGCGATTTATGGATGCCGTAAAAGGTGAAATGGATTCAGCACAAATTGTTTCTCATCCCCAAATCAGCATGACAACATTCAATGAAGAATGTGTAACAACTTCTGTGACCCTGTTTTTGTTGGCGTCATGCTTTAAAAACACCATAGATATAAAACAAATGAAATGGTATTATTTTTGTTGTTTTAGGTGCTTTGAGTGAGGACCCCAACTTCCCTAAGGTCCAGTGGCCGTCACCAGACTTGTGTGAAGCCTGCCATTCTGTCAAGGATGACGGCGATCACAGGTGGAACAATGAGCAGGTTCTCCCCTTCCTCCAGACGTACTTCTCAGCCCAACACATCCTCACAGGTGCAGTATCCGCTACAATGTCCTCTTTCTCACGTCTTTTGCATGTGCTAAACTCCAATTGGGTTCACCAGGGGATGGAGTGGTAAATCCTGACTAGAGATGTCCGATAATGGCTTTTTTGCCGATATCCGATATTCCAATATTGTCCAACTCTTAATTACCGATTCCGATATCAACCGATACCGATATATACAGTTGTGGAATTAACACATTATTATGCCTAATTTTGTTGTGATGCCCCGCTGGATGCATTAAACAATGTAAGAAGGTTTTCCAAAATAAATCAACTCAAGTTATGGAAAAAAATGCCAACATGGCACTGCCATATTTATTATTGAAGTCACAAAGTGCATTATTTTTTTTAACATGCCTCAAAACAGCAGCTTGGAATTTTGGACATGCATGAGGAGGTTGAGGCGGGCGGGGTTGGTGGGGGTGGGGGGGGGGGGTATATTGTAGCTTCCCGGAAGAGTTAGTACTGCAAGGGGTTCTGGGTATTTGTTCTGTTGTGTTTATGTTGTGTTACGGTGCGGATGTTCTCCCGAAATGTGTTTGTCGTTCTTGTTTGGTGTGGGTTCATAGTGTGGCGCATATTTGTAACAGTGTTAAAGTTGTTTATACGGCCACCCTCGGTGTGACCTGTATGGCTGTTGACCAAGTATGCTTTGCATTCACTTGTGTGTGTGTGAAAAGCCGTAGATATTATGTAATTGGGCCGGCACGCAAAGGCAGTGCCTTTAAGGTTTATTGGCGCTCTGTACTTCTCCCTACGTCCGTGTACCACTCCGTACAGTGGCGTTTTAGTCATAAATTTAACTTTTTGAAACCGATACCGATCATTTCCGATATTACATATTAAAGCATTTATCGGCCGATAATATCGGCAGTCCGATATTATCGGACATCTCTAATCCTGACAAAACCTGTTGACATTGAAAGTGTGACATCATAGCAGTGTGACCAAAATATAAGTTTACTCTCACTTTTGCAGAACAAGGAAAAGCTATTTAGCACAAAACACGGTGTATGTGTCTACATTAATTTGACCACCATTATTTGACTATAGCACGCTGTCATGTTAAGTGTAGGTTTATAGAATATCAAAATGAAAATCTAGAAAATTACATTAAACAAATTATTTTGTAAATAATTATCCCTTATCAAAACATTACTTAGTACTTGGTGGAAAAACCTTTGTTAGGGTCTTACGGAATCTGTAGTTTTTTCCCCCCAATGTCGTTTTTTACATTTAAATGTTTTGGAATTTAGTTTTTTACCATTAACACGCATGTCAGTTAGTTAAATTCACACATATTTCAATTCATTGATACAATTGGACAGTTTTGCGTACCGCATTTTTCGGACAATAAGGCACACTTAAAATCCTTTCATTTTCTCAAAAATCGACAGTGCGCGTTATAACCGCCTAATGGACGGCATGATTCTGGTTGTGCTTACCGACTTCTAAGCAATTTTATTTGGTACGTGGTGTAATGATAAGTGTGACCAGTAGATGGCAGTCACACATAAGAGATACGTGTAAACTGCAAGATGACGGCAGTAAACAACACCAAATCTTTAAATGTTCCATTGAGAATATAGAACATTACACACAGCACTAAAAAATCTGTCAAAATGTTTTTATTATGACTTCAGTAAGCTTTGAAGCCACACCGCTTGATGGATTGTCGGCGCATTAAACATACGAGTATTATTATGGTGTGTGTATAAGGACCGCAAAATGGCACCTATTAGCAGACATATTATCTGGCGTTTTGTTTCGCAATACTATGCAAAACCAACTTTTCTTACCTTCTGGTACCTGCTGATGTGTATTTGGTATCTGCGTAAGTCCTAAAAAAGTGAGTGCGTTTGCCATTGTAGTCCGTGCCGACACCGTAGTCATGCGCTTCTTATTTTTCTCTATCTTCTTATGTGGCATTCATTTTCCGCTGTTGCCATTTCTAATATAAAGTAGAGTAAAGTTCCTACTCATATCTGTCAGTAGACTAGCTATGAAAGCACTAAAAACTGTAGTGGGTTTACATAATTCACCCAAGAAACTTTAGTTTTTAGAGGGTTCGGTCGGACGGTTTTTCACGGGACACTTTTTCGGCGTTGTTGCAGTAGTGAGCCACGGATGAGGAGATGCTGCTCCGTTATTGATTTAAGTAAAGTCTGAATGTCATTAAAACAGTTAGCGCCATCTTTTGACACTTTTTCCACACCCGTCCTTGCACGCTACACCACTACAACAAAGATGACGGGGAAAAGAAGCTATCAAAGATGAGACAGGTAGGTAAGACCGCCCACAAAACGGAGCATCCTGAAGAGACGCTCAGAAAGCGACTTGAAAGGCCTACTGAAATGACATTTTTTTATTTAAACGGGGATAGCAGATCCATTCTATGTGTCATACTTGATCATTTCGCCATATTGCCATAGTTTTGCTGAAAGGATTTAGTATAGAACAACGACGATAAAGGTCGCAACTTTTGGTCGCTGATAAAAAAAAGCCTTGCCTATACCGGAAGTAGCGTGACGTCACCGGAGGAAGGACTCCTCACATTTTCCCATTGTTTACAATGCAGCGAGAGAGATTCGGACCGAGAAAGCGACGATTACCCCATTAATTTGAGCGAGGATGAAAGATTTGTGGATGAGGAAAGTGAGAGTTAAGGACTAGAGTGCAGTGCAGGACGTATCTTTTTTCGCTCTGACCATAACTTAGGTACAAGGGTTCATTGGATTCCACACTTTCTCCTTTTTCTATTGTGGATCACGGATTTGTATTTTAAACCACCTCGGATACTATATCCTCTTGAAAATGAGAGTCGAGAACGCGAAATGGACATTCACAGTGACTTTTATCTCCACGACAATATGTCGACGAAGCTCTTTAGCTACTGAGCTAACGTGATAGCATCGGGCTCAAATGCAGATAGAAACAAAATAAATAAATCCCTGACTGGAAGGATAGACAGAAGATCAACAATACTATTAAACCATGGACATGTAAATACACGGTTAATGCTTTCCAGCCATTGAAGCTAACTTAGCAACGGGACCTCACAGAGCTATGATAAAAACATTAGCGCTTCACCTACGCCAGCCAGCCCTCATCTGCTCATCAACACCCGTGCTCACCTGCGTTCCAGCGATCGACGGAAGGACGAAGGACTTCACCCGATCATCCGTGCGGTCGGCGGCTAGCGCGTCTGCTGTCAAAGTCCTCCTGGTTGTGTTGCTACAGCCAGCCGCTAATACACCGATCCCACCTACAACTTTCTTCTTTGCAGTCTTCATTGTTCATTAAACAAATTGCAAAAGATTCACCAACACAGATTGTCCAGAATACTGTGGAATTATGAGATGAAAACAGAGCTTTTTTGTATTGGATTCAATGGGGTATCAATACTGCCGTTTAACTAGTGACGTCACGCGCATACGTCATCATACATAGACGTTTTCAACCGGAAGTTTAGCCGGAAATTTAAAATTGCACTTTATAAGTTAACCCGGCCGTATTGGCATGTGTTGCAATGTTAAGATTTCATCATTGATATATAAACTATTAGACTGCGTGGTCGGTAGTAGTGGGTTTCAGTAGGCCTTGAAGATGATCTGTAAAACATAATCTATTTAACATTTTGACCAAAGAACCACTATTACATGTTATGTAGACCACAAGATAGGGTTTTACATTTAGAAAAAAATCTTAATATGACCCCTTTAATGCACCCTATAATCCGGTGCGCCTTTTGTATGAAAATAGACCCACTCATCGGCACTGCGCCTTTTACTCCGGTGTGCCCTATGGTCCGAAAAATGCGGTATATTTCAAGTTCAAGGGCTGGTTATAACATGTGCAAAGTTAAATTTTTCCCCATACTATAGTATTTGAAACTGTCCTGTTATCATGAACTTACCAATGAAGATGTTTAAGATGCTACAATCCTTGGCTTTAGTGGTCGCATCCACAACAGCTGCTAACAGACTAGCATTAGCACTGTGTTTTTCTGTGTTTTTCACATGGCTTTTGGACAACAAGTAGTCATCAAATGATTATAAGATCTGACACCGGAAGACGTATGTATTTTTGGAGAAAGAAATGAGTTTAGTAGTTTATTCGCACAATTGTGTTTGAGGTGGCTGCTTCAAGGTCTTAGTGTACGAGAGACACGCAGATAGCTGGCCCAAGAAAAGTGCTGGGGTGAGCAAAAAGTTTTGTTTTGGATGGAGCGGGTGAGTGTTTGGGATGTGCACTGGTTCCCATAAACATGATTTTCCCAGACAAACGTTCCATGATGACTATATTTCAGTCACATTACGCACATTTCTGCCTCATTTTTTGTGCCGATTCCGTGATTCCGTCCGCAATTCTGTTAACACGGACATCATTGACCCTAGTCATTGTCATGCTAGAAAACCCATCCACGACCAAGGACAACATTGGATTACAAAAATTGATTATGAATGGGAAACTAATCTTTCAATTATTTGTTTTTTGTACAAAAAATACAAAATTACTAGAATAAAATGAATAACCGCAACTTGGTTTTTCAAGATGTAATTATAATTTAGTTTAAAATTTACCTTGTATGTCCTGTCTGGGAATCGAACCATGTCGGCTGGAACAAAAGACGAGTCGTCAAGCCATTGCGCTACCGGGAATCACAAACACTCCAGCTGTAATCAGAATCAATTTGCGTTCTTATTACTTTAGCACGTCCAGCACACAATTACCTCCGAGTGGAAGACTTGACTCCTTTTGTTTGGATTTTTTGTTTTTCTTACTTGTTCATGATGGAACTGTGGACCAGCTCTATACTCTCGGCAGGGTCCTTGAGGGTGCATGGGAGTTTGCCCAACCAGTCTACATGTGCTTTGTGGACTTGGAGAAGGCATTCAACCGTGTACCCAGGAAAGTCCTGTGGGGAGTGCTCAGAGAGTATGGGGTATCGGACTGTCTTATTGTAGCGGTCCGCTCCCTGTATAATCAGTGTCAGAGCTTGGTCCGCATTGCCAGCAGTAGGTCGGACCCGTTTCCAGTGAGGGTTGGACTCCACCAAGGCTGCCCTTTGTCACCGATTCTGTTCATAACTTTTATGGACAGAATTTCTAGGCGCAGTCAGGGCATTGAGGGTATCTGGTTTGGTGGATGCAGGATTAGGTCTCTGCTATTTGCAGATGATGTGGTCCTGATGGCTTCATCTGGCCAAGATCTTCAGCTCTCACTGGATCGGTTCGCAGCCGAGTGTGAAGCGACTGGGATGGGAATCAGCACCGAGTCCAAGGTTCTCGCCCGGAAAAGGGAGGAGTGCCATCTCCGGGTTGGGGAGGAGATCTTGCCCCAAGTGGAGGAGTTCAAGTACCTCGGAGTCTTGTTCACGAGTGATGGAAGAGTGGATCGTGAGATCGACAGGCAGATCGGTGCAGCGTCTTCAGTAATGCAGACGCTGTATCGATCCGTTGTGGTGAAGAAGGAGCTGAGCCGGAAGGCAAAGCTCTCACTTTACCGGTCGATCTACATTCCCATCCTCACCTATGGTCATGAGCTTTAGGTTATGACTGAAAGGACAAGATCACGGGTACAAGCGGCTGAAATGAGTTTCCTCCGCCGGGTGGCGGGGCTCTCCCTTAGAGATAGGGTGAGAAGCTCTGTCATCCGGGAGGAGCTCAAAGTAAAGCCGCTGCTCCTCCACATCGAGAGGAGCCAGATGAGGTGGGTCGGGCATCTGGTCAGGATGCCACCCGAACGCCTCCCTAGGGAGGGGTTTCGGGCACGTCCGACCGGTAGGAAGCCACGGGGAAGACCCAGGACACATTGGGAAGACTATCTCTCCCGGCTGGCCTGGGAACGCCTCGGGATCCCCCGGAAAGAGCTGGACGAAGTGGCTGGGGAGAGGGAAGTCTGGGCTTCCCTGCTTAGGCTGCTGCCCCCGCGACCCGACCTCGGATAAGCGGAAGAAGATGGATGGATGGATGTTCACGATTCATATTGCTGTGTGGAGGCCAACTGGCTCTTATATTGCATCTGACCACTAATTGGTCAGGTGCTCCGTGTTGTCAATTATTGTCACGCTAGCAAGAAGGCAGCCCAGGAAACCAACCAATGAGGTTGTGGGCAGTTTAGTGTCCATTTTCCGCCTGGCGCTAGTGTTTGACTTGTCTCCATTCAATAGCGTAACATTGAAAATTGCAGGGGACAAAAATTGCTGTTAACGTTAAGTTAAAGTTCAAGTACCAATAATAGTCACACACACACTAGGTTTGGTGAAATTTGACCCATCCCCTTGTTCACCCCCTGGGGGGTGAGGGAAGCAGTGAGCAGCAGCGGTGGCCGCGCCCGGGAATCAATGGGACTTTGGTATGACTCGGCCGGGGTTTGAACTCACGACCTACCGATTTCAGGGCGGACACTCTAACCACGAGGCCACTGAGCAGGTGGGGAATATGGTTGAGCAGACGTATGTTTGTTGGTAAAGCTTCTACTGTAAGCTGAATCAAACTAAACTGGAAATGTAGCTCTACTAGCTTGTAATATAATATGTACAGTAAATATATTCTACTGTTTACGAAATACTAAATTCAGTGATATTTTCTTTTGTGTCCCTATCAGACTACCTGGAAGATGAAAGTGTCGTTCTGGCCAAACAGAAGGAAAAACGTGTCAGCCTGCAGCAACTTTTAGAGGCTCAGAAGCGTGCTGACAGGAAAGCCAGGGACGCCATCGCTGCTCAGACTCTTCCTCCTCCAACACGAGTTGCCTTGCAAGAGGAGGATGAGGAGGAGGAGGAGGAAGAAGAAGACAATGCGGATGAAGAGGAGGACGGTGTGGATGGAGGAATGGAGAAGGAAGGTAAGATCCTGCAGCCGACACCTTGGGCCCGAGTAGAACTCAAGCTAGGTCCAGATCGGCGTCATAACGGCAGGAAGCCGAGCATCGTGGGGATGAAGATGCGGAACCTGCAGGATGACATCGTGGACCTGGACTTGTTTGTCAATCAACACTATAAGGCCAAAGGCAAGCAGGTGGCCACCTCCAGTCGCATCAAACAGCGCACCCTGCAGAGGAACCAGGAAGAACAAGACTTCGGACCGGTATTTGGGCTCGGCATGGAACTGGACGGTGGGCTCGGCATGGTGGGCCTGCAGCCCCTGGAGCCAGACTTCGGTCCCAACATGAGGATGCACATGCAAAAGCGAGAACTGACGGGACGACGCGAGGAGGCCAGACCGGGCCAGGGAGGCCACTGGTTGTCCACGCTAAACATCGGCTTCTCCAAAGTGGACATCAGCCTGTGCGTCATCCTCTACTTCCTGTCCTCCATGTGTCTCCTGGCCATGTACCTTTTCTTCAAGACACGTCTCAGACTGAGGCGAGCCAAAGTATCACTGCCCTGATCCAAGGTGTGTTCTGGTTAGCGTTAAAGGGGATGTGTCGGGATTAGCTCGGCCCACTTAATTGCTTCCTACTCGAGTTCTCGCTGGTCACCTGCTGGTCTGGTTCTGCTGCTCAGGTCAGTTCTGGTACACTGGTTGTAGAGCTTGTGACCCCACTGAAGCAAATGGATGTTTATTTTAGAAAGTGGACCTGATGAAGGACAATTCGCTTTTCATAACTTTTGATATTGCATGAAGGACGTTTTTTTTAACACATTTGCTGTGAATCAAACTACTAGAAATTCTCTACTGTGATTTCCATGAGGAACTTTGACTTTTTTTTTTTTTTTTAAGTTTTGCAACAGTTTCACAGGTTACAATATGAAGTCATGAAAAAGATAAAAGTGGCTATTTTTGTTACAGCTCATGTTGTGGAGCTGATTGGTTGTACTGTACCTAAAGTGGCTAGGTGTGTGTAAATATTTAAAAACTACCCAGAAAAGTGATTCCTAACCATTCAAATTAATCGTGACCTCTGTTGATTATTTGAAGATTATATTTTTTCTATGATCCACTGATGCTGTGAGACGATGACATCATCCTGCTGAGTCGTAAAGATGGCTGCAGATTTTTAAGAAACGCGCATAGCAGTTTATATGTTCTTTTAATGATAACAATTTCAAAATTGTTATCATTAAAAAATTATTTAGAAAAGTACACAAGAGTGTAGTTGCTCTTTAGTTGGTAATTCTAAAAGGAATCCACCTCTATGAAATATATATATATATATATATATATATATATATATATATATATATATATATATATATATATATATATATATATATATATATATATATATATATATATATATATATACCTACAGTACAGGCCAAATGTTTGGACACACCTTCTCCTCATTCAATACGTTTTCTTTATTTTCACGACTATTTACATTGTAGATTTCACCAAAAAAAGGTGAAATAACTGAAAACATGTTTTTTATCCTAGTTTCTTCAAAATAGCCACCCTTTGCTCTGATTATTGCTTTGCACACTCTTGGCATTCTCTCGATGAGCTTCAAGCACACCAGTGAAGTGAAAACCATTTCAGGTGACTACCTCTTGAAGCTCATCGAGAGAATGCCAAGAGTGTGCGAAAAAGTAATCAGAGGGTAATCAAAGGGTGGCTATTTTGAAGAAACTAAAATATAAACTATGTTTTCAGTTATTTCACCTTTTTTTGTTAAGTACATAACTCCACATGTGTTCATTCATAGTTTTGATGTGACAATCTACAACGTAAATAGTCATGAAAATAAAGAAAACGCATTGAATGAGAAACTTTTAGCCTGTACTGTATGTTTATTGGTGAAATCCTTTGTTTTGGAAAGGAAGTCCACACATGTAGTTGGTCAGGCCAGTTACTTTGAAAGAGAGGGCTTCATCCATATTATATTGGCTAATGTGACATTAAAAAGTATTTTCAGAACTTTTCAGTCTCGTCGGACGTTGCATGAGGAAGTAAAGCGAGAAAAATGGCTGAACGGGGGGGTTAAACGATGACAAGGTTGAAGGAAAAAGCCTGTTGCCATCTGCTGCGCAGCACAGGCTAAATCCTAACAATTTCATTGGGATTAAAGCAAGTGAGTAATCCAGCTTTCCTTTAGGGGGAGAGATTACCCTTAAGGATTAGCTCCCCTGCACATAATAAACTTTATTAAAACGCAATCGGCTTTCATGGGCCTTCTTCCCTTCACACACACTTGGAGGTGGACCCGCCAGGACCCCTCCCCTTTGGACAGAAGACAGCGCGAGGTGGATGAAAGGGTGCACGAGGGGATAAATGGATGACGGTCTTGATGTTGGTGGGATTACAACAGACTCATCTGAAGGGGGGCAGGCGTTTGTGATCTTGAGCTTTGTGTTTCCTGGAACATTGGATTGAATTGCGTTCAAGTGAAAACACAAACACACTCATCCAATTCTTCAGCATGAGCAGCGTGATGGCTGGAGGAGCGCTCCACTTGACTTACACAGCAGCAGCAAGAGGTTGATTGATGGCAGCACTTTACAGCTGCTCACGTCGAAGTGGACCCTCCAAGACACACCTGGTCGCTTCTCGCACCAGGTCGGACTCCACCGTTCTGTCTTGGATTGATTGACTCCACCGTTCTGTCTTTGATTGAAGGAAAGTGGGCGTGTCGATGTGATGACGTCACACTTGCTGCTTGCTAGTAGTGAAAAAGTTGTAATACCTCGCTTCAATGCTGGTGGAGCTCATTTCTTAATTCTGAATGAATATTATGTGTTGTCTTTTCTGTGTCAATGCCTGAAATAAATGAAATGTATGCGGGCTCTTATCTAGTGCAGGGGTGTCAAAGTCAAGGCCCGTGGGCCAGGTCCGACCCGCAAATGAATTATCTACGGCCCCTGGGATGATATTTGTTTTGCACGCACCAATACTCCATCAGTGATGGCGCTAGGAATTTTCAAAATACCCCATCAAGTATTAAAAATGGGGTCCCACAGTACATTTTTGGGGTCCCATTTTTTTTGTAACCGTTTTGAAAACAAATGATAAATGTATGCATTATCCTGTTATATCTCACATTCTATACTGTGTTTTGGAAAAGGGTTGTCATAAACGTTACTTAATTCATTAAAAAATACAGTAGAAAACAGATTTTTATGCATATGTAAATGTATTCAGTTATAAACATTCATTCACTTTCTTCTTTCCTTCATGGATCTAGACCAGGAGTGTCAAAGTCAAGGCCCGCGGGCCAGATATGGCCCATGAATGAATTATCTACTTACTACGGTCTAGCTCCATCCTATCTTGCTGACTGTATTGTACCATATGTCCCGGCAAGAAATCTGCGTTCAAAGAACTCCGGCTTATTAGTGATTCCCAGAGCCCAAAAAAAGTCTGCGGGCTATAGAGCGTTTTCTGTTCGGGCTCCAGTACTCTGGAATGCCCTCCCGGTAACAGTTAGAGATGCTACCTCAGTAGAAGCATTTAAGTCCCATCTTAAAACTCATTTGTATACTCTAGCCTTTAAATAGACCCCCCTTTTTTAGACCAGTTGATCTGCCTTTTTTTTTTTTTTTTTTCCTCCTTTGCCCCCTCGCCGGGTTATTCCGGTTCTGGTGACCATGGATGAGATGCTGGCTGTCCAGAGTTGGGACCCGGGGTGGACCGCTCGCCTGTGCATCGGTTGGGGACGTCTCTGCGCTACTGACCTGTCTCCGTTTGGGATGGTCTCCTGCTGGCCCCACTATGGACTGGACTCTCACTGTTATGTGGATCCACTAGGGACTGTACTTAGAGGGGGGGCTACCCACATATGCGGTCCTCCCCAAGGTTTCTCATAGTCATTCACATCGACGTCCCTTGTGTGGGCTCTGTTGTTGATGTCGTTGTGGCTTGTGCAGCCCTTTGAGACTTTTGTGATTTAGGGCTATATAAATAAACATTGATTGATTGATTGATTGATCTATGATATTTGCATACTTGCCAACATTGAGACCTCCGAATTCGGGAGATGGTGGGGTGGGGTATATATTTTCAAGTATTTCTTTTATATATATATATATATATATATATATATATATATATATATATATATATATATATATATATATATATATATATATATATATATATATATATATATATATATATATATATACACTACCGTTCAAAAGTTTGGGGTCACCCAAACAATTTTGTGGAATAGCCTTCATTTCTAAGAACAAGAATAGACTGTCGAGTTTCAGATGAAAGTTCTCTTTTTCTGGCCATTTTGAGCGTTTAATTGACCCCACAAATGTGATGCTCCAGAAACTCAATCTGCTCACAGGAAGGTCAGTTTTGTAGCTTCTGTAACGAGCTAAACTGTTTTCAGATGTGTGAACATGATTGCACAAGGGTTTTCTAATCATCAATTAGCCTTCTGAGCCAATGAGCAAACACATTGTACCATTAGAACACTGGAGTGATAGTTGCTGGAAATGGGCCTCTATACACCTATGTAGATATTGCACCAAAAACCAGACATTTGCAGCTAGAATAGTCATTTACCACATTAGCAATGTATAGAGTGTATTTCTTTAAAGTTAAGACTAGTTTAAAGTTATCTTCATTGAAAAGTACAGTGCTTTTCCTTTAAAAATAAGGACATTTCAATGTGACCCCAAACTTTTGAACGGTAGTGTATATAAAAGTCTGATCTACAAAATGTGCAGGCAGCATACCCCTTCCCCTTCGAGCTGTCCTGGATGAACTGAAATGATTTTTTCCAATCATTTTGGAACTTGCAAGCGTACTTCTTCTTCTTACTCGTCGTCGCCGTGTCTCATCTTCGTTCTTCTGCTTCATCCTCTGTTATGTTTTTGGACATTACTACTTGCCGTAGTTTTGAAGCAATGCATGATGGGAATCCGGATGTTGTGTGTCAGTGTATGATTGTTCCGGCTGGAATAAACACACGCCGAGAAATAGCTCCGTGCCTGCCTACTTTATGGGTTATAGAAAAACCTATGGATAACGGAGACATATATAATAGTCTCCTTTTCAGGTGAGAGAGGACGCTAAAGGCAGTGCCTTTAAGGCACGCCCCCAATATTGTTGTCCGGGTGGAAATCTGGTGGAGAAATTCGTGAGAATGGTTGCCCCGGGAGATTTTCGGGAGGGGCGCTGAAATTCGGGAGTCTCCCGGGAAAATTGGGAGGGTTGGCAAGTTTGGATATTTGATTAGTATTAGAACCGGCCCGCAGGCCACAGCCGCCTGCTGCTGTTTTGCACGCACCAATACTCCATCAGTGTTGGCGCTAGGAATTTTCAAAATGGGGTCCCGGGGACCCCATCAAGTCATAAAAATGGGGTCCCACTTTTTTGTAACCGTTTTGAAAACAAATGATAAATGTATGCATTATCCTGTTATATCTCACATTCTATATCGTGTTTTGGAAAAAGTTTGTCATAAACGTTACTTAATTCATTCAAAAAAAATAATACAAAAAATGTTTATGCATATGTACACTACCGTTCAAAAGTTTGGGGTCACATTGAAATGTCCTTATTTTTGAAGGAAAAGCACTGTACTTTTCAATGAAGATAACTTTAAACTAGTCTTAACTTTAAAGAAATACACTCTATACATTGCTAATGTGGTAAATGACTATTCCAGCTGCAAATGTCTGGTTTTTGGTGCAATATCTACATAGGTGTATAGAGGCCCATTTCCAGCAACTATCACTCCAGTGTTCTAATGGTACAATGTGTTTGCTCATTGGCTCAGAAGGCTAATTGATGATTAGAAAACCCTTGTGCAATCATGTTCACACATCTGAAAACAGTTTAGCTCGTTACAGAAGCTACAAAACTGACCTTCCTTTGAGCAGATTGAGTTTCTGGAGCATCACATTTGTGGGGTCAATTAAACGCTCAAAATGGCCAAAAGAAGAGAACTTTCATCTGAAACTCGACAGTCTATTCTTCTTCTTAGAACTGAAGGCTATTCCACAAAATTGTTTGGGTGACCCCAAACTTTTGAACGGTAGTGTACATTTATTCAGTTTTTAACATTCATTCACTTTCTTCTTTCCTTCATGGATCTAAACTTTACCGCTTTTTCTATATTTTTATTGTAATATTTCAGAATGTGAAGTTGTCTTTATTTTTTAGTTTTAATGTCATGATTTTAATAGTCCGGCCCGCGTGTGTACCAATTTTCTTCCATGCGGCCCTGAGCTAAAGTGAGTTTGACACCCCTGGTCTAGTGGTACGCTGAAGAACCACTTAATTAAAGTATAGTGGTTTATTTTCTTACATTCAAACACAGTGTTAATGTTAAAACTGTGCGTTTGATGTGACCGTGGCCAACAATATTAAATATACTTGTTAAATAAAACCTCTGCCTTGTTTTTAATAAATACTTAGGCCTCCTACGCCACTGTGTTTTAATGTTGGTCATGGTGGTGACGTGTCGTCCCACACTGAAGGTGTTTCCTTAAGTACCCTCATGCAGTTTTGGCTTGTCCTTAAGCACTTTTCTTACGCGCGAGTGATCTGTTAATCTGTTTAAACGTTACCTGTGCAAGTCTGAGGATTGACACTTGAGCCTCTTGAGCTGCAAACTAATGATTACTAATGATGAGGAAGCTGGCAGCCGTTTGCTGTTATTGCTGCAGCGTCCGCTGCCAAGTCTGACGGGGGTGCGGTTCACTCTGAGGACACGGCGTACGGATCCAAACCCAGGATTTGTTGTTGCATGTGTCGTGAGTAGAAATGTCCGATAATATCGGACTGCCGATATTATCCGCCGATAAATGCTTTAAAATGTAATATCGGAAATTATCGGTATCGGTTTCAAAAAGTAAAATGTATGACTTTTTAAAACGCCGCTGTACAGAGTGGTACACGGACGTAGGGAGAAGTACAGAGCGCCAATAAACCTTAAAGGCACTGCCTTTGCGTGCCGGTCCAATCACATAATATCTACGGCTTTTCACACACACACAAGTGAATGCGTCACATACTTTGTCAACAGCCATACAGGTCACACTGAGGGTGACCGTATAAACAACTTTAACACTGTTACAAATATGCGCCACACTGTGAACCCACACCAAACAAGAATGACAAACACATTTCGGGAGAACATCCGCACCGTAACACAACATAAACACAACACAACAAATACCCAGAACCCCTTGCAGCACTAACTCTTCTGGGACGCTACAATATACACCCCCCACTACCCCCACCCCAACCCCGCCCACCTCAACCTCCTCCTGAGCATGTCCCAAATTCCAAGCGGCTGTTTTGAGGCATGTTAAAAAAAAACAATGCAGTTTGTGACTTCAATAATAAATATGGCAGTGCCATGTTGGCATTTTTTTTTCCATAACTTGAGTTGATTTATTTTGGAAAACCTTGGTACATTGTTTAATGCATCCAGTGGGGCATCACAACAAAATTAGGCATAATAATGTGTTGATACCACGACTGTATATATATCAGTATCGGTTGATATCGGAATCTGTAATTAAGAGTTGCATATCGGATATCGGCAAAAAATAATTTGTATCAGGGATTTCCCCAAAAATATGTATTAAATGAAGACAGGTCAAACATCCACTCACACTGAAGACAGATTCACCACCATGGCAGAAAATGAACTAAATTTTATCCAAGTAGCATTATCACCGGAGAATTAGAGGAATTTGCTACACACTAGGGATGTAACGATAAACGCTAATGATGATATCCGCGGTTGGTATTAACGTTTTGAAATTAAATGACCGAAAAACCCTGAATGATAACTGCACTTTTATAAGCTCAAGGACTGACTGGTGGCAGCTCGCTAGCTTAAATGCTAACATGAAAACAAGAAACATTGACGTCTTTCCACATTAAAAAAACTAAATACCCCAATCTAAGCTTGTATGAACACATCGCTGTCTGCTCTCTTAGACCAGAGTGATCCTTCTGTACTCAGAATAGTGACTATGAGACGGTGCGTTCAAGGACCGCTGAACAGAGTAGGATGCCACAACGTCTGCCAGAAATACAGAAATAATTAAATAATAATAGATTTTGTTATGCACTTTTCATTTTTATAAATCTTAAGAGCACAAACCAATATTAAAACAATAAAAGCTTAGGCATTAAAACAGATTAAATACTAAGACAATCTCAATGAAGCATAACAAACACAAAACATGCAAAACAGTGGGTTTTCTAACAGTGTGCCTATTTATTTATTTCAGTTATTTTAAAAAAAATACTTAGTCAAAAGATTTCAGTGTGTGTTTAAGTAGTTTTGAGCACATTCAACAATACCACGATAATAATGGTAATAGTGATCATTTTGGTCACGATAACCATGCTGTGACTACAAACGAAGCGGGACGACACAAGAAGCTAACCACCAATGTAAAGTAAGGGTGATCGATCCAGATGGCGATACTATTGATAGCTTGTATAGTATCAGTAGATTAACAATACTAAAGTGATTAGATCGATATTTTTATTTAGATTCTTCTTATTGCAAAATATTTTTTGGGTCATTGTTGTTATAGTTTCTAGTTTCTGGATGCATGAGGCTATGAGGGCAAAACCCAAATGACTGAAATGGGAGTCAATAGTACTTTTTGCTTGTGTTTAGTTCTTGTGCATTACTCACTTTATTTTGTTTAAAAATTATATATGTAGCATTCAAGACCACAAGTGCAATAGAGGGCAAAAGTTTGGACACACCTTCTCATTCAATGTGTTTTCTTTATTTTCATGACTATTTACATTGTAGATTGTCACTGAAGGCATCACAACTATGAATGAACACACGTGGAGTTATGTACTTAACCAAAAAAAAGGTGAAATAACTGAAAACACGTTTTATATTCGAGTTTCTTCAAAATAGCCACCCTTTGCGCTGATTACTGCTTTGCACACTCTTGGCATTCTCTCGATGAGCTTTAAGAGGTAGTCACCTGAAATGTTTTTTTTAATTCACAGGTGTGCTTGAAGTTGTACTGTACAATGTACATAGCCTGATTTACAGTATCCATCCATCCATTTTCTACCGCTTGTCCCTGGGGATACTAGCAAACTCTATATTTAATAGGATACGCTTCATGAAAAAGTGTTATTGTGTTTACTTCAGTTACTTGTTATAAACCATTTTTTAGTTCTATCATTTATTGCCAGATCGGGGCTCGAAATCGGATCGAAACTAAGGCCAAAAATTATGATCGGACATTCCTAACTTTGCATGACGTAAAAAAAAAGATACAGGCTTCGTTAGTTTTGTGGGCCGATGAGATAAATAAGTAAACAAGTCACCCACAAATTGACTTAGCCTGTTGTTGTTTTTTGTTGTTGTTGTTGTTGTTTTTGATTAATCGGTCCAACAAAATAATACACAATAATTCCATAATAATACAGTTGCAAAACCAAACCCAGCCCAGCAACATTCAGAATGGCAATCAACAGAGCAATTGAGAGGACACACAAACATGACACAAAACAATCCAAAAGTAGTCAAACAAAAATGTATAATATCAACAACAATATCAATATTGATAAGAATTCCAACATAGCAGTGATGAGAAGTCCCTCGTTTACATTATCATCACAGCCATTTGTAAAAAAAAATTAAATAATAACATTTACACTTGCATTGTATCTCATAAGCTTGACAACACATTGTGTCCAATATGTTCCACAAAGATAAAATAAGTCATATTTTAGGTTCATTTAAAAGTTAAAACAAACTTAAATAATGGATCCCATATTCCAATATATGACTCATTATTATCTAAAATAAATGCAGTTTTTTCTACTGATATCATCTTTACAGCTTGTGTGTACCAGTCAGTATGAGTTGGACTATCAACATCTATCCATTTGTTTAATATTACCCTTTTTGTTATGATGCATATCGAAAGAAATGCATTTTTACTCCTTGATGGCACGTTACTAAATTAATGCAGATCACCAAGCCTGTTGTTAAAGAATACATTTCACTTTTGTAAGAGTCAACAATTTTTCTACAAACCCCAAAACCGGCGAAGTTGACACGTTGTGTAAATGGTAAATAAAAACAGAATACAATGATTTGCAAATCCTTTTCAACTTATATTCAATTGAATAGACTGCAAAGACAAGATACTTAACATTCGAACTGATAAACTTTGTTATTTTTTGCAAATATTAGCTCATTTGGAATTTGATGCCTGCAACATGTTTCAAAAAAGCTGGCACAAGTGGCAAAAAAGACTGAGAAAGCTGAGGAATGCTCATCAAACACTTATTTGGAACATCCCACAGGTGAACAGGCAAATTGGGAACAGGTGGGTGCCATTATTGGGTATAAAAACAGTTCCCATGAAATTCACCACTTTGTGAACAAATGCGTGAGCAAATTGTCCAACAGTTTAAGAACAACATTTCTCAACCAGCTATTGCAAGGAATTTAGGGATTTCACCATCTACGGTCCGTAATATCATCAAAAGGTTCAGAGAATCTGGAGAAATCACTGCACGTAAGCGATGATATTACAGACCTTCAATCCCTCAGGCGGGACTGCATCAAAAAGTGACATCGGTGTGTAAAGGATATCACCACATGGGCTCAGGAATTCCGAAAACCACGGTCAGTAACTACAGTTGGTCGCTACATCTGTAAGTGCAAGTTAAAACTCTCCTATGCAAAGAGAACGCCATTTATCAACAACACCCAGAAACGCCGCCGGCTTCGCTTGGCCCGAGCTCATCTAAGATGGACTGATGCAAAGTGGAAATGTGTTCTGTGGTCTGACGAGTCCACATTTCAAATTGTTTTCGGAAACTCCGGACCAAAGAGGAAAAGAACCATCCGGACTGTTATAGGCGCAAAGTTCAAAAGCCAATTTTTTTGCAATGTGTTGCTGCCATTAAATTCTAAGTTATTGATTATTTGCAACAAAAAAAAAAGTAGTTTCTCAGTTCGAACATTAAATATCTTGTCTTTGCAGTCTATTCAATTGAATGTAATTTGAAAAGGATTTGCAAATCATTGTATTCTGTTTTTATTTTACACAAGATGTCAACTTCACTGGTTTTGTTGTACTTTGGCAGAGATTTTCCTTTCCTAATTAGTTCCTAATTCCATCTCAATGTACAGTACATACAGTACATTGGAGTCACCATGGGAAAAAGTTTGCCGCCTAAACTTTTCTTTACGTCGGCAAATATTCCGCCGAGCGCAGGCGGAAGGGAAGCGACTTCACCTTGCTGGCCCTGTTGTTGTCTTCCATAAATTAGAAGATGTAAGCTTTTATAGCGGCTCTTCAGCCTGCCTCCCTTTTTATGAGCCTCTCTGCTATTGATATTAGGATGCAGGACCCAACCTTGATGCATTTTTCTCTCGTCTCTCTTTCTGACTTTAATAATACTATAAAGCTTCCCGCTGTGGACGGGAGTGGAGAAGAAGGAGGAGGAGGCAGAGGGTGAATAAATTATGAAGAAAAGAAGGTTAATATATTGTTTTGGTGTATATCACATCCAAATATAAGCCCTCTCGGTTTCCACATTCAGCCTTTTAAAAGCAAGGGTCAGCCTGGGTCAATGCCGCATTTTACTGAGCGGATCGTTCTCCCAAGGTGTAGCAGGAACTCCGGAGGCAAAGTGCAGGTAAGGAAATGATTTGATGTCCGTAAATCGGACAAACCTAAAGCCAAGCAGAGGAATCGAAAAGGTAACGGCCTAACGTGTTGCATGGAAGCAAACAAAACAGCCAGACCGAGTGTTAATTTAGACCTCTGATTAGTGCCCGGGAGCAGGTGAGCATCCCGAACACCAATCAGAGGCAGGTAAAAAAAAAAAAATCAGCACCCATGGCAACCAAGAAACACAAACCCAGGGGTGCTAAAACAGAACTAAGGTAGTCTAAAGCAAAACATGATCCGGGCATCGGGTCATCACAATTATATCATTTTTTTAATGTTCTCTGTAGACAGGCAGCTCAGGCGCCATCATTTTACCGTAGAATGTATTTTTTTTTTTTTACAGCAAATTTCTACAAATGGAAAAATGGTACCACTGTGTTTTAACGTTAAAATTCTGGCGACTGAGAGGCCTTTTTTTTTTCATACACGCAGTTGTTGTTGTTTCAT